>NC_136910.1:3042216-3071392 GCF_949606895.1 Notothenia rossii
TATTTTTTAGATTTTTAAGAAAAAATCATATTTTTAGATTTTTAAGAAAAAGTCATATTTTTGTGATCAGAATTTTGAGATTTCTCTAAAAAGTCATATTTTTTAGATATTTTTGAAAAAGTCCTATTTTTTAGAAAAAGCCATAATTTTGGGAAAAAGTCAGAATTTTGAGAACAATTCTGACTTTTGAGAGAATTTTGAGAACAATTCTGACTTTTGAGAGAATTTTGAGAACAATTCTGAATTTTTAGAGAAATTTGAGAAAAAGTCTGAATTTTTAGAGAAATTTGAGAAAAAGTCTGAATTTTTAGAGAAATTTGAGAAAAGGCCAGAATTTTGAGAAAAAGTCAGAATTTTGAGAAAAGGTCTGAATTTTTAGAGAATTTTGAGAAATAGTCAACATTTTGAGAAAAAGCCCGAATTTTGAGAAAAAGTCAGGATTTTGAGGAAAAAGTCTGGATTTGGATAAATAGTCAGAATGTTAAGAATGTTGTTCATGACAGGATGTACTGCTTTCTATTCCTCCATGTTGTGACTGTGTAACTCCCTCTCTTGGATATCAGCATGTGAAGGACACTGTTCAGGAACTAGTTGATGCTCTGTATGTGATGACTCCTTCTGGAGAGGATCACAGATACATGGATGCTGAGATTGGAGCTCAAGCCGGAGACCAGGGAGACTTTTCTAACGCATAGCTACAGTGTAGATATGTCAATGAAAATATTAGGTCACAGGCTCTTCCAACAGTGCAACACAATACAACTGACAAAATAGTTAAAATAGTGCAAGTAAATACAAATAAAATATAGAATAGAATGAATGCCCAATGTTTCAGTATAGTCACCTGTTGGTCAACTCCTACAGCGTCCAGTCCGTAATACATGATGTCCACCCAGCCGTCTTTGGACGCCAGAACAAACAGAGACATCAAGGCCTGAGAAATGGAGAAGAATATTTATTTATTGATAATGCTCGAAGTATTTGAATGTATTTTTTGTATTATCAGACATCTTGCCATTTGCGAGGCCTCACCTGTCCAAGGTTGTCGAAGTTGTACTTGTGTCTGACCCACTTCTTGTTGGCCTGCAAACAGTCCGACTTGTTGGTGACGTTTCCGATATCTTCTCCTTGACAAATAAAGAACTTCCCCTTAAAGAGCTGGGGAGAAAAACACACGCGTTTATCCAGTCAATAGAAAACTGATGAAAGAAACTGAATTCTGCTGTTTTTGGTAAGTTTGGTTTCATGCATTTCTCATAAAATCTCATACAGTACATTTCCAGAAGCTGCATACCATTCAAACATATACATCTGGTGTTTCTACAGTAACTCTTATCAACAAGTTAAGTATTTGTACAAATATAGAAAGTATGCAAGTGGTGGAGAAGTAAAATCTACTTTTCCATAATTGTATCCTTATTTAGCGCCGCTACACGTATCAATGGATTCTTTATTTTCATTAGCCATGTAAACAGCTTCAAAGAAGTTCAAAAAACTGCATATGTGTTTACTTAAACAAGCTCCTACTAATAAAGATCAGTCTCATTAACAGAAGAACATTTTCCAGTTACTTCGAGTTGTCAAGTTTATCCACATTTAAAGGGACAGTGTGTTGGATTCGGTGGAATCTAGACTTCTTAGTAGAATATTTGATATACCTTATCTGTGTATTCCTCAAACTTACAACTTCATATGTATTCCTTATTTACTGTAACCTAATATGTGAATATGGTGTAACATTATGCACTTCACCTGCTGTTTGCAGTTCTGGTTGTGGATCCAAACTGCATGTTGTTGTGCAATGACAATAAAGTTGAATCTAATCTAATCTAAAGACTGCAATCAACTGAATGGCCACTAAAAGGTTTTTATTTCCTTTAGTTAAAGCCAGGATAGCCGATTGTCCCCACTTCCGTTTTTACAAAGCTACGCTACCTGGCTGCTAGTCATATGTTTATTTCACTTGGTGTTATTACCCCAGACTAAAGATATCAAAGGGAAACTAGCAGCTTCCAAACCTCTAGTGCAAAAGACAGTGAAGGCTCCTTGGTGAATAATAAACCAGACATTAATCACAGGTCAGTGAATGTGTACTTATGTTCTGGAAACATTACGACATGTGTTCACATCCGAAGGTTGAGGGCCATGCAGTGAATTCCCCCTCCCCTCTTTTAACGACTGACAGCTTGTTCCTCCTCATTAACCCTTTGAGATTCTGCTTCACTTATACAGAAGGTTTATGGACGTAAAGACGCTGATGGACAGGAGCCTGAAGGCCACACGGCTCGTTGGGATGGATGTGTCCTCGGGCTGTTAGCCATGAATCCTCCATCCAAACCAGATAAGCATACATTACTGTCCAGGTGTGTGAGATATAGGGAAGAGCTGCTTTTATGACTTTGTATTTGTCAATTTATTTCATTTTACAGAAGTGCTTTGTTACGAACATAATTAGGTGTTTCTCAATGTCGAGGAAGGCTCCTCCAAAGCCACTATTTCAAGGATGCTACCTCATCGAGTCCCCCCGAAGGACTGTTCCAATGTCCAGGATGCTTGGAATTCGACCGAGCCCGGCGCCCTTCGTTGCGGGAAATTTCGAGGCTGCACATGTGTATCCTCCGCGGTCTTAAAATCCCCACAATGCTTTGCGCACGGACCAATTTCCAAAATCTTTGGCGGAAATCACGCTCCATTTAAGGCGGGGCCTCTCATATGACGCACACCTGTAAGCCTGCTAGGAAGGATTCTTGCCTCGCTTCTGAAGGACCTGACTCGGAAGACATGTCCTACCAAGGAAGCGTCCTGGACATTGAGAAACACCCACGGTCTTGTGTTTATTGACTTTTTGAGTGTTTTTATCTTTATTTTTATTATTTATTGAAAAACATGAATTTTTCTTTTAGCATAGGAAATGTTTTTTTATAAGAGCCAACATTTAAAAAAATGAAATACAAAAGGAAAACATGTATACATTAATTCAATTAAATAAGAAAACCCAAAACCTGAGCATTAATCTATTTAGAGTTCAATTAACGCTGATAACGAGGCAATTTCACAAATACTCATACACACTTACCCCTGATCATATACCTACAGTTGTGGGAGTATTTTTCAATCATTTGCAGCAGGAGGATAATATATATATGTCACCACTGATCACATAACTACAGCACTGTTATCTGCAGGGACTTTAGGATGTAAGCAGTAAGCAGTACCAAGAAAGTGAATTATTGTGGGAGTGTTTTTCAAACTGTCGCAGCAGGAGGTTAATATTTCTTAGTCGCCACTGTCAGGACTGTTTTAGTGTTTTTTCTGTGTGTGTGTGTGTGTGTGTGTGTGTGTGTGTGTGTGTGTGTGTGTGTGTGTGTGTGTGTGTCTCTCACCTGCACTCCCAGGATGCCGAAGATGATGAAGAAGGCGCAGCAGATCACCACGATGTTCCCGATCGGCTTCAGCGACGACATCAGAGTCTCCACCACGAGTTTCAGCCCCGGAGCCCTGCTGATCACTCTGAAACACAGCAGGAGACAGGGGGTTATTGTGTGTGTGTGTGTGTGTGTGTGTGTGTGTGTGTGTGTGTGTGTGTGTGTGTGTGTGTGTGTGTGTAGGCCACTCTAAGGTCAGTCACAGCTCAGACCAGATGGAGCAGGGATGCCTGCAGCGCTCCACACTCACCCCCCAGGCACACACACACACACACACACACACACACACACACACACACACACACACACACACACACACACACACACACACACACACACACACACACACACACACACACACACACACACACACACACACACACACACACACACACACACACACACACACACACACACACACACACACACACACACACACACACACACACACACACACACACACACCATGTATACATCACTTCAGGGGACATTACATTGACTTCCATGCATTTCCTGGAGACTTATCCTAACCGTAAACCTAACCAAGTCTTCAACCTAAAATTAATGATTCCCTTTATGGGGACCTCCATTTTGTCCCCATAAGGGAGGCGAGTCCCCACACGTGACTTTGCCATATCTACACTGAAGCTACTGTACAAATGACAATAAAGCCTTGAAACTTGAATCTTGAAACAGAGCAGCTTCAGCGTCTGTCAGAGATCAGCTGCTCTGTGTGCAGGCAGTCAATAGCACATTAAAAGAAGACATGAGATAATAAAAGGCCAGCAGCCACGAGGCCACAGATCAATACGCCGGATCACTGCGCTAAACCTCATCACTCTGCACTCTGATACGCTGCTGCAAAGCATGCTGGGATGCAGTACCACTGGTGCTCTATAGAGGGCGCTGGTGTCTCCTGTTAGATCTGATGCAGCAGAGCTGGTGTGTTTGCATTGCATTCCTCCGCAGAGGAAGGAACTGAAGTGTTTTATAACAGAGAAGAAGGATAATCTCTCTGTGTGAGCAACTACCACATATATTTTACAGCGAAAGAGGAATGCAACACACTCCAAAGAGTTCCACATGCTTGTTGAATCCTTCTTTTCTCTCCTGCTGATGTTCAGGTGTATATCAGTATGTAGTGTCTCTACTTTAAAGAGTTCTCTCCTGCTGATGTTCAGGTGTATATCAGTATGTAGTGTCTCTACTTTAAAGAGTCCTCTCCTGCAGATGTTCAGGTGTATATCAGTATGTATTGTCTCTACTTTAAAGAGTCCTCTCCTGCTGATGTTCAGGTGTATATCAGTATGTAGTGTCTCTACTTTAAAGAGTCCTCTCCTCCTGATGTTCAGGTGTATATCAGTATGTAGTGTCTCTACTTTAAAGAGTTCTCTCCTGCTGATGTTCAGGTGTATATCAGTATGTAGTGTCTCTACTTTAAAGAGTCCTCTCCTGCTGATGTTCAGGTGTATATCAGTATGTAGTGTCTCTACTTTAAAGAGTCCTCTCCTGCTGATGTTCAGGTGTATATCAGTATGTAGTGTCTCTACTTTAAAGAGTCCTCTCCTGCTGATGTTCAGGTGTATATCAGTATGTAGTGTCTCTACTTTAAAGAGTCCTCCCCTGCTGATGTTCAGGTGTATATCAGTATGTAGTGTCTCTACTTTAAAGAGTCCTCTCCTGCTGATGTTCAGGTGTATATCAGTATTTAGTGTCTCTACTTTAAAGAGTCCTCTCCTGCTGATGTTCAGGTGTATATCAGTATATAGTGTCTCTACTTTAAAGAGTCCTCTCCTGCTGATGTTCAGGTGTATATCAGTATGTAGTGTCTCTACTTTAAAGAGTCCTCTCCTGCTGATGTTCAGGTGTATATCAGTATATAGTGTCTCTACTTTAAAGAGTCCTCTCCTGCTGATGTTCAGGTGTATATCAGTATGTAGTGTCTATACTTTAAAGAGTCCTCTCCTGCTGATGTTCAGGTGTATATCAGTATGTAGTGTCTCTACTTTAAAGAGTCCTCTCCTGCTGATGTTCAGGTGTATATCAGTATGTAGTTTCTCTACTTTAAAGAGTCCTCTCCTGCTGATGTTCAGGTGTATATCAGTATGTAGTGTCTCTACATGTTTCCATGTTTTAATGTTCAAAAAGCTCTTTATTGTTCTCCTACTGTCTGTGCTGCAGAACCTCTTTTCACCCTCTGTCTGAAACCAGAGCCTAGTCTGCTCTGATTGGTTAGCTGGCTGGCTCTGTTGTGATTGGTCAACCGCTTAGAGATGTCCCTTCTCTTAGTCGATCACAATGTGTTGGAGCGGTAGCCAATAGTAGCGAGAGTGCTACATAGTGAGGTCCCTATGGTAGGAAAGTAAACAAAGGAGTCCAATGGAGGCGTTTCAGGGTTTTAAGAGTAACACAAAAACGTGTAAAAGTTAGGAAGTAAGCGAGTTTGCAAAGTCCATCAAGGACAAACACACATCGTTTAGTCGCTCAGATCAAACACTACCAAATGAAATGTTTCCACAAGCCGCTGCTGTTTACACCATGTCCTCCTTCTGAGCTGCAACTCAACAAACACTGAGAAGTGAACACGGCTGATTAAGGAGAAAAGGTGAGCCTCTCATTCAGAGTCAAGACACTCTGATGACGAAGGACACACACTCTGAAGACAAAGGACACACACTCTGAAGACAAAGGACACACACAAACACTCTTCTCCACACAGTCGATTAGCATATGACACAAATACAAACAAAATAAATTGAGGATGAGGAGGAGCCGGAGGGAGAAGAGTATAGGCTTCTTCTTTATGTCACACACGCACGCGCACGCACGCACACACACACACACACACACACACACACACACACACACACACACACACACACACACACACACACACACACACACACACACACACACACACACACACACACACACACACACACACACACACACACACACACACACACACACACACACACACACACACACACACACACACACACACACACACACACACACACACACACACACACACACACACACACACACACACACACACACACACACACACACACACAAGCTCATGTTATATTCAAACCACCAGACCGCAATCGATCCGGAGTGACAACAAGCAGAGAAACAAACAATCACACTTTCCTTTGGTGGAAAATCTAATATATTCTTTACTCGCAGCCTTCAGTCTGCGAGCATAGGTATCGGACAAACAAGTCTCAATACACACTGTATGCTGTGCCTCAATTTGGATACTTAGTGTGTGTTGTGATCGCTTTGCATTATCTTAAATCACAGATGGTAGCTGTACCCTCAACAAAAGAGACAATTGCTGCTGGTAGCTAGAGAGCTAGCTAGAAACGTTATTGTTTGCGTTATACTGCTTTTAGACCCCAGTATGGAGTTACGTGACCTACAGTAAGTAGAACAACTCACTCAAAGCTGAAGAAAGTAAGTAGAGAAGTATGCAATTTAAGAAACACCAATAACTAGGGTTTGTGTTGTGTTTTGCAGAAGCATTCATACAGTATATTCCCAATTTAAAGTGGACCTATCATGCTATATGTGAAACATATATTGTAGGGCCATACCTTTACAAAATATGTCTGTGAAGTTTTTTTTTCAAAATCCCAAACAGATCTCCCGTTGTAGCCACGCCTCATACTGCTCAAAACTCTCTTTTTAAGCCCTGTTAGAGAAACGCGGATTTTGGGTCCTTAGCTTGAAAAAAAAGAAGAAGAGGAGGCGGAGCTAATGCCTGATCAGAATTCTACCGGAGATAAAGTTACATTCTGCTGTGATAAAACTTCATCCTGTTCTAAACCACATCAAGGATTATTTCTGAAACAGTATGGAGCTCAAATGCTTTTTCTCTTGCAGGTTTATCACAAGGTGAGTTCCTTTTTTTATTTCCTGCTTTTTAAACACATGTGCTCTCCAGTACAGGTTAGCTCTGAGTGTTAGCGAGGCTTGCTAATGTAAACAAAGACGAGATTACGTCCAAAACACGTCAGGCATTGTTTCTGATAGCAACTCTCTGTGGGTCCACCTTCCGAAATTACGTCATATCGGCAGCAAATCTGTATCCACACGTTGCACCCCCGTTTTTAAAAGATTTGGGTACGTATGAAAAGAGAGAGGTTTTTATTTTCTGACGCTGCGTGAGTTCCCCGACGCACCGGGGACACATGTTAATGTATAAAGACATCACAAAGTGTATTTTGCATGATAGGTCCCCTTTAAGGAAAACACGTTTCCTCTCTGTGTTGATCTGACTGAATGACCTCAGGCTTTTAAATACCTGCCGTTTACAGAACATTAATACGCTGAGTCCTTTAATGCTTTGCTCCTCCTTCTGGATTCACACTTAATAACTACATCACAGATGATTTTACAGAATGACTTAAACTATAACTCGTCTGCAGCCTCAGCACAGACCCCCCTCTCATAATCCTGTTTCTCTCGCTGCCATTTTACATTTCGCTCAAACCGAAGACCACCTTAGCTCTGGAGAATATTTACCGTCAAAACGTCACATTTGTCCGTTTGTAATTGCTTCATGTTTTCTAATCTGACTCTAAGACCCCCCTGCCTGACGTTAATGCGCCTCTGTGGGGATTAAAGCATGCAGGTACTCAGATGTCACAGCACATCTAATTATAAACAACTTGTATAATGTCACAGAAACACTTCTGTTACGTGTATACTGCAGTAAAAGTGTTTGTGCTTTAATCGTTTGTTTGTACGCATGATTACGGCAAACTACTGGCACCATTTTGATTGAAATTGGTGCCAGTAGATTGGAGGAAATGTGGAGCATTCACACAGAAAAAACGACTAGATGTATCCTACATTCAGGGTGGATTATCCATTATGCTTTACTCAAGAAATCAGCCTTGCCTTTCAGTTGCCTTCTAGTTAGCAATGCCTCAAATCCCAACAATGAACGTATGGAAGAGGCCGTATTCTGCTTTTTGGGGTTTTCCTTTTCCTTTAGTGTGTTTTTAGTGCTTTTATGTAAATGGTCTTAAAAAGGCATGTTTTTGTGTCTTCATTTGTTTATAATGCATGTACAGAAAGCTAGTTTCTTTTTGGAGAGAGTGCATGTGCTGTATGGGCGAAGAAATGAAATGAATACAATATTTTGAGAATGGGTCAGATTGCAAAAAAGAGATATTTCTCTTTGAAGTCAGAGGTGAGAGTAAAGAAAGCCAAAAGTAGACAGAGAAGATCAGAGGGTACATTTGTCGGTGGGATTTGATTTGCGTTTTTCTCTGTGATAAATATTAAAGAGAGCTTCCCTTCACGAGACGAGACGAGAAGCCAAGCGTGACGACACACACACACACACACACACACACACACACACACACACACACACACACACACACACACACACACACACACACACACACACACACACACACACACACACACACACACACACACACACACACACACACACACACACACACACACACACACACACACACCCACCCACACACACACACACACACACTCGCAGAAACACACGTTCTCCATTCCCCTCTGCACACACACACACACACACACACACACACAATCGCAGAAACACACGTTCTCCATTCCCCTCTGCACACACACACACACACTCATATTTGGATGTATAAGAACAAACAAAATCTCCAAATTGGTTATTTCCGCCTCATTTCCGCTCAAATAAACACGACTGTGTACACGCTAACAATAACACACGTATGGATGCATGCTAAAATAAGCCTGCATCACTTCAGGGGACATTACATTGACTTACATGCATCTCCTGGAGACTTATCCTAACCTTAACCCCAACCAACAGAAGCCTAACCAAGTCTTCACCCTAAAATGAATGATTCTGTCCCCATAAGG
Organism: Notothenia rossii; assembly: GCF_949606895.1. Classification (NCBI taxonomy): domain Eukaryota; kingdom Metazoa; phylum Chordata; class Actinopteri; order Perciformes; family Nototheniidae; genus Notothenia; species Notothenia rossii. The sequence goes on from NC_136910.1 coordinate 3,051,540, forward strand.
GAGGCGAGTCCCCGCACGTGACTGTGTAAACAGATTTAGGTCCCCACAAGGATGGTAATGCTAGGCCACACACACACACACACACACACACACACACACACACACACACACACACACACACACACACACACACACACACACACACACACACACACACACACACACACACACACACACACACACACACACACACACACACACACACACACACTTCGCCCAAAAGCTCCAAATTTGTCAGAGGTCATATCATCTCAGTTCGCCTCAGTTTAAAAACCAGACGTCCAATCGGTAGCTGGAGTGTGGGAAGTGGAGGGATCGTAACGTGAGGTCGCTGAGTGCTTTTAACCTCACATTTTCAGCTCTTTAATTATTAAATATTCCATTTTGGGTGTGTTACAGCGTGTGGCGAACACTTCAGTGAGGGTTTGAGCGCCACTGAGTTCCAGGAGTTCAAACCAAGCTCTCAAAATAGTTTTTTAATGAAGTGTGCAGCCTCATTCAAAGCCTAGAGACAAAAGAGATTCCATTCAAACCACATTTGTTTTTACCCCACAGCCATTAAAGAATAATACGATGCATTTTGGGCTTTTAATTTGAAGCTTTGGCAAATTGAATTGAGGTTTTTGCCGAGTCATTTTGGCATGATCGCACAACGGGCTATTTTACAGATTTCTAATTATTGATCCCAGACAGAGTCAAATGAAACAGGAATAATGTTGGTAACAAATGTGAAGAAATAAGATCTATATATTAGTTAGTTTTTTAGTGTGTGTGTGTGTGTGTGTGTGTGTGTGTGTGTGTGTGTGTGTGTGTGTGTGTGTGTGTGTGTGTGTGTGTGTGTGTGTGTGTGTGTGTGTGTGTGTGTGTGTATAAAGGTATTTTCCTCACCGTAGGGGTCTGAGGGTCCTGAGGAGCCGCAGCACTCTCAGCATGCCGAGGATCTTGGTGCCGGAGTTTGAGAGGAGAGAGACGAGGATGTCGATGACGGAGATCATCACCAGCATCCCGTCCAGAAGGTTCCAGCTGCTCCTCAGGTACGACTTCTCCCCGAAGCACCAGCCCAGAGACACGATCTGCAAGCAGAGGTAGGAAGTACAAGATCTGAGTACTTCTACTTTTACTGAATTACAAGATCTGAGTACTTCTGCTTTTACTGAAGTACAAGATCTGAGTACTTCTACTTTTACTGAATTACAAGATCTGAGTACTTCTGCTTTTACTGAAGTACAAGATCTGAGTACTTTACTTTTACTCAAGTACAAGATCTGAGTACTTCTACTTTTACTCAAGTACAAGATCTGAGTACTTCTACTTTTACTGAATTACAAGATCTGAGTACTTCTGCTTTTACTGAAGTACAAGATCTGAGTACTTTACTTTTACTCAAGTACAAGATCTGAGTACTTCTACTTTTACTGAAGTACAAGATCTGAGTACTTTACTTTTACTCAAGTACAAGATCTGAGTACTTCTACTTTGACTCAAGAACAAGATCTGAGTACTTCTACTTTTACTCAAGTACAAGATCTGAGTACTTCTACTTTTACTCAAGTACAGCATCTGAGTACTTCTGCTTTTACTCAAGAACAAGATCTGAGTACTTCTACTTTTACTCAAGAACAAGATCTGAGTACTTCTACTTTTACTCAAGTACAAGATCTGAGTACTTCTGCTTTTACTCAAGAACAAGATCTGAGTACTTCTACTTTTACTCAAGTACAAGATCTGAGTACTTCTACTTTTACTACAAGATCTGAGTACTTCTACTTTTACTACAAGATCTGAGTACTTCTACTTTTACTGAATTACAATATCTGAGTACTTCTGCTTTTACTGAAGTACAAGATCTGAGTACTTCTACTTTTACTACAAGATCTGAGTACTTCTACTTTTACTACAAGATCTGAGTACTTCTACTTTTACACTGAATTACAATATCTGAGTACTTCTGCTTTTACTCAAGAACAAGATCTGAGTACTTCTACTTTTACTCAAGTACAAGATCTGAGTACTTCTACTTTTACTGAAGTACAAGATCTGAGTACTTTACTTTTACTCAAGTACAAGATCTGAGTACTTCTACTTTGACTCAAGAACAAGATCTGAGTACTTCTACTTTTACTCAAGTACAAGACCTGAGTACTTCTACTTTTACTGAATTACAAGATCTGAGTACTTCTACTTTTACTCAAGTACAGGATCTGAGTACTTCTACTTTTACTCAAGTACAAGATCTGAGTACTTCTGCTTTTACTCAAGAACAAGATCTGAGTACTTCTACTTTAACTCAAGTACAAGATCTGAGTACTTCTACTTTAACTCAAGTACAAGACCTGAGTACTTCTACTTTTACTTATAAAATCTTTTATAAATATATATATGTATTTGACTCTAAATAAAGGACCCGTAACTCAATGTGTGTTTCTGTGTGTGCGCTGCAGATTGTTTGTTATTATGAAACCATCTTCTTATTGGTTCTGCAGCGAGGAACATAAAGCGCCTCATTTCTAATTCTATAGGCTCCGCTCATCAATTATTCTGCACATGAAGCAATTTGCATTCCAGAAAATAACAGAAACATATTAAATCAGGCCAGCACAGCTATTCCTGTTTTATTAACCCTTCGTGTAAGAGATGCATTACTGATGCTAATCAATGCACAGCAGAATATAGTGTCTACATCACAGAGATATCAACAACAACACCCTGCTGTGTCTAATGGAGTAAACAGGGTTATTTTGAATGTTTTTCTATAATATTGAGGGTTTTAAATACATATTACAAGTCTTTGGTTGTGATGCTACTGTTTTCATTCATATATCATTACAATGTATTGGAAGAACACTAGTCCCCCTGGCCCAAAGTCTAAATCTAGTATAAATACAAGCAGTACTAAACTAGGTGTACATGAACTCTCTTCTTCGAGTCCGTAGCAATCTCCGATGTCGTTCTGCCAGTATCGGGCACAGGCCACAGCTGATGGGGGAGGTCCTGCCAGGTCTTCTGGACTGCACCGGGGGGCGTCGGCACATTCCAGTAGGTGGGACATTGTCTTCACTGATCCACAGCTGCTCGTGTCTTCTGTGGTGCAGTTCCACACTTTCATCAGTGCCTCCCCTGTTCCACACGCAGTCTATCAAGTGACTTCCAGGTTGTCCAGCCAAGGGCGTGGCCACTAGCGAGGCTTTCCGTTGGTGTGATTCCTCCGTCCAGCCATTCAAGAGCTCGTGTGTAATTTCTTTGCCATTCATCTTCCCAGATGTTGGTCCTTGCTGCTTGTTTGGTTGTCTGGAGGGGCTGTCTGCAGAAAACTGGCTCTGGATCGGAGCCTGCGTGGGGGTGCTACGTGGCCATGCAAGGGGTGTCTGATGTCTGTCTCCTGTGTTCTCCGTTCATCTTGAGCGATACCTAGTCGTCTGATGTGCGGGGGAGAGATGCCGGCTAGCGCGTAGAGGCACGGGACAGGTGTTGTCTTAACGCATCCCGTGATGATGCGGCAGGTGTCATTCATTCATTAACTTATACGACGTTAAATATTTAAGGTACATATATAAAGTATAGATGAGAGTAACACCTGCGTCAATTCTGGGCGAACATAACAGCCCCGCCCACTTTTGGGGGAAAACAAAGCTGTCATCTGAACGGCGGTCAATACAAATTCTGAAGTTTATGCCAATCCGATCAGAAATGTAAGAAAACCGTGGATTTGTGGATCTTCAAGAGCCCGATTACGATGAACAATTACATTAAATCATTTGAAATCGACGATCGGGCTCGATATATGGTTAAAGTCAGTAGGCGAGGCTGTAATTTCGCCGGCTGTGAGCGAGACAAAAAATAATAGTTTTATCATTTCAAAAAGCTGCGGTGTGGTTTATTGCACCTCAAACATTAAAACAAATCCAGAGTTCATTGTTTCTGTACTTCCTCTCAGAAGAAAGGACAGTAACAGAAGATCTCTCTTCAGGCTCGATCGCCGTTCAAATGACAGCGTTGGTTTCCCCCAAAAGTGGGCGGGGCTGTCATGTTCGCCCAGAAGTGACGCAGGTGTTACTCTCATCTATGTAGTGGAAGACATTCAGACACACACACACTTTTAGTGAGATGTGTGTGTGTGTGTGTGTGTGTGTGTGTGTGTGTGTGTGTGTGTGTGTGTGTGTGTGTGTGTGTGTGTGTGTGTGTGTGTGTGTGTGTGTGTGTGTGTGTGTGTGTGTGTGTGTGTGTGCGTGCGTGCGTGCGTGCGTGCGTGCGTGCGTGCGTGCGTGCGTGCGTGCGTGCGTGCGTGCGTGCGTGCGTGTGTGTGTGTGTGTTAGTCCTCTGGCTTACAGTGCATGTATTCAACAGACAGTCTCTTCTTCTTCTTCTCTGCAGATTTGTGTGTCTGACGTTTCTCCATCTCTAAATGTGAGCGAGCACTCGTCTGATCTCGTGTCACAAACTAAATGAGCTCACAGATATCTTTCATAAGAGCTGATGTCAACAGAAGTGAGAGATGACTTCATGGCAGAGTGCAAATAAACACACAGTATTCTTAAGCATCGAAGCTACATGCGCTACATGTCTTCTCTCCGTCACGTCACATTATTGCTATCATCAGTGGAACTAATTACTAATTTATTCTTAAAAACCACATAAATAATATATTATAAGGGAAAGCTCAGAGTTCAACAGGTTACGTACAATTACAGAAGTTTTATGAGCAATTAACACCAACAAAAACACAAAGGAGTTTTTCCATTGGATATGAAAAGCCCCCTTCAATAAAAGGTGTTATTATTAGTAAGTGGTTTGCTATTAAATAATATTCACTTTTTTTTGTCAATGTCAAGCAATGTTTCGATCCTTGCTGTTCTATTGAATACATTACAAAGACATTATTACTGTCAGTTCCTCACCTTTATGAACATCTCTGCCACGAAGATGGCGGTGAAGATGTAGTTGGTCAGTTTGAGGAAGATCCTCTCCTGCAGAATAAAGAAAAGACACGGGGGTTAAGATGAGGTTCATGCTAACAGCGCAAAAGATTTGAAAAAGCACATTGAGTTGTAGGTAGAGATGTCCCGATCCAATCACGTGATTGGGGATCGGAGCCGATCACGTGATTTTCAAAAGATCGGAATCGGGAGAAAAAAATCGGGGATCGGGATCTTTTTTTTTTTTTTTTTTTTAATAAATACTTTTTTTTTTTTTTATTCAATGTTACAAAACAAAAATGAGCATGTTCAAGTCTTAAAGTCATCCTGAGGCCTTAGTTTTGGTTTCAAATTACCCAACATCATGTATGTGTTGCTTCTTTGGGGCTTGTTTTCATAGACCTGCTTATTTCTCTCAAATCTGGCAACAGAGTGGGCAGGGCGCAGTGTCTAATTGTAGCAGTAAGCTAACGAGTACTGAAAGCTTTATTTTGTTTCGATCCAATGCTGCACAACTGAACTGATCCAATGCTGCTGTGAAAGAAAGAAGCTATATCCATGTTGGATAGAATATCCAATTTAAATAAAAAAAAAACCTTAAGGGACAACTTGAATGCTTTTTTTCTTTTTTTTCTATTAATGCATTGCATAAAGATCGGATCGGGAAAAATCGGTATCGGCAAATTGTCAAAATCAAATGATCGGAATCGGATCGGGAGCAAAAAAAGGTGATCGGGACATCCCTAGTTGTAGGCATGTTGTTCCACTGAGTTTGTTTGTCTGCCTCTAAATCCATCTGAATAATGTATGAGGGCAGAGAACTGTACAAACATCCCTGATGCAAACACTAATGATGGCTGGCTGGCAGTTATAAAGTGTACTATTCATTCACAGCCAGTGTTGTCTCCTTTTGCAAACGTGTTACACCTTGTCCTTAACCTTTGTGTTGTCTTCCTGTAACTGGGCAACGTTTGTCCTCAAGAATATCATCACAATCTGTGTTTCTTGAAGGTCCCCTGTTATAATATCAGCTGATCAGATTTTGGTCACTTTGTGATGTAACTATGTTTTTTTGTGTTGTGCAACCATTAGCCAAGAGCACCATAGAAGACCTTTAATATCACCACAAGGTTTACCCGTCATTTATGGTCAATACACTTCATTTACACTTTGTTATTCTGAGTTAAAAAGGGCAAAATATTTGAATTATTTGGCTCGAGAGGAACATATCTTTTTGGTGTCTATCTATGTTTTTCCTTGTACGATGTGAGGGTCTAAGGACAGAGGGTCTAAGGGCAGAGGGTCTAAGGACAGAGGGTCTAAGGTCAGAGGGTCTAAGGACAGAGGGTCTAAGGGCAGAGGGTCTAAGGACAGAGGGTCTAAGGACGGAGGGTCTAAGGACAGAGGGTGTCGTATTGTCATTCTGATATTCTGTACAAACTGTGAAGTCCACTGAGACAAATGTAACACTTGTGATATTGGGCTATATAAATAAACATTGATTGATTGATTGATTGATTGATTGATTGATTGATGGATTGATTGATTGATTGATTGATTGATTGATTGATTGATTGATTGATTGATATGTCAAAGTTAGGTCAGGATTATGTTTGTTACCGGCTTCAAAATGTTAAATGGCAGAACATAATAACACCAGATGCTATAAATGTAAATAAAACACACATAAACCAATGAAATTAGCCATTCATCATCCATGTTATTTGTGTGGCTATTACAAATAATCTGTTATACATAAAAACCTCTAGAAACGGGTCAGTTTTGAGCCGAGGACAAGAGGAAGAAGAAATAGGTACAAGTTGCTTTAAATCACTTAAAAAAACACATGAAATAAAGCATTTTTTTTTAAATGTCTTCCGTCAATATAGAGGAAAAGCACGATTGTTTTGTTTACCAAGCGTGCACGTAACACAACGCCATCAGTGTGCAGCTATTAGATCTCCAGAGAAAACAAGCAGCACTCACTGCTTATTTACCCCATAGAATGTGTGTGTGTGTGTGTGTGTGTGTGTGTGTGTGTGTGTGTGTGTGTGTGTGTGTGTGTGTGTGTGTGTGTGTGTGTGTGTGTGGCTGCCTTTCCCACGGCCTCCAACTACCATCTCTCACACACACACACACACACACACACACTCTGGGAATGTCGGGTATGACATCACTGTGAATGCTTTCGTTGAGAGGCTTTATGAATTCCTGGCTCGACAGCAGCCACTTCTGTCCTTTGAACACACGTTTTCATACTTTCATTTTTCATAAACAGTCTACGGTTTGTATATACTTTCAGTCATCGGGAAATGTTCCTCAACTTAGTGTCAATCCCTTCACCATCACTAAAGATAATCGCTGCATAATTAGTCTATAAATCTGCGGGAAACTTGAGATGTTACACAAACACTTTGATCGACTTTGATAGTTGTTATATTTCAATAATTATATATACACTTATTTTCTCACATAGCAACTGAATAGTATTCTTTATCTGTGTTTTTATAGCTTTTCTGTCCTTGTTTCAAGCAGTTATTTCCTTATTTCTCAACCTAATACCTTTGCATAACTACATTTGTGTAAATGACTTGTCTCCTAGAAAGCTTGAAGTTAGTTGAATAAGTGTAAGGTATCTTCAGTATGTTCATATACCTGTAGTATGTGTAGTACCATGGTCTGTATCATTTACAGTATACAGTATATTGTGTATTCTATAGATACATTACAGATTTGACTGTTGATACATATTAACTTATTTTAAATGTTATGTTTAACGTATGTACAATGCCTTTGACCATACTTTTCAACCCTCCCGATTTTCGCGGGAGACTCCCGATTTCATTGCCCTCTCCCGGTTTCCTCCCGGGGTCATATTTCTCCCGATTTCTGACAAAATCAGATTTACTCAGGACTGTTTCCACTCAGACTTTAATACAGCTACACCATTGTTTGGTTTCCATGGTAACGCCTCTCTTTAGTAGCGCGCAACTGAAAGTCCGAGTCCCCCCCCCCCCCCATTTTGCATTTTGAAATGCTACCGAGTTCTGAGGTCTCAAGGTTGGCAAGTATGCCTTTGAACCTGCTGCTTATGAAAAAAGTCGAAATGTTGGAAAACTAAAGTATATTTAATCTAATCTGTGAATATGACAGCCCTATTTTGGGACGGTATACCTTCATGTTAAGAGGTTTATCATTAAGATGCACGCTACAGCAATACATCCGACGTACAATTCATGCCTAACTATGTAGTTTAAAAAAGTTCCTGTACTCCTGAGCGTCAGAAAACCAGCGTCAAACTGAATCTGCTGCAGAGTTTCCATCACGCTTCAGTGTGTACCGGCTTGTTCTTATCTTAATTGTATCTGGAGGTGACGACTTTGAAGCAGGAACCTTAAGATTGATTGTGTTTTACACCGCTCATGCTGATATAACTCAATTAAAAGGCTCCAGACGGTGATGCAGTGTCCCCAGGCTCATTACGGATAATAAATCATAATAGGTGGTATGACCATCCTAAATGATTTCCACCGGGCAACACGAGGACAGTGTCAAGGCAACCTCCCAAACAAACAGAAAGACAAATATTAAGTGTGTCACATAACCTCCAGGGCAAAAAAACAATCATTCAGCCTGTGACTTTATCTCTAAAGCTACATTGACTCCATTTCTATTTAAATAATCTCTTTTTTTGGGGTCAAAATGATGTAAAGGAGGTCGTTTTGAAAGGTTGTTGCAAATAACAAAATCAGTGAGTGGAAATGGGCTTCATTTTTGCAAAACTACCCACACGGAAAAACAAATCATGCAATGACCACTCGGGTAAAATGAGATCAGAAGGAATAAGAATTGCATTTCAAAACTGGGGACGATGCTGAGTCACGCATTAACACCTCATTTAAAAAAATTGAGCCAGAGGCAGCAGATTGGACATGGTAATCAAGACAGGAAGCGTAAATAATGATTTTATCATTATTATCATTTTTAAAAGATTTATGATTTTATTTTTTTAACGATTTTATGATTTATGCTTATACATTATGCTCTGTGATGTTAATGTTAGTGTGCCCGCTGTATTGGACCGGGAAAGTTAGCATAGCAAGGGTTCCCTCGACAAAAAGCATTTATGATACTTACAGGTTTTGTCGAACAGGAAAACCTGTAAGTATTAACACCGCTTATGATTGAAAAAAGCTAATGTTGGGCTATGAAGGAACTACAGCACGGTCACATGACTTCACGTCACCACCGCTAAGCTAAAGAGGCTAATGTTGGGCTATAAAGGAACTACAGCACGGTCACATGACTTCACGTCACCACCGCTAAGCTAAAGAGGCTAATGTTGGGCTATAAAGGAACTACAGCACGGTCACATGACTTCACGTCACTACCGCTAAGCTAAAGGTGGCTAATGTTGGGCTATAAAGGAACTACAGCACGGTCACATGACTTCACGTCACCACCGCTAAGCTAAAGAGGCTAATGTTGGGCTATAAAGGAACTACAGCACGGTCACATGACTTCACGTCACTACCGCTAAGCTAAATGTGGCTAATGTTGGGCTATAAAGGAACTACAGCACGGTCACATGACTTCACGTCACCACCGCTAAGCTAAAGAGGCTAATGTTGGGCTATAAAGGAACTACAGCACGGTCACATGACTATACGTCACTACCGCTAAGCTAAATGTGGCTAATGTTGGGCTATAAAGGAACTAGAGCACGGTCACATGACTTCACGTCACCACCGCTAAGCTAAAGTTGGCTAATGTTGGGCTATAAAGGAACTACAGCACGGTCACATGACTTCACGTCACCACCGCTAAGCTAAAGGAGGCTAATGTTGGACTACAAAGGAACTACAGCACGGTAACATGACTTCACGTCACCACCACTAAGCTAAAGGTGGCTAATGTTGGACTACAAAGGAACTACAGCACGGTAACATGACTTCACGTCACCACCACTAAGCTAAAGGTGGCTAATTAATTAATAATAGTCACCTTCTGCATTAACTCCATAGGCTTATCATTTACTTCCAGACGAGGGGACAGGAAATGGTAAAAAGCTGAGTCATATCTCAGGTTTTAGGACTCATTCTTGCTCCACTGTTCTGTACACATTTGTGTGTGTGCACAGATGAAATAATCCCATTTAAATGTATAAATGTGTGTGTGTGATCTTTGTGCCCTGATTAGAGCGTGCAGCCAGTCGGGTCGGCCTCCATTTGTTAAACATCTTCTTTCCTGGACATTAGCCACGTACGCCAGCCCACAGATAATCAAATCAATTACAAACGGGTCTGTCTCCTCTGTCGCAAAACAAGCAGAACGAAGCGTTCCAGCGAGAGCAAAACCACAATTAGACTCGAACAAGGAACACCTCGCTCAGTGAGAAAAAGTGATAATTATTGTGTTTATGCATGGAGCTGCTGCTAGAGCTGCAGAGGACACAGAGTTGGGGTGTGTGTGTGTGTGTGTGTGTGTGTGTGTGTGTGTGTGTGTGTGTGTGTGTGTGTGTGTGTGTGTGTGTGTGTACGTGTGTGTGTGTGTGTGTGTGTGTGTGTGTGTGTGTGTGTGTGTGTGTGTGTGTGTGTGTGTGTGTGTGTGTGTGTGTGTGTGTGTGTGTGTGTGCGTGTGTGTGTGTGTGTGTTGCAGCCTGTATTTGAAGAGATGGTGCATTGGCTCATGGGGCGCAGTATGTGCAGCAATAAAGAAAACATTACCCTTTGATACTGTCAAACAGAAGTGGCTAAACCCTATACTTTAACATATATATGTAGGAGCATACATGATTAGGGAATATACTTGAAGAGGATATATACTGCTGATGTTCAGGTGTATATCAGTATGTAGTGTCTCTACTTTAAAGAGTCCTCTCCTGCTGATGTTCAGGTGTATATCAGTATGTAGTGTCTCTACTTTAAAGAGTCCTCTCCTGCTGATGTTCAGGTGTATATCAGTATGTAGTGTCTCTACTTTAAAGAGTCCTCTCCTGCTGATGTTCAGGTGTATATCAGTATGTAGTGTCTCTACTTTAAAGAGTCCTCTCCTGCTGATGTTCAGGTGTATATCAGTATGTAGTGTCTCTACTTTAAAGAGTCCTCTCCTGCTGATGTTCAGGTGTATATCAGTATGTAGTGTCTCTACTTTAAAGAGTCCTCTCCTGCTGATTTTCAGGTGTATATCAGTATGTAGTGTCTCTACTTTAAAGAGTCCTCTCCTGCTGATGTTCAGGTGTATATCAGTATGTAGTGTCTCTACTTTAAAGAGTCCTCTCCTGCTGAGGTTCAGGTGTATATCAGTATGTAGTGTCTCTACTTTAAAGAGTCCTCTCTTGCTGATTTTCAGGTGTATATCAGTATGTAGTGTCTCTACTTTAAAGAGTCCTCTCCTACTGATGTTCAGGTGTATATCAGTATGTAGTGTTTCTACTTTAAAGAGTCCTCTCCTGCTGATGTTCAGGTGTATATCAGTATGTAGTGTCTCTACTTTAAAGAGTCCTCTCCTGCTGATTTTCAGGTGTATATCAGTATGTAGTGTCTCTACTTTAAAGAGTCCTCTCCTGCTGATGTTCAGGTGTATATCAGTGTGTAGTGTCTCTACTTTAAAGAGTCCTCTCCTGCTGAGGTTCAGGTGTATATCAGTATGTAGTGTCTCTACTTTAAAGAGTCCTCTCCTGCTGATGTTCAGGTGTATATCAGTATGTAGTGTCTCTACTTTAAAGAGTCCTCTCCTGCTGATGTTCAGGTGTATATCAGTGTGTAGTGTCTCTACTTTAAAGAGTCCTCTCCTGCTGAGGTTCAGGTGTATATCAGTATGTAGTGTCTCTACTTTAAAGAGTCCTCTCCTGCTGATGATCAGGTGTATATCAGTGTGTAGTGTCTCTACTTTAAAGAGTCCTCTCCTGCTGATGTTCAGGTGTATATCAGTATGTAGTGTCTCTACTTTAAAGAGTCCTCTCCTGCTGATGTTCAGGTGTATATCAGTATGTAGTGTCTCTACTTTAAAGAGTCCTCTCCTGCTGATGTTCAGGTGTATATCAGTATGTAGTGTCTCTACTTTAAAGAGTCCTCTCCTGCTGATGTTCAGGTGTATATTAGTATGTAGTGTCTCTACTTTAAAGAGTCCTCTCCTGCTGATGTTCAGGTGTATATTAGTATGTAGTGTCTAACTTAGCAGAGTGAATTTATATAGTTTGTAATGAATTTAATGCTTTTAATATTAAATGTGTTTTGATACTCACAACCGTGGAGATGTAGGGCCTCTCCATGGCGATGGTGATGCAGTTGAGGAAGATGATGAGCAACACGATGTGGTCGAACATCTTGTGGGTGATGATCCTAGTGCAAACTATTCGAAACCTACGAGAAAAAAACACAGACGCACATTTTAAACTTCAAAGATAGTAGCAATTAGCTGGCTCTCCTGTCTCCTAAATGGTGGAGTGAGCTCCCCATTGACATCAGCAGAAACTTTGCTTATCTTCTGTCCCAACTGAAAACGTATGTATTTCAATCGTACTTTGGCAATTAGGCTAGTGCTGAGAAGAACATTACAATTGTTAATTTAGGCCTTGTACCTAATCCACCAGCACTCCTTATGGTATGATTTTGCTTGAAGTGAATATATCTTCACTTTCCTTGTTGCTCGGAGTTTGGTTCTTTTTTTTTTGTTGTAATTAAAGTTTTTATTTATGAACATACAAGGTACATACTGTAGCTCACATGGTACAGCAAGAGGAAGATCAGGCTATAAAACATGTTAAAGGTGGGGTAGGTAAGTTTGAGAAACCGGCTGGAGATACACTTGTTGTTATATTCCATGGAATGCTCTTAACATCCGATAGCAATGAATATCTGAAGTGCTTTGACAAAAAATCCATACAAAAATCATCTCTGGAAGCCGTAGCGCTGTAAAAAGCACGACCAATCATCTGAGCCGGCCCGGCTAAAGTAACTGGATGGCCTACCTGCCTGTCAGCCTTCCATCTGTGCACAAACTTATCTCGTGCCCTCATTGGTCATGTGCGCGTTCGTGTGTGTTGGAGGAGGGGCTCTGTAAGGAAGTCTGAAGGAAGTGGCAGATTTTTTCCAGCTGTGTATTTTCAAATTCTAGCGCACTCGAGCTGCTTTCTCCAAAATGACCTACCCCACCTTTAAGTGTTCCTGGTTAAAAGAAAACAGAAAAATACAAAGGTGTAAGATTAGCAATCAGACACTACAGCAATCATAAAATAAAAAGAATAACAACAAATGATGCTTGATTAGAATAAAGGCCCTTTTGTGAGAGTCCTAGAGTCAGGCTACTAGTTAGAGATCAGGTTAGAGTCAGGCTACTAGTTAGAGGTCAGGTTAGAGTCAGGCTACTAGTTAGAGGTCAGGTTAGAGTCAGGCTACTAGTTAGAGGTCAGGTTAGAGTCAGGCTACTAGTTAGAGGTCAGGTTAGAGTCAGGCTACTAGTTAGAGGTCAGGTTAGAGTCAGGCTACTAGTTAGACGTCAGGTTAGAGTCAGGCTACTAGTTAGAGGTCAGGTTAGAGTCAGGCTAATAGTTAGACGTCAGGTTAGATTCAGGCTACTAGTTAGACGTCAGGTTAGAGTCAGGCTACTAGTTAGAGGTCAGGTTAGAGTCAGGCTACTAGTTAGACATCAGGTTAGAGTCAGGCTACTAGTTAGAGGTCAGGTTAGAGTCAGGCTACTAGTTAGAGGTCAGGTTAGAGTCAGGCTACTAGTTAGAGGTCAGGTTAGAGTCAGGCTACTAGTTAGAGGTCAGGTTAGAGTCAGGCTACTAGTTAGACGTCAGGTTAGAGTCAGGCTACTAGTTAGAGGTCAGGTTAGAGTCAGGCTAATAGTTAGACGTCAGGTTAGATTCAGGCTACTAGTTAGACGTCAGGTTAGAGTCAGGCTACTAGTTAGACGTCAGGTTAGAGTCAGGCTACTAGTTAGAGGTCAGGTTAGAGTCAGGCTACTAGTTAGACATCAGGTTAGAGTCAGGCTACTAGTTAGACGTCAGGTTAGAGTCAGGCTACTAGTTAGACATCAGGTTAGAGTCAGGCTACTAGTTAGAGGTCAGGTTAGAGTCAGGCTACTAGTTAGACGTCAGGTTAGAGTCAGGCTACTAGTTAGACGTCAGGTTAGAGTCAGGCTACTAGTTAGAGGTCAGGTTAGAGTCAGGCTACTAGTTAGAGGTCAGGTTAGAGTCAGGCTACTAGCTGGAGGTCAGGTTAGAGTCAGGCTACTAGTTAGACGTCAGGTTAGAGCCAGGCTACTAGTTAGAGGTCAGGTTAGAGTCAGGCTACTAGTTAGAGGTCAGGTTAGAGTCAGGCTACTAGTTAGAGGTCAGGTTAGAGTCAGGCTACTAGTTAGAGGTCAGGTTAGAGTCAGGCTACTAGTTAGAAGTCAGGTTAGAGTCAGGCTACTAGTTAGAGTTCAGGTTAGAGTCAGGCTACTAGTTAGAGGTCAGGTTAGAGTCAGGCTACTAGTTATAGGTCAGGTTAGAGTCAGGCTACTAGTTAGAAGTCAGGTTAGAGTCAGGCTACTAGTTAGACGTCAGGTTAGAGTCAGGCTACTAGTTAGAGGTCAGGTTAGAGTCAGGCTACTAGTTAGCGGTCAGGTTAGAGTCAGGCTACTAGTTAGACGTCAGGTTAGAGTCAGGCTACTAGTTAGAGGTCAGGTTAGAGTCAGGCTACTAGTTAGAGGTCAGGTTAGAGTCAGGATACTAGTTAGAGGTCAGGTTAGAGTCAGGCTACTAGTTAGACGTCAGGTTAGAGTCAGGCTACTAGTTAGAGGTCAGGTTAGAGTCAGGCTACTAGTTAGACGTCAGGCTACTAGTTAGAGGTCAGGTTAGAGTCAGGCTACTAGTTAGAGGTCAGGTTAGAGTCAGGCTACTAGTTAGAGGTCAGGTTAGAGTCAGGCTACTAGTTAGAGGTCAGGTTAGAGTCAGGCTACTAGTTAGACGTCAGGCTACTAGTTAGAGGTCAGGTTAGAGTCAGGCTACTAGTTAGAGGTCAGGTTAGAGTCAGGCTACTAGTTAGAGGTCAGGTTAGAGTCAGGCTACTAGTTAGAGGTCAGGCTAGAGTCAGGCTACTAGTTAGAGGTCATGTTAGAGTCAGGCTACTAGTTAGAGATCAGGTTAGAGTCAGGCTACTAGTTAGAGGTCAGGTTAGAGTCAGGCTACTAGTTAGAGGTCAGGTATTCACAAAGTCAGAGTTTGATCCTTTATGGTTTTTGCACTTATTGTAATTTGCTTTGGATAAAGGTGTCAGCCAAATGTTATGTACTGTAATTTGGGAAAACACAAAAGCCTATGTAGACCGTCCAGGCTCCAGTCCGAGTTCGATAAAGCATGACATACTGTAAGAGACATTTAGCGAAACACTGTCTACCACACTGTCACAGCAATAAGAGCCTGTGACTCTCTAATGCACCGCTGCAGAATTAGCAGTCATTAATGACATCTGACTTTCATTAAACGACAGCAGAGAGAAAGAGAGAGGGGACGCTTGTTATATACGGCGAGGGATTAAACACTGCATTCAAATCTGCTTTCATGTGCAGGCTCAGATCGGGAGGTTTTGGCTTTATTTGGAAATGCAGACTCCATTCAGTGCGTGTCATGTGACTGTGGTGATCATTCTGCGAACAGTGTGCAGACAGCATGAGATAATTCCTCTTTAATATCTGCACGGCGGAGCGTTGAAGCTAAATAATGAATGTGTGATCCTGCAGCAGAAGGGAGGGAGGAGGCATGGAAGCACACACCAGTTCCTCCTCTGGGTTAAGATCTTTAGTGTCCACTTTTTCTGTCCTTTCCGGGAGTTTTTATCACATTTAAAACCCAGTTTAGATTCAACCACGCCCACTTCAGCTTGACGAAAGCATCGACAGCTGCGGTCGCTAGATTAGTTAATAGATAGATAGATAGATTAATGAAAACAGCACTTTTTAAACATGACTGACAATCACAGCTACACAGAGCTGAGGTAATGTTGATTACATTACATCATATTAAATCATATGAACTACAGTCTGTTGCCTAATATTTATGGCATTTATTGTTATTTTTAGCAAATGACGGTTGACTTAATCGCCTTAGATATTTATTACAGTTAGATTTATACTTTTTAAATGTCAATAAGTGTGTTTCAATACTTCTCAGCCCCTAGTCTTGCTGCTATAGGCTTAGACTGTCGGGGGACACCTTACTTCTTCCTTCTGTCTGTACCCGTGTACTCTCATGTTCCCAATAACCCAGCTTCCCCAAATGTATTTTTAGATCCTGGGGCGTGGCTGATCCTGAGTCCTGAGTCCTGCATCCTGAGTCCTGATCTGAGTCCTGGACTTCGAGTCGTGGCTGATCCTGTCTCTGTCGTCCTGCCTGGCTCTTATCACACTACTTCCCTGATGGCTCCCACAAGATTGTTGACATCCTCGTGGATTCATCTTCTTATTATAGACACATGCATTTCCAAACATTTGTTTTTTCCAAACATTTGGTCTAACTATGTTGTAAATGTATTATTTCTTGGATTTCCACACGGCATCTATTGCACGTCTGTCCGTCCTGGGAGAGGGATCCCTCCTCTGTTGCTCTCCCTGAAGTTTCTCCCATGTTCCCCTTTAAACTGTGGGTTTCTCTGGAAGTGTTTCCTTGTACGATGTGAGGGTCTAAGGACAGAGGGTCTAAGGACAGAGGGTCTAAGGACAGAGGGTGTTGTGTTGTCATACTGATATTCTGTACAAACTGTGAAGTCCACTGAGACAAATGTAACATTTGTGATATTGGGCTATATAAATGTTGATTGATTGATTGATTGATTGATTGATTGATTGATTGATTGATTGATTGATACTCTTGTACAAAATCTCAGACCTCATTTAACGCAAAAACATTTTCAGTGGTCTTTTTACTTTTCTCCCGGAGATGTTTTTGTGAAATTGAAGTGTTTAATCTGGAGAATATGACCGTTTTGATCTCTGAATTGAGGCACATTCGAGTACACGTTTGAGTAAATATATAAATGGATGCATGCTCTATATCTTCCAGCTTTTCCTCCACTTCTTGATTTAGCATCTCGACATTCTGACACCTTTTTCCAATAGATTTCCTTTTTTCACACCATCAGCACCCTCTCAGTGAAGCGTCTTCATTTCCTTTACATTTCCTCCCAGTCTTTTAACATCTCGGGTGTTTTCGCACGGCTCTTCTCCAAAATCATCGTCACTGTCTCCGTGTAGGCGTTGGTGTGACATGCTGCCTCTGCCTGGATCTGAAGAAGTGTCTCTTTGTGCACAACAGATACGAGGCGCTCGTGCTAATTACCCACTTCTTCTTTTTCTTCTTCTGTGCATTTACAAACCAACATGACACATAAAGCCGCATCTCTTGCTTGAATGCTGGATGATTGCTTTCCAGGGGAGAGCTGACAGATGGCATGTTCCCTGCAGCTATAGGCGGTGGTACGGCGTTGAAAAGCAGCAACAAAGAAAGTTTCTACATACAAACAACAACAGGGATCACTGTTTACTGTAACTGTAAAAGCCCTGCTGTGTATTTGTTCTATTCCTTATCTGCATCTTATCTGCACTCAGTCTCAATTCCCTCAACAGCAGGCTTCTTAAATACTTCAAAAGTCCCAAGAAACACAGTTATGGCGCTTTTCCACTGCAGGGCCTCGCTCGGCTGAGCACGGTATGGCTTGTTAGGCCAGGCTCACTTTATGCTGTGTTTCCATTACAGTTTAGGAGCTGGGGCGGTAACTATAGTAACGAAGCCGTGACGTCATATTCAATGCGAACCACAAAACCAACATCAGCCGTTAGCCGTTAGCCCTCAGAGCTCACAGCTCCTCATATCTGTTCAGAAACTAGACAGAAGTTAAACAAGTACAAACCAAAGACTGTCAGTCATGGAGAATACAGTCGCTGGTTTATTTATGTCTGTAGGCCGTTGTTGTGAGTGTGGACGGTCGGAGCATATACTGCGTTAGCTTAGCCGATCTCCATTCACTCCAGGTTTCTCGCCTGCCGTCTGTCTGCAGACTCGTCAAAGCATTAATTCATGGTTTTTACTATCCGGTAACAGTATGTTGTTACTTCGGCATCATTTAGAAACGTGTATTACAATTAAATCACGGTCACATATGTTCATTTAGTTTTAGTTGCCAGCGATTCTCTCACTAGTTTAGCATACTCAGCCCGGTTGTTGGCCCGCAAAGAACCTCGATTTTGGAGAGCCAGAAAACTGTGAAAAAGTACCCGCTAGCCGGAACTACGCCTGGAAACGCAACCAAAAACGGGCCGGGCACGGCACGCATAAACCGCGCTCTGCGCTGTAGTGGAAATGAGCCATTAGTGAGGTAGGTTTTATACACTAAAGTCCCAAACCTCCCAAAACACACTAACAATAAATACAAGAATGGGAAGCTGGATTTTAATTTGAGCATTTATTTGCAATATCCCAAATCTACTAGTACTGGTGTTTTTTACGTTAATTGTTTATTTATCATATTATTTTATTAAATATTTGTATTTCTGTCGTACTGGATGCTATATCTTCCGCTAACTTTGGAAATGTTATTGTATTTATTAGCTTTATTTGACTTTCTTGGATTCGCATTTATCAAGTATACTTTCTATAATATAATCAAATATATACATTTTTACATCTGACTTGAATTAAATGTCTATTATTATTATTATTATTATTATTATTATTATTAATAATACAAAATGTCAGTAGTTTTTATATTAGATTTTTTACATGTTATTATTATTATTATTATAATATTTTGAATTTTGTATCCTTTTTCTATCTTTATCCTATAATATATATTTTTTCCTTTAATTATTATTATTATTATATTTTGTATTCAACTTTTTTTTATAATCATTAGTATATGTATTAATAGTAGTATTATAGTTTTGCTCTTTCTAAACTCCCTGCAGTAATCTGTAATCTTCAATTCCAACACACAGATCTGAAAGGCAGGTTGAGGTGAATCTGGTCCATGTGAAAACAGCTGGACTCCCCCCCCCCCCCTCACTGCTGTCTCTTGATGTGATTTGAGCACAGCGGGGGGTCCTCGTTGGTTTCGAGGCCGAAAAAAGACTCCATGCAGAGTACGTGTCCTCGCTGTCAGTCTCTGAGACGAACAGAACCTGGAGACCGGCTGCGATGAAACCCAAAATCCTTCACTTCTCCTCAGACTCCGGAACGCATGGAGCTTTTCCAATTAACCTTTTCAATGGCCAACAGAGATGATGAAGCAAAATATTAATCTGTAGTTCTTCAGGTATCATGACGTGGACTTGAATCGACTCGAGTGACTGTTTTCATGACCTGCGACTTGAGAGAAAATAAATGACTTGAACGTTTTTACGGTGGTGCGAACACTCTACTTTAAAGAGTCCTCTCCTGCTGATGTTCAGGTGTATATCAGTACGTAGTGTCTCTACTTTAAAGAGTGCTCTCCTGTTGATGTTCAGGTGTATATCAGTATTTAGTGTCTCTACTTTAAAGAGTCCTCTCCTGCTGATGTCCAGGTGTATATCAGTATGTAGTGTCTCTACTTTAAAGAGTCCTCTCCTGCTGATGTTCAGGTGTATATCAGTATGTAGTGTCTCTACTTTAAAGAGTTCTCTCCTGCTGATGTTCAGTGTATATCAGTATGTAGTGTCTCTACTTTAAAGAGTCCTCTCCTGCTGATGTTCAGATGTATATCAGTATGTAGTGTCTCTACTTTAAAGAGTCCTCTCCTGCTGATGTTCAGGTGTATATCAGTATGTAGTGTCTCTACTTTAAAGAGTCCTCTCCTGCTGATGTTCAGGTGTATATCAGTATGTAGTGTCTCTACTTTAAAGAGTCCTCTCTTGCTGATGTTCAGGTGTATATCAGTATGTAGTGTCTCTACTTTAAAGAGTCCTCTCCTAAGTATTTCC
>NC_136910.1:3074092-3119092 GCF_949606895.1 Notothenia rossii
ATCTTTCAGTAAATACCCCACTGGTGAATTTACAAACGGAGGTTGCCAACAAGTGTTTAAATGAGACGACTAAAGATCATCACGCCCAACATTAGCCGCCTTTAGCTTAGCGGTGGTGACGTGAAGTCATGTGACCGTGCTGTAGTTCCTGTATAGCCCAACATTAGCCACCTTTAGCTTAGCGGTGGTGACGTGAAGTCATGTGACCGTGCTGTAGTTCCTTTATAGCCCAACATTAGCCGCCTTTAGCTTAGCGGTGGGGACGTTGAGTCATATGACCGTGCTTTAGTTCCTTTATAGCCCAACATTAGCCACCTTTAGCTTAGCGGTGGTGACGTGAAGTCATGTGACCGTGCTGTAGTTCCTGTATAGCCCAACATTAGCCGCCTTTAGCTTAGCGGTGTTGAAGTCATGTGACCGTGCTGTAGTTCCTTTATAGCCCAACATTAGCCTCCTTTAGCTTAGCGGTGGTGACGTGAAGTCATGTGACCGTGCTGTAGTTCCTTTATAGCCCAACATTAGCCTCCTTTAGCTTAGCGGTAGTGACGTGAAGTCATGTGACCGTGCTGTAGTTCCTTTATAGCCCAACATTAGCCACCTTTAGCTTAGCGGTGGTGACGTGAAGTCATGTGACCGTGCTGTAGTTCCTGTATAGCCCAACATTAGCCACCTTTAGCTTAGCGGTGGTGACGTGAAGTCATGTGACCGTGCTGTAGTTCCTGTATAGCCCAACATTAGCCACCTTTAGCTTAGCGGTGGTGACGTGAAGTCATGTGACCGTGCTGTAGTTCCTTTATAGCCCAACATTAGCCTCCTTTAGCTTAGCGGTAGTGACGTGAAGTCATGTGACCGTGCTGTAGTTCCTTTATAGCCCAACATTAGCCTCCTTTAGCTTAGCGGTGGTGACGTGAAGTCATGTGACCGTGCTGCAGTTCCTAGAGATGTTTCTGCTGAACAAAACATTTAAGTATCATAAAAGTTTGTTATCTGCAATAATAAAAAATCCCAATTGGCGTTTATAAATATGTCATCCCTGCAACACTTTATGGCATCATATCTGTTTCAATACAATACAATTTTGTATTTTCCTCGGGGATCCTCCTCTGTATCCCAGAGAACACGCCTTATTCTAGGCACAAGTGACGAACAAAGAGGTAAGGCACAAGTTGTGACATTTGCATTGATGCAGCCTCTGACAGGCCTGCTACAAGGTCCCTGTTGGAAGAATCTGGACGTGAGGGTATTAGCCAATCAGGTGAGACACAGTGTGTGGGGATGTGGAGGTGACAGAGTCTGATAATTTTTGGTTTTATAGGCAGCAGTTGGAACAAGTCTGTGAAAATGTATCCTTCACTTAAACTGGCGGGAGTGAATCAATCACTGTCAGCACCGGGGACGAGGTACAACGTGTTCATTAATACAAGTCTGAAGGTGTGTGTGTGTGTGTGTGTGTGTGTGTGTGTGTGTGTGTGTGTGTGTGTTTGTGTGTGTGTGTGTGTGTGTGTGTGTGTGTGTGTTTTAAGATGAGATACAGCCTTGTGGTCCAATATACTCAAGGTAAGAGGTAACACACAGACGCAGTGTGAGTACTAACACTTTATAGAGTCAAAACTAAATTGGGTAAGTGGCTTTTATCCACTCTGCTCCCAAACTGTGGAAGAAAAAGGTAGAGGTATACTCATTGGATATTTTTTAACAGTGTCTATTTGAGCCCGGGTGTAAATAGCATGGTTAGCTACAGACACCCGGGTGTAAATAGCATGGTTAGCTACAGACACTCGGGTGTATATAGCATGGTTAGCTACAGACACCCGGGTGTAAATAGCATGGTTAGCTACAGACACTCGGGTGTAAATAGCATGGTTAGCTACAGACACCCGGGTGTAAATAGCATGGTTAGCTACAGACACTCGGGTGTAAATAGCATGGTTAGCTACAGACACTCGGGTGTAAATAGCATGGTTAGCTACAGACACTCGGGTGTAAATAGCATGGTTAGCTACAGACACCCGGGTGTAAATAGCATGGTTAGCTACAGACACCCGGGTGTAAATAGCATGGTTAGCTACAGACACTCGGGTGTAAATAGCATAGTTAGCAACAGACACTCGGGTGTAAATAGCATAGTTAGCAACAGACACCCGGGTGTAAATAGCATGGTTAGCTACAGACACTCGGGTGTAGATAGCATGGTTAGCTACAGACACCCGGGTGTAAATAGCATGGTTAGCTACAGACACCCGGGTGTAAATAGCATGGTTAGCTACAGACACTCGGGTGTAGATAGCATGGTTAGCTACAGACACTCGGGTGTAAATAGCATGGTTAGCTACGGACACCCGGGTGTAAATAGCATGGTTAGCTACAGACACCCGGGTGTAAATAGCATGGTTAGCTACAGACACTCGGGTGTAGATAGCATGGTTAGCTACAGACACCCGGGTGTAAATAGCATGGTTAGCTACGGACACCCGGGTGTAAATAGCATGGTTAGCTACAGACACCCGGGTGTAAATAGCACGGTTAGCTACAGACACTTTGGTGTAAATAGCATCTGCCTATTTTTAAACATTTAAAAACATACTCTTTTAACTGAGCTTTTAAATAGCAATATGCCACTTCTGATTTAGTCTTTATTTATTAATTTTGTATGTATTTATTTATATATATATATATATATATTTTTTACTTGGCTTTTAACCCTGTAAAGCCCAAATATAGAAAAACATGATGATAATCCTCTGGAGCAGAAATTAAAGAGTGTTCACATTGTTTACGTTGGCCAGGAGGGAGCAGAATTCATGTATTTCTACTCACATTGTTTGAATACATATATTTAACAACTAAGGGTTGATTTGCAGGATTGATTGCTTACTTGCTTATCTCAGTATATAGCATAACAATTATGCTTCTGTTAGTCTTTATTTTTTGTATTTATTTAATTATTATTTAATCTCATTAATACATTTCATCTGAATTATTTCAAACTTTTTCCGAATGGGTTATCTGTCGTTAACTTTTTTTATAATATATTTGCATTAAATAATTTGCTTATTTTACCTTCTAAAATGTATGAATCATGTATATTTGCTGCATGTGTTCATTAAAGCATGTATTGCTGTATCCTGCCTATACAAAGTGCTACACAGCTTAATTATCTGATTATCCATGTTCAAATGTGTTACGGTGAGTGAAGCAAGCAGGACCTAAATGCAGATAACACTGATATCACCTTTATTTCAAGGATAATAAAATAACTCGGAACAAACAGAACACTCCCCGGTGAACTCAGTCACCAACAAAAGACGAACCAACACTGAACACAGGAAGAGACAAGACTAAATACAGGGAGGGGTAATCACGAGACGAGAAACAGCCGGGCAGGGAAGGAGAAACACAAGGGCAACAGGTGAACACAATCAGACAATCAGACACACCAGGGAAACTAACGACAGGGAGGAAAAACACAGAGAGAGGGACCAGACAATATACAAGGGAGACGGGGAGAACCGAACAGCAAAATAAACCCAAACCCAGATATACGAAACTAAAAACGTGACATAACATGAGAATCGTGACAGAATGGCTTATTTTAGACAGAAATCATCAAAAAAGTGCTCCAAGAGGCTGGAAATGGAAACTTAGCTCCACCTTGGACTGACATATTGAACAAATCTCCCTTACCTGTAAATGCACGCTGATTAGAGATGTCCCGATCCGATCACGTGATCGGGGATCAGAGCCGATCACGTGATTTTCAAAAGATCGGAATCTTGAGAAAAAAATCGGGGATCGGGATTTAAATTTTTTTTTTTATAAATACTTTTTTTTAAAATTTGTATTCAATGTTACAAAACAAAAATGACCATGTTCAAGTCTTAAAGTCATCCTGAGGCCTTAGTTTTGGTTTCAAATTACACAACATCATGTATGTGTTCTTTGGGGCTTGTTTTCATAGACCTGCTTATTTCTCTCAAATCTGGCAACAGAGTGGGCGCAGTGTCTAATTGTAGCAGTAAGCTAACGAGTACTGAAAGCTTTATTTTGTTTTGATCCAATGCTGCACAACTGAACTGATCCAATGCTGCTGTGAAAGAAATAAGCTATATCCATGTTGGATAGAATATCACATTTAAATAAAAAAATAACTTTAAGGGACAACTTGAATGCTTTTCTTTCTCTTAATGCATTGCATAAAGATCGGATCGGGAAAAATCGGTATCAGCAAATTGTCAAAATCAAATGATCGGAATCGGATCGGGAGCAAAAAAAGGTGATCGGGACATCCCTAATGCTGATATAATCATTAACAGCAGCTCTGTCTTGTCATACATCAGCCTGGCATTATCATCCACCTCATACCTGTCAGGTTATGATTTACTGGACCACTCTCTCTCTTAACACTGAAGCAGTTTCATCTCCATTATTCACAACGACAATACGACTCACTCCTCTTTGCCAAAACTGAGATTTAATACACACATCATTTCCTTTTTTATGATGTTTAAAACTAACAGATCTCCCATTAAGGACAGCAACCCGAAGACCAGCATTTAATATCTCTACGCTGACGACAGCTCGTTTATTTGCGTGCTTTCTACTGGCCTTTGCTCTGAAATAAAGCATATTTTCATTGACACGTTGGCTATATTACATAGATTAGATGCTCATTGCATGGTGCTTATTGCTGGTTATGTGCCAAGTGGCTCTCTGTCAGCCAGCTGCTGTACACCTGAGCCTTGAACACTCGCTATAATGCATGTTGTAACTGATGAAACCGGATTTCACTGCATTAGAGGGAGAAGGAGAATTCAGCCAAGTATGTAAAGGTCTGTTAGTCCAGGACTTTAACTTTGTGTAATATCCCAAATGCTTTAAACTCCATTTTCCTACAATTTGGACAATCATGGCTCTAATGGAATCAATCCAAACGACTTTAGTGACTTTGCTGATCCCCTAGCCGCTCATTTAGCACCCCCCAACAGGTATGAAATGTCCACCTCAGCATTAAACATCTCCAAAAGTCATTAACCTTTGAGTTAGATACATTAAGGCAGGATTAGAGGAAGAGTTAACTGTTTTGTTAAGACTATTTCAGAACGATACTGACATTCCCCAATGCACAAGACATTTATAAGGTTATTACTTGCTGTAATCATTCCTTCTGTCAGTACAGATTGTGAAGTGATTCCTTAATAAGAACCACTCCTGCCTTACTAGGCGCGTTCACACTTTTAACCGTACTTTTCCCGTTTAGTTCCGTTAGTGCATGGAGTTTTGCGTTCACACCAAAAAGAGTAGTTAGTTCCGAGAGCTTGTACCGCCATTTGTAGTGCCTGCTAGAGAGGTGGGACTTTCCTGGGGGAGAAAAAAGTACCAATTTCGATTGCAAGATTGGCGAATTGCAAACCACGCCCCGTAAGACTCTGAAAAGCTTTTTGAAGCCGCAATTGTATTTGCTGGCATTAGCATTATTAGCATTAGCCCCGTGCACCAACGAAGAGAGAATAACTTATGGCAACACAAAAGAAAACATGGGAGCGGTGGAGATGAGGAGGTGTCGGCGTTTCTGCGATTTACTCCGGGAACTTCCGGCCGGGGACTTCGGGTGGCAGTATACGCCGTGAAGTTGTTTGCGGCCTGCCAGTAAACCCAAAGCAGAAGAAGAAGAAGAAGTGACGTCAGCGGCTCATTTGCGTAATCTTCCCTCAGGGAACTTATTCCGGTGTGAACGCGATCTGTACTCAGTTCCATGGGGGTACTAAGTGCTGGGCACTAAGTACGGCAAAGTACTTGGTGTGAAAGCGGCTAATGAAAGGATTTTGGTGAACTGAATGTGGGCATTCGGTTCTGTTTGTTCTTCTGCCTTTCAGCAGGTTTACATTCAAACGTAGCCGGTATTTCATAAGATTTAGCATTGGCCAAAGAAGAACCTGTTTGATTTTGAAGCAAATCTGAATCTTAGGCAAGCCACAAAAGTTATGTTTCAATTTTGTTCACAATGGTGTGAAACATTTGAATAATGAGTTCCCTGCTGGAATAATTTGCGAAAGATATACCCAATCAGAAACAGATATTAGCATGTTTTAAAATATCAATGAGCAATGAAATACAACACATCTTTCTTGGAGTATCCATGTTGTTTGCACTTTACGGCTTAAAGCCCATGAACAGACTAATGTGGTAAAAATGTTATCTGAACTTAAGATATAGGAATGTCCAAGAACATGTGAATACAACATCAGCCTTGGCAAACATCCGTGCTGCATGGATGTCTTTCTTGATTCGATATATTATTGGAAAATATCAGAAACTATCTTTAAAGAGCACACAGTCTCTGGGAGTTACAATGGAGAACATTGCCAGAAATATGCTCCGTCAAGTGTAAAAACCACCAAGTTAGAAGCTGATATCAACATGTAGTTCAAACTCTACGAGCCAGTCAGTGTCATGAATCCAGACTAAAGTAGGAAATGTATTCAAAGCATCCAAGAAGCACCCGTGTATAAAAAAACAACACTATTTTGAAGCATTAGGAAAGGACGAAGGGATGGAGCAGAAGGAAAATATTCGCCCCACCAACCACCTCCAATTACCCAATGACATTTCCCCCTGCAGTGTCAGAATCAGACCAAATCAGCCACACACTAATGTCACTATTAGTGGTTGGATGTCTAGTGTGTGTGTGTGTGTGTGTGTGTGTGTGTGTGTGTGTGTGTGTGTGTGTGTGTGTGTGTGTGTGTGTGTGTGTGTGTGTGTGTGTGTGTGTGTGTGTGTGTGTGTGTGTGTGTGTGTGTGTGTGTGTGTGTGTGTGTGTGTGTGTGTGTGTGTGTGTGTGTGTGTGTGTGTGTGTGTGTGTGTGTGTGTGTGTGTGTGGAAGCTCAGATCAAGAGGTGTAGGAGTGTCATAGAACGAGGGATATGACATCCCATCATGCACCTGCACCGGGTAAACACCTGCATGTACACACACACACACACACACACACACACACACACACACACACACACACACACACACATACACACACACTCACACACACTAAGTTTGTCTGCAATCTCCTCCGAGCAATTAAGAGCTAATGGCTTAATTAGGGTCCGTATTTAAATGAAAGGATGGTGGAATAAAGGTGAGACTGAATGCCCTATCAAAGTGGATTTCAAATGATATAAACACTAATCAGTGCACTGGAAATTCAAGCCATGCCGATTAAACTAATAGATACTGATGGAAGTTATTGAATATGGACTTTAATATGCGAGAGTGACAGAGAAAGGGATGGGGAGGTGTGACATATGGAGGTAGCTGTGTGCGTGTGTGTGTGTGTGTGTGTGTGTGTGTGTGTGTGTGTGTGTGTGTGTGTGTGTGTGTGTGTGTGTGTGTGTGTGTGTGTGTGTGTGTGTGTGTGTGTGTGTGTGTGTGTGTGTGTGTGTGTGTGTGTGTGTGTGTGTGTGTGTGTGTGTGTGAACTGCAGTGCTTTAATAACATTCTGCGTGTTGGAAAATTGCATTTAATCCAAAGCTGAGTGGCTGGGGAAAGCCAAACACAGGGAGACCGTGGAAGCAGAATACTGAGTGTCTCTCTGACCTACATTACTGCAGCTGTGTAGGAAACCACCTGCGTAATCACCCAAAGTCATATTTATTAAGATAACACGTATCTCCTGCCACAAAGCACGTTTAATTACAACACTCCTTGGTCATTATTATGAGATATTAAATGTCAGTGTTTAGATAACGCTTGCAAATGAAGATTTCGGTTTGATTTCTGCTCTGAATAAGTGTGTAAATGTGAGCTCTTTTATGGAAGTGCATCAAAGTTGATGTCGTGCTGTTGGTTTTCTGTTTGGCTGATAATCTGAGGCACACGTCTTATTCATTTGCGAACAAAGTGTTCAGACGCTGAGCATCTGCCGCCATTATATCACAGATTACATGACATTAAATTCCATTCAGCAAACGATTGAATGCAAATTCTATAACACATAGATTTGAGCAAGCTCTCTGATTGGTCAATAGCCGTGTTTGATTCCACGATCAAACAACGATCAAATAGAACGTGCCTAATCACAAAGTATCCAGTGGCCTACACACGCCACTAGCCTACCGAAACTACTTCCATGAGCCTACATCGTGTGGTTTCCATAGCGACGTTTAGCGACACACAGCCGTTACACTGTTATACATTGTCTCTCGTTGGAAATCGGTAGCTACAAAATGTCAGATTTTAAAGTTAATTTTGATTTGTTGGGGGGGCCTCAGTATTGATGAATGGTTGGACATGGACACAGACCACAAAACCAACGAAAGATTTGCGGCTGTTTCAACTGACGAGTTGAGTGCGTTGGAAAAAAGCCGCAACGAAAAGAGTCCATTGGCGTCAACTGCCTGGGCTGTCAAATGTCTCAAAGCGTTCTTAAAAACCCAGGAGAAAATGGTGGATTTCGGAACATTATTTACTATAATTATATCAATAACTGTAAGCGGGGTAGCAGGAGTGTTTGATCGGCTATCGTTACCATGGGAACTACTTTCTAGGAACTACTTTCTGACGGAGATTAACTCAAGCAGAAAGCGTAGGTTTGGGAGCAATATAGCCCACATTATGAAATTATTTTACGATATTGTTGATTACAATGATAGTTTGTGTAATAGAATCGCAATCATACACTTAAGGCCGTTGTTGAACGTCATTATTGGTACTCCAGTACAGGCGTACGGACCTCGGCGCAACTGTCGTTCAGTACTGATTGCTTAAGTAAATTACAATAACTGCAACAAAACAACCGAAAAACAAACTCAGACCAAAGACAAACGTGCAGGAATATAAACTCAAAGAAACCAAACCACTGTAAGTGCTGGTGCATTGGTTTCAAATGAGATACAGTTTAATCCTAAGAGAAGCACTGATTTCTGAACCTCACACAGTATGTGACGTGTCTCCAAATGTCCCAAAGCAGAGGTCAGCCTTAAAGTCTCACACGTTGTCATTAATTTCAAATCAAAGCTGTGTGTGTGTGTCTCCTGAGAAAGCCACAAGTGTGTGATATTGGAGGACAAAGTGCTTTGAGCTTTGATTGGTTTTTGCACTCACTTGGCACTCTGTTGATGGCTCTCAGAGGTCTCAGCACGCGAACCGTCCTCACCGCCGAAAAGCTGACGTTCTGCAGGTCGAGCGAGTATTCCAGCATCCTGCAACATGTGGACAGAAACACGTGTGAGCACGGCAACAGAAATATGTTGTATGGTCTAGTGCTGCTGAAAAAGATTTAAACAAACTACAAGTAGCACAAAATAAGGCACTGCAGTGTTCCTACAGAACCAGAGTCACTGAACTGCTGGAGACATTGAAATGGTTAACTGTCAGACAGAGGTCAACTTATATTTTATTACATTTTGTCAGAAATATTAACGTGACTCACTCACCAGATATATTACCACAAAGGTTTATGGCGCAATATGCACAACATAACTATCAAACACGACATACAATAGAAGGAAGGTTTGTATGACCCAAATCTAAATCAAATATGGGACAGAAAACAGAACAGAGCCGTGATCAGCTGGAGCTCTTTACCGGTTCACATCATTCAGGAACATTCTCAAGTACATTTCAAAAGGTTGCTAAAAAATTATTTAAGTATTATAAAGTACATTTGAACTGTGCCTGTGGCTATGTTATGCATATATGATGATGTACACTTATTTGTATTTACTTTTGTTTGGCCTTAGGAGGGCGATAATTGGATGACCATTTTAGTTTTCACTTCATTTCACTGTAAATTGCATGAAATTATGAGCTGTTTTGTTTTGTTTTAATTTTGTTTTGTTTTAATTTTGTATGTATGTTTATGTATGTTTTGAGTGTGTGAGGACCCCAGGAAGAATAGCCAATGCTCATGCTAGTGCTAAGATGAACCAAATAATGAACATTCCATCTGGGAATAAAAAAACAGAGAATGTTATGTAGCCAATTAAATATGGCGTGCTTTCCATGTTCCCCCACTCTCATGTAATGAATAATCTCATGTGCAGATTTCCCCTTTAGAGATGACTGCCGTGCAAACAATATGATTTCTATTCATTTAAACTGCAGCTAACAGAGCAGAAAGGTAGAACACACACACTGCAGTAGCGTGTGTTTGTGCACTGCAGCAATGCACGCAATGTTTGTGTACGGGATAAATATATATCCACAGGCTCCCTCACACAATCAACCTTCAAAGGAGCAAGAGACGTCAAAAGTGAGGGCGTCACTTTTGATAGAGAGGACAAATGTGGCATCGGCGGGACTTAAAAGAGCAGCCTTGAGAAACACACACACACACACACACACACACACACACACACACACACACACACACACACACACACACACACACACACACACACACACACACACACACACACACACACACACAATAACAGCCACTTCTGGAAATCAAAAGCAGAGGTGGAAGAAGTGCTCAGATCCTTTTCTTAAAGAGGCCCTCTTGAACTGTTTGGGGTTTTCCCGTTCCTGTAGTTTATTCTTTAGGTTTTAGTGCATGTCAATGGTCTGCAAAGGCTACAATCCCTGTAATGTGTGTGTGTGTGTGTGCGTGCGTGCGTGCGTGCGTGTGTGTGTGTTTGTGTGTGTGTGTGTGTGTGTATGTGTGGCAGATGCTGAGCACATGTGCAGATGAAGGAATTCCCTCCTCGCACCGACTCCAAGTATGTCTGTCGGACAAATTTGCAACACATGTCCTTGTGTGTGTGTGTGTGTGTGTGTGTGTGTGTGTGTGTGTGTGTGTGTGTGTGTGTGTGTGTGTGTGTGTGTGTGTGTGTGTATTTTGTAGTGTGCCTGTCGGTCACCTTAAGTGCAAGAAACTCCCTTAATGAATGTGTGTGTGAGAGGGGTCCCAGTAGGAGCACTCACACACACACATTTAGCAGGAGCTGACAGATGGCCGGTGGCTGTAGAGGGAAGGTAAACGGGTAAACAGTTAACAGAGCGGCACTGAGACCCCCCCTCCATCACCAGCTGAGAGACACGGGGGGGAACAGGTACATCACATCAGCAGCTGTGACATTTTCAGTGATGGCCGCCATGGACATTCAGGTCAAAAGGAATTAAATGTCACATTTATGAAAGAGTAACTAGCAACAAAAATATGTGCTTGCCTTGAGGAGTATGGTGGCCAACAGGTGCAAACGCACCACAACCAAACAAAAACAACTTCCATAAGGACAAACACGCTGCAGTTTCAAAAACAATTCTGATATAAATACACAAATGTTCCAAAACACATGAAGAAACATTTTCACAATCTTGACAACACATGCAGTGGCTGGAAAAGATTCCCCAACTTGAGGAAACATGCGCAGCGTTTACTAAAAACTAGAAAAACCAAACGCTGCAAGAAGCTCAAACACAACGGGGACCAGGGGACACTAAAGAGTGACGCACACAGCTGGGAGACCAGGGGACACTAAAGAGTGACGGACACTAAAGAGTGACGCACACACCTGGGAGACCAGAGGACACTAAAGAGTGACGCACACACCTGGGAGACCAGGGGACACTAAAGAGTGACGCACACACAGCTGGGAGACCAGAGGACACTAAAGAGTGACGCACACACCTGGGAGACCAGGGGACACTAAAGAGTGACGCACACACCTGGGAGACCAGAGGACACTAAAGTCTGACGCACACACCTGGGTGACCAGGGGACACTAAAGAGTGACGCACACACCTGGAAGACCAGGGGACACTAAAGAGTGACGCACACAGCTGGGAGACCAGAGGACACTAAAGAGTGACGCACACAGCTGGGAGACCAGGGGACACTAAAGAGTGACGCACACACCTGGGTGACCAGGGGACACTAAAGAGTGACGCACACACCTGGGAGACCAGAGGATACTAAAGAGTGACGCACACAGCTGGGAGACCAGGGGACACTAAAGAGTGACGCACACACCTGGGAGACCAGGGGACACTAAAGAGTGACGCACACAGCTGGGAGACCAAGGGACACTAAAGAGTGACGCACACACCTGGGAGACCAGGGGACACTAAAGAGTGACGCACACAACTGGGAGACCAGGGGAAACTAAAGAGTGACGCACACAGCTGGGAGACCAGGGGACACTAAAGAGTGACGCACACAACTAGGAGACCAGGGGACACTAAAGAGTGACGCACACACCTAGGAGACCAGGGGACACTAAAGAGTAACGCACACAGCTGGGAGACCAGGGGACACTAAAGAATGACGCACACAGCTGGGAGACCAGGGGACACTAGAGAGTGACGCACACAGCTGGGAGACCAGGGGACACTGAAGAGTGACGCACACAGCTGGGAGACCAGCGGACACTAAAGAGTGACGCACACACCTGGGAGACCAGGGGACACTAAAGAGTGACACACACAGCTGGGAGACCAGGGGACACTAAAGAGTGACACACACAGCTGGGAGACCAGGGGACACTAAAGAGTGACGCACACAACTGGGACCGGAACGCTTGGTGACGTTCAGGAATATAAAGCTGGAAAACTGTCACTGTTTTTGGAAACTTACCTAAAAGGTTTTTGTGATTATATCTTATGATATTATTGCAGATCTCCTAGCTGGCTAACTACCCTTTCCTTATAAACCACGATTGCTCCAGTAAACACAGCCCTATACAGATAGAAGTTATAGATTTGTTTAATTCACAATTGAACTGATGTACCACTACAGTATACTGGTCTTGATAAGATCTATTTGATAGGCTTAATTGAGCAGTCTAAGGTTTTGGTAGTGCGAACAATAACGTTGCTAGCTAGCTTGCCGATTGGTTTTCAGAAACTCAAAACATTTGAAATTCACACACTTAGTGAACACAGTGCATGGCATGGCAGTAAACTAAGGGAAGTATGATCATTGAGACACTGCAGAAGTTGTTATGCTAAGCTAACCATGGCTGTAGACTTACATTCACTATATACAAATGAGGAATGAAATATATCTGCAAGAAAAGTTGATTAGCCTGATTTCTCCAACGTTAAACATTACATGTCCCTTGTTAGACGCTTTTCTCCAAAGCAACTTACATACTCAATACTGTGGACAACCCCCACAGGAGCACTTTGGGGTGAAGTGTCTCAGGGACACAACGACATGCTGACGGCAGTGGGGTTTGAACCTGTGACCCCCTGGTCCAAACAGCAACACACAACCCACTGCACCACACGCCTTCCAAACTAATGTTTTAACCACTCCTGGCAACTACACTGCTGAACTATGCCAAGATGTTGACACGACAGAAAACATAACACACTACTGACTTCCAGACGGACTGCGGCTCGTACGCCAGCAACGTCAGACTGAATAATGAAGTGACAGCAAATTGCATCCAGTCTGATTATCAGAGTGGTTATTATCATACCGATGGAGAAAGTCATGTTTGAGTGCTGAAGACATGTTATAAATCCCCACAGCGATACAATACAAATATTAGGGTAATTTTTCGTCAGACAGAGCCGCATAAACAGACTTAAAAGCGGCTGATGAATGATGTCTGTTGAAAAATAGTCCATGCAAAAACACTTGCTGCATCTGATGAGAGCCAGATGAGGTTTAGTGCAAACTGACCCATCTCGCCTCATCTGGAATGGAGAAAACAGCCGAGGAGAAATGGCGTGTATCAAACAAAGCGATTGGGAAATGGCAGGAAGTTGAGGCGCTGTTTTGCGTCAGAGTCTGTGCCAGCGTTGATGAAGTCGATGCAGGGAAGGAGTGGGATGGAATAAATGAAAAGCAGGGGAGAACGGGGGAGGCCCGACCTTGAGGGAGTTTGCGTGAGGAGAATTCCCAAACTAAAAGCACAAAGGAACAGATTTACACAGCGGGATGAGTCAAGGTCCAAGAAACAGGCCTCACTCTGATAGGATACATCTTGATATAGACAGGGTTGGGAAGGTTACTTTAAAGATTTAATACGTACAAAATGACCTGATTACCTGTAAGGAAAATGTAATCAGCAATCTAATCTAAGTAACACAATATACAATTAATATACTTTCCGATTACATAGAAGTCTACGAAATAAATGAGCCTCTTCTCACTTGATTTGTTAGCTCAGGAAACATTTGTCTCAAGGACAGAATGGCTTCAATATCTAGTTTCAACTCTTCTTCAATACAGCATGATGTTATTTTTAAATGACGGTCCAATTTAGAGTAAAATATATGATAAAACAGGGTATGCTTTGAGGTGAGGTCCCATTGTATCGAAGTCTACGAAAAATGATCCATAATTTAATCCGTTGAAACTACTTGTCAACTGTAAACAAAATATAATCAGTAACCTAATCTATGGGACAAAATATATAAGTAATGTAACCTGATTACTTTCTGATCCAATTGCATAGAAGTCTACTAAATAAATGAGCCTATTCTCACTTGATTTGTTACCTCAGGAAAAACAATTCTAAAGAGAGAATGGCCTCAATTTCTAATTTCAAGTCTTCTTCAATATAGCATGATGTTAATTTAATAAATGACGGTCCCATTTAGAATAAAACAAACGAGGCCCATTGTATCGAAGTCTATGAAAACATTTCCATAATGTAATCTGTTAAAACTCATAGTCAACTGTATAACAAAGTTATCAGTTACCTAATCTAAGTAAACAATTATAAAGGGAATGTAACCTGACTACTTTCCGATCCAATTGCATAGAAGTCTAGGAAATAAATGAGCCTCTTCTCACTTGACAGGAAACATTGTTCCCAAGGACAGATTGGCATCCATATATAGTTTAAAGTATACAGTATGTTTACAGTACAAGGACAAACATGCATACTGTGTGAAAAATGCAATAATAAAAAGCACCACAAGATATACGACACACACACACACACACACACACACACACACACACACACACACACACACACACACACACACACACACACACACACACACACACACACACACACACACACACACACACACACACACACTTCTGCAGCTTTTATACCTCGTCCTCTCTTATCAATGTTTGTGCCATTGCACCCAGATGAATGATACACACATCCAGCAGCAGCTTCATGTCCTTCAAAACAAAGGCAACAGTAGCTTGGACACACACTCGATATAATGCCACCCAGAAATGGCTATAATAGGAAAAGTACGCAAGGAAGCTCAGGAATGTGGAACCGTGTCCAAAGTTGAACTCGTCCTGTCCTCACCTCACCTTGATCTGTTGCTGTCTG
This sequence comes from Notothenia rossii, assembly GCF_949606895.1. NCBI lineage: Eukaryota > Metazoa > Chordata > Actinopteri > Perciformes > Nototheniidae > Notothenia > Notothenia rossii. Next base: position 3,089,341 of record NC_136910.1, read on the forward strand.
TCTCTATCTTTCGGCCTTTCTATCGTTATTTTTCCCTCAAACTTTGGTTCTGAAAAGTCAAGCACTTTTTATAGAAAAGGGCGAATCAAAAATAAGTCAATTTTATGGAAGTCTACGAAAAAATGAGCCTCTTCTCACTTCATTTGTTACCTCGGGGAACATTTTCCTAAAGAGAGAATGGCCTTAGTCTCTAGTTTCAAGTCTTCTTCAAACAGCATGATGTTCGTTTTGAAACTATGTCCCATTTAGAGTCAAATAGAAAATACAGCAGGGTAGGATTTTCGACCATAGAAGTCTATGAGAAAATGTCCCTACTTCTAACTTGATATAACACATCAGTAAACATATTCCTAATGAGTTTGTGGTTTCAATATCTTGTTTCATATCTAGTTTAATACCGAATGAGGTTAATTTAGGTAGTTATGGTCTAAGTTAGAGTCAAATAGGGGATAAAGCAGGGACTTGTATTGTGTAGAAGTCTATAAGAAAATGTGTTTACTTCTAACTTGATTTATTAGTTCTGTAAACATTTTACCAATAAGATTCTGGTTTAAATCTTTAGTTTGAAGTCTAGTTTATTATAGCATGATGTACATTTTGGTAATTATGTGTCAAAGCAGGGTCTACTTAAGGGCGGGGCTACCTTATGATTAACAATGTCCATTTAAGGTGAATGTTCAAAGAACTTTAACCATTTTCATTGTGTTTTCACTTCAAGAAAGTTCATCTTTGCATGTTAACCCTTTATAGGGCACTATTAGGTTAAACCTAACCCGTTTCAGGCCTCTGCTGATTGGTCAATTTCCCCAATGGCGAGCTCTATGGCGTAGAGTGCTATTCGCTGATTGGCTGGGAGAAAACCACATGCTTCTCGACCTCACTGAGTCGCGAGGGGACGCCATGTTTGGGTAACGCTAACCCAAAAATGGTTCCCCGCCCGATAAAGGGTTCAAAATAATGTCTGGTAATCAATTAAACCTTCTTGTCTCACAAACCAAGATGGCGTCGGCCAAAGTACCAAACGTATGGCTTCAAAATGGTAGTCAACAAAGCAAAAGGTGACATAAGTGTGACTTCCAGTACTCTTTACATTTGACTGCACACACTCAGGGCCGTCCCTCCCTACAGGCCGATCATGCAGACTGTGTGGGGCCTCACCTTGCAGAGGGGGCCTCACCTTGCGGAGGGGGCCTCACTTTGCGGAGGGGGCCTCACATCGCGGAGGGGGGCTCACCTTGCGGAGGGGGCCTCATCTTGCGGAGGGGGCCTCATCTTGCGGAGGGGGCCTCATCTTACGGAGGGGGCCTCACCTTACGGAGGGGGCCTCACCTTGCGGAGGGGGCCTCATCTTACGGAGGGTGCCTCATCTTACGGAGGGGGCCTCACCTTACGGAGGGGGCCTCACCTTGCGGAGGGGGCCTCATCTTACGGAGGGGGCCTCATCTTGCGGAGGGGGCCTCACCTTGCGGAGGGGGCCTCATCTTACGGAGGGGGCCTCACCTTGCGGAGGGGGCCTCACCTTGCGGAGGGGGCCTCACCTTGCGGAGGGGGCCTCATGTTGGCCAGGGACGGCCCTGTACACACTCAATAGTCCATCTCCATCAGTAAACCACATCTTTCTTCCTGTAGCTCCTTCACTGTTAAACTGTAGACACAAGGGTTTTCTGACAGATAAATAAAAAGGAACGAGAATAAAACTCCTTTAAAAAGTCACAAGTGTATCTCCGTTTATTATTTCCCCGGCTGGGTCTCCATCTCTGTAATGTTTTCCTATGTAAATCATGATGGATAGATTGAGAAAAGATAGATGGAATTCACAAAATGTTGATGGAGCCTTCTCAGTTTTTCACGCTCGATTTGAAACCGGGGAGTTTGTTTTTATGACGGAGGAAATGATGTGATAAATAATGTTTTGGAAATACGTTTGCTGAATAACTAATGATGGGAGCCGGGGCGTTCTCACTGCACAGCGAGATGACAAATGGCCCTGAGTGCACTGTGATATGTTGAGTACCGTGGTGGCCAATTGTGAAACAGACACAACGCACAGTCACTGCTTTACTCATTGATCATTACATGTAGAGGGGGGCAATTACATGGCTGTTATTTCTGTTGGCCTGGTGCCAAGAGTAGAACGATTGATGTGATTTTGAAGCACAGCGATATTTATGTTTAGCAATGTCCTATCATTGTGCATTAAATGGATAATGTAGCTGCTAAAACACTCAATACCCTCTTTGAGAAGTTGGTGGAGCAAAAAGGAGATTGCTAATTTAACTTAGGCCGTAATGTGTGACTATTAGCAGCTATTTTTGGATCATGATGCCTAAAAAACCTATTCTGCTCATTCTCAGGTTCAGATTAGTTTGTAGTGTCTCTACTTTAAAGAGTCCTCTCCTGCTGATGTTCAGGTGTATATCAGTAGGTAGTGTCTCTACTTTAAAGAGTCCTCTCCTGCTGATGTTCAGGTGTATGTCAGTATGTAGTGTCTCTACTTTAAAGAGTCCTCTCCTGCTGATGTTCAGGTGTATATTAGTATGTAGTGTCTCTACTTTAAAGAGTCCTCTCCTGCTGATATTCAGGTGTATATCAGTATGTAGTGTCTCTACTTTAAAGAGTACCCTCCTGCTGATGTTCAGGTGTATATTAGTATGTAGTGTCTCTACTTTAAAGAGTACTCTCCTGCTGATGTTCAGGTGTATATCAGTATGTAGTGTCTCTACTTTAAAGAGTCCTCTCCTGCTGATGTTCAGGTGTATATCAGTATGTAGTGTCTCTACTTTAAAGAGTCCTCTCCTGCTGATGTTCAGGTACATATCAGTATGGAGTGTCTCTACTTTAAAGAGTCCTCTCCTGCTGATGTTCAGGTGTATATCAGTATGTAGTGTCTCTACTTTAAAGAGTCCTCTCCTGCTGATGTTCAGGTGTATATCAGTATGGAGTGTCTCTACTTTAAAGAGTCCTCTCCTGCTGATGTTCAGGTGTATATCAGTATGTAGTGTCTCTACTTTAAAGAGTCCTCTCCTGCTGATGTTCAGGTGTACATCAGTATGTAGTGTCTCTACTTTAAAGAGTCCTCTCCTGCTGATGTTCAGGTGTATATCAGTATGTAGTGTCTCTACTTTAAAGAGTCCTCTCCTGCTGATGTTCAGGTGTACATCAGTATGTAGTGTCTCTACTTTAAAGAGTCCTCTCCTGCTGATGTTCAGGTGTATATCAGTATGTAGTGTCTCTACTTTAAAGAGTACTCTCCTGCTGATGTTCAGGTGTATATCAGTATGTAGTGTCTCTACTTTAAAGAGTCCTCTCCTGCTGATGTTCAGGTGTATATCAGTATGTAGTGTCTCTACTTTAAAGAGTCCTCTCCTGCTGATGTTCAGGTGTATATCAGTATGTAGTGTCTCTACTTTAAAGAGTCCTCTCCTGCTGATGTTCAGGTGTATATCAGTATGTAGTGTCTCTACTTTAAAGAGTCATCTCCTGCTGATGTTCAGGTGTATATCAGTATGTAGTGTCTCTACTTTAAAGAGTACTCTCCTGCTGATGTTCAGGTGTATATCAGTATGTAGTGTCTCTACTTTAAAGAGTCCTCTCCTGCTGATGTTCAGCTGTATATCAGTATGTAGTGTCTCTACTTTAAAGAGTCCTCTCCTGCTGATGTTCAGGTGTATATCAGTATGTAGTGTCTCTACTTTAAAGAGTCCTCTCCTGCTGATGTTCAGGTGTATATCAGTATGTAGTGTCTTTACTTTAAAGAGTCCTCTCCTGTATATATAACACAATGCAGGAAAGGAAAAAGCACCAAAAGCATAAAATGACCTTTTTAAAACCATGAATACTTTCCGGTGGGTTATTTGATGGATCCACACTCTAACCTCAGTTTTTATTGAACTCCATAGTGGCTTTCTTATCGGCCTGCTTCATCATCACTGTCAGCTGCACAAAGCTCCATCTTAATAGGTCTTGTCGTTAATCATTTATTATGAACTCATAAGTCATCCGTCGTCTCCGCTGATATTCCTTTATTCACATATTGTCTGCCTTTGATTCGCCTTCACACCGTCGACAGGAAAACTGTCACACTGGATGTTCCTCCGCACATTCATTATGAGTGATGGGTGTGTGTGTGTGTGTGTGTGTGTGTGTGTGTGTGTGTGTGTGTGTGTGTGTGTGTGTGTGTGTGTGTGTGTGTGTGTGTGTGTTGAAATGACAGTGTGGGCACCATTAAACCGAGCTTTTCTTGTTGTGTTGCAGTGCACATTTGAAAAGACAATGCAGGGCAGAGCACAGGCACCAGCTAATATTCAGAGTGTGGTGATATCGAAGCGAGTGCATGTAGTGTGAGGAGGGAGACGTGCAGCGAGGAACAGACAGATGGAGTGTTGAATCAGATTGAAAGCCTTTCATCAGCAACACGTTCTGCCATCAGCCCACTCTGCTGCTTATCTAACACAAATGTTCACCAACTTATTCTCCACAGTCATGGTCCAATCCTGCTGCTGCTGCTTCTTCATACGCATGCCCTCAGGAGGGGGAAGTCAGAGGTCTTGAACTCCCACACAGGATTTGTTGAAATAATCCATATTATATGATCATGTGTTGTAAGCCATGCTCACGAGGAACCTCAGTACCAGGAATGTGCACATGTCTGTTTGCAGTGTGTCATTTAGCATAGGATCTTGTAACATGTGATTGTAAAAGGTCCAAAGGTATAGTCTGTTGTTCTTGAGACAGAAACACTCTTGGCGGACTTGACGCAAGTATTCTGGCTTTTATACTGTTATAAAACAATATAATAATTCCTTCAATCAGCAGTGTCTGTTTCTATTTAGTTTGATCTTGTTATGTCTCGAGTGTCTAACGGTACGTCCGCACAGCAGCTTTAAAAAAATCTTCCAACGCTTCTCTGCCCATTGACTTTGAATGGGGGTGACGTCACTTTGCCTCGCTTTTCGCCGAACTGCATTGTGGGAAGCAAAGAGAAGATTTCCAGGATTTTCAAGATTTTCAGGATTCAAAAGTTGAGCAATGTTCAACTTTTGAAGCTGAGCTGGAAGCGTCAGCCAATCAAATCCCGTTTATGCAAATCTGACAGTACAAGCGCTAGCCAATCAAACCGCGTGCAAACTGGGAGAGCCAGACCGCAGTTCATTTCCTCATATTCCAAACGAGAAATTACGGTAGCAAATCACCCGGTTCTTTACGACCAGAACTATTTACCGGGATACAAACCGGAGGAACCAGGCATGGAGGGAGGTGGCAGAGACAGTGGGTGAAACTGGTAGGTTTTCACCTGTTTGGGGAGTTTATATATATATATATATATATTGCTCGCATAAAATCCCCGGGGTTTTTTGCCTTTCATGTCGGGGGCGGGAGATTCATGTGATTGGTTGTTGGTCGCGTTGCTCGCAAAAAATCCCCAAGCTCTCAGAAACGCCCAGCTCCAAGATTTTCAAGATTTTTTTAAAGCTGCTGTGTGGACGGACCGTTACTGTACGTCCACTCGGCAGCGTCACATGCTTCAACGGAGACGCTTCCCATTCACTTTGAATGTGGTGATGTCACGCTTTGCCGAACTGCATTGTGGTTCCGTCGCGTCGCTTTGCCTCCGTTGCTCGCTTCGAAAGTCGAGATGGAAGCGCCAGCCAATCAAATCATATGCCAGTACAAGCGCTAGCCAATCAAACCGCGTGCTTGTGTGTCCGGGGCGGGAGATTCATGTGATTGGTTGTTGGTCGCACCGTGAGGTTTGGGATCCATGACAGGATTGAAATGGTCATTTTGAAGTGGTTGGATGTGAATACTCTGCAGATATTATAATGAATGTACAATCCTGTCAGTAATCACAATAACAAAGTAAGAAACTAAATCCAGAAGAAAACATGTTGCTATGTTGAATTACTTCCAAGTGCTAGCAGCAATTAAGATGTATATAAAGAACATTATTATCTTATCTTATGTACGATCAGGCAATGGGCTTTTTGTTTTGCCTTCAAGGTAACGTACGCTCTGCCCTGCTCTCCTGTTGAAGCCACTTCATGATGACTTCATTGCATTACATTCTGCATGCACAGCACACACAACTCATGAATACACCCTGCACTCTGAGAGAATTCACTTTCTGTGCACGGAGAGGGTTTCCCTGCAGTGACTGATGAATAACTGAGGCTGCAGGATGCTCTCCTACAACACTACATCATGTCCTGCAGCCAACACACACCTCAACACTACATCATGTCATTTGTGCAGGCATAGCTTAACAAGCAGATACCTCTTTGTGACGCTTTAAAATATTCTGCTCACATGATTCTTATCTCTTCTTCTACCTTCCCTTTCCCCCCTGACTAATCATCTATGGCCGATCTGCTGACCCACTTGTAGTGATGAGACTATCTAGCTAATGGAGGAGAGTCCATGGGGGTAAGGACACCAAGAGAAGAGAAGAAGTGCTCACGTCCGAAAGCAACCTCACAACCTCTGCTTTTTGGGGTTTTCCCTTTCCTATAGTGTGTACTGTAGGTCTTAGTGCATGTCAATGGTCTGCAAAAGCCTGTCACTACATACTGATATACACCTGAGCATCAGAATGATATGAACTTCATCTGTAACCTTAATCAATAAATAATGACCATGACAAAAGATGCTCCAAATAAGAAAGTCACAGGATGAGCATCCTTAGAGTGACTTTGAGGAACCTTCTGGCTCAATGTGGAGAATATGATCCCCCCATCACCTTGACCACGTGGGCTCAATCATTTAATGACACCAAAGGTCCCTCTGTTAATTTCCCCCATGATATATCGGTATTTAAAATGCAAGCTTAGCACCTTAAACCGTCTCCTTCAGACCTGTGATTGCGACGCATTAAAGGAGGTGAGGGAGAAACGTCTCCTCTTGATTTATCGAGGACACTTTGGATCAGATCCAGCTTCGGGACAGAACAGACAAGGTGACGGGGAAACAATAACGGAGGACACTGCTTGTGAAACACGTTTGTGTCGTGATCAAAACGGCATGCTGTTACACCGGCTATGTGTACATTAAATGTAGATTCATGTAGATTGTGTGTATTTTGATAATTAGATGAGTTGCACCATGCAATGTGGCTCCAACATAAAGTTTAAATATAATTAAAAAGTTCATAATTGCCTAAAGAGTTGTTACTTATTCCTAAATTACTTTTATTTGAATGAGTTGGTAAACGTTATTTGGAAATTGAACTTGCAATAACGGTTGCATTTGAGAATGTTTTATGGAAAGGGATCCCTTTTGGGATTTTAGCCTCTGAAGACCATTTACATGCACTAAAACCTTCTGCATATAACACACTAAAGGGAAGAGAAACCCCCAAAAAGCAGAATAGGGTCCTTTTAAAGTGAGGACACAGTTTACCGAGCGCAAATTAAGAAAGTTTACCTCCTGAAATATCAATTAATTGTAGTAATTTTGTTGATAAAAACCACTAAATTAATTAATTATTAAATGTAGATGTATTTGAATGGTGTGTATTTTAATATCAAGATGAGTTGCACCATGCAATGTGGCTCCAGCATCGAGTTTAAATATAATTAAAAAGTTCATAATTACCCAAACACTTGTTACTTATTCCTAAATTACTTTTATTTGAATGAGTTGGTAAACGTTATTTGGGAAGTGAAGTTGCAACAAGTGTGGAATTTGAGAATGTTTTATGCAAAGGGATTCCTTTTGGGATGTTAGCCTTTGAACACCATTTACATGCACTAAAACCATCTGCATATAACACACTAAGAGGAAGGGAAACCCCAGGTCATTTTAAAGTGAGGAGAACGAGGACACAGTTTATCAAGCGCAAATTCAGAAAGTTGACCTCATGAAATGTTATTTGTTTGTTATTTTGAGACTTTTGTGTTGGTAAAAACCACGTTCGTGTTTCACGAGTATATTCAGACGCTTCATCCTGCTCCCTGACTCAGACTGGAACACCCTCACAGCTATTGGCTGGATCACCATGTCGTACTGCAGGGGATGATTAAAGGATTACACGATATCACATTTTAAAGACATGGATTTGTTGTAAGTGGGTTCTTACCCTAACCCTGCAACATCTAACATGAGATCAAAGTCCTTCCTTTCATGACGAAGCACACAGTTCACTCAGGCCTGCCTCAAGCATCCTCTTTATTTGTATCCGTTCACGAGATCATTTTGTCATTTGAGATATGTCTGTATCTCGTCATGTACGCTGTAGATCAAAGTTACTGTAAGGATGCTCACCCTGACACACTTTGACTTCCTTTCTTATGGTCATGTTTTGTTTCATTATTTATCGATAGCGTCACTTGGTGGAATGACATCTCTATCTACTCCTTTCTTTTGTTCACTGATGACATTTTGTAATATTTAGCTTTGATCTGAAAACACATATCGATCTGTTTTTGGAGGAATAAACCAGATATAGCAAAATGTTATTCATCCGAACTGACTGTTGCAGCAAAGAGAGCATCCTGTGTGCTTATCGACCCGAGTGTTCCTCTTCCTCTCTCCTTCTTCCTCTCTCCTTCTGCCTTTTCTCTGTTAATCCCTTCTCCTTCCTCTTCCTCTCTCCTTCTTCCTCTTCCTCTCTCCTTCTGCCTTTTCTCTGTCAATCCCTTCTCCTTCCTCTTCCTCTCTCCTTCTTCCTCTCTCCTTCTGCCTTTTCTCTGTCAATCCCTTCTCCTTCCTCTTCCTCTCTCCTTCTTCCTCTCTCCTTCTGCCTTTTCTCTGTCGATCCCTTCTCCTTCCTCTTCCTCTCTCCTTCTTCCTCTCTCCTTCTGCCTTTTCTCTGTCAATCCCTTCTCCTTCCTCTTCCTCTCTCCTTCTTCCTCTTCCTCTCTCCTTCTGCCTTTTCTCTGTCAATCCCTTCTCCTTCCTCTTCCTCTCTCCTTCTTCCTCTCTCCTTCTGCCTTTTCTCAGTCAATCCCTTCTCCTTCCTCTTCCTCTCTCCTTCTTCCTCTTCCTCTCTCCTTCTGCCTTTTCTCTGTCAATCCCTTCTCCTTCCTCTTCCTCTCTCCTTCTTCCTCTTCCTCTCTCCTTCTGCCTTTTCTCTGTCAATCCCTTCTCCTTCCTCTTCCTCTCTCCTTCTTCCTCTTCCTCTCTCCTTCTTCCTCTTCCTCTCTCCTTCTGCCTTTTCTCTGTCAATCCCTTCTCCTTCCTCTTCCTCTCTCTTTCTGCCTTTTCTCTGTCAATCCCTTCTCCTTCCTCTTCCTCTCTCCTTCTTCCTCTCTCCTTCTGCCTTTTTTCTGTCAATCCCTTCTCCTTCCTCTTCCTCTCTCCTTCTTCCTCTTCCTCTCTCCTTCTGCCTTTTCTCTGTCAATCCCTTCTCCTTCCTCTTCCTCTCTCCTTCTTCCTCTTCCTCTCTCCTTCTGCCTTTTCTCTGTCAATCCCTTCTCCTTCCTCTTCCTCTCTCCTTCTTCCTCTCTCCTTCTGCCTTTTGTCTGTCAATCCCTTCTCCTTCCTCTTCCTCTCTCCTTCTTCCTCTCTCCTTCTGCCTTTTCTCTGTCAATCCCTTCTCCTTCCTCTTCCTCCTTGTTTATCCTCTTCGTCCCTCCAGCCTCAGAGAGAGTGTTAAGTCTGGTCGATGCTGCTGCATGGAGAGGCTGTCCTGTCAGCTGCGGTATTCTTCTCTTCAGACTCCCTCCTCTATCGACTGCTCCACTGCACCGGTCGATAAATAAATACATCAATAAATAACAACACTCTCTCAACAACTCATTCGACCTGGAGTCCAGAAATGAACTCATCGCGTGTAGAATCTGGTGTTTCTACGGCTTGTTTTGGACGCTTTTACAAACATTTCAGGTTTTTCAGACTTCATTCTTTAAAGCAGCAATAAATCTGCAGTACAGCTAAATGTTAAAGAATCAAGCTTGTGTTTAAAATGTGACAAATGACTTCTTGAATTTGTGGAAAGGGGTTGGTGGTGTTTTAGTGTTGCAGGTATAAATGGGGATTATTGTTAATTTGACTGTTTTTTTTATAATAAATTAAACACAAACAATGAGTATTCAAAACCTTTGCTCACTCGCAAAAAAAAATTATACAATTATTCATTTCACCCTCTGTCTGAAACCAGAGCCCAGTCTGCTCTGATTGGTTAGCTGGCCAGCTCTGTTGTGATTGGTCAACCACTTAGAGATGTCCCGCCCCTTAGCCTATCACGTACAATGTGTTGGAGCGCTGGCCAATAGGAGCACGAGTGTTATATAGTGATGTCACTATGTTAAAGAAGTTAACAAAGGAGTCCAATGGAGGCGATTCAGGCGGGGTTAAAGTACGCTTTGAATTCTACTGAAGTTAAAGTATAAGGATGTGTTTGTGTGTGTGTGTGTGTGTGTGTGTGTGTGTGTGTGTGTGTGTGTGTGTGTGTGTGTGTGTGTGTGTGTGTGTGTGTGTGTGTGTGTGTGTGTGTGTGTGTGTGTGTGTGTGTGTGTGTGTGTGTGTATGCGTGTGTGTGTGTGTGTGTGTGTGTGTGTGTGTGTGTGTGTGTGTGTGTGTGTGTGTGTGTGTGTGTGTATGCGTGTGTGTGTGTGTGTGTGTGTGTGTGTGTGTGTGTGTGTGTGTGTGTGTGTGTGTGTGTGTGTGTGTGTGGGTGAATACGTTTTTCTGTTTACATGAGTTGCCATTTAAGTACAAATTAAAAACAAAACAAAAAACCTCATCAGTACGGATAGCCCAAAGCCATGAGGACACAATGGTTGCCTAGGAGACGACGGGTTGTCGGGCGGTTTATATACCCCGGCAACAGTTGCGGAGGAAGGCTCTGATGAACTGTTTGTTTCTCTCCGAGAGGATAATTACTGCTAAGCTGCTTCTTCAGCAGGTCTTCAGTCTCTCCCTTAATCACCCGCTGTCAGGAGGGAGTGATGGAGGGAGAGAGAGACAGGTGGAGGGGAGAGGGGGGAGGAAGGAGAGCAGAACGGCTAACAAAACGCCTCAGGGATGACTGGTTTTTGTAGCCCACACTGGAGTCAGCATCTCCCTGGTTCACTCAATAAAATGTACTTTGGATTTTGAATTATTGCAGAAAATAATCTCAAATGCTGAAACTGAGGACACTCGGGACATGTCTCCATCACTTCTGGACATGGCCAATTTTGTCCCCACCAGTTTGCATTTGGTTTGAAATGATCTGAAAATAGCTTGCACGAAGAATTGTAGAATAAAAAATATGCACAAGAGAACATAAGATAAGATAAGAAGTACTTTACGGTCCCCATTTGGGACATGTTTGTTTTGCAGCAGCATAAAAAGACAAGGCATTGTACCTTTAAAATGAAAAGAAAATAAATAAACGAGAAAGTAGAATGTTGAATTTACAAATTAACAATAACAAGATATAAAGCAAGGTATTATATATCCAATCCAACTTTATTCATATAGCACTTTAAAACCTTCAGACCAAAGTGCTGTACAGAGAGATAAGCTCACAAAACATAAAATAAATACATTTCAAATAAAACATAAAAACACAAAACAAACCAGAATAAACGTAATAATAAAAAAAAAAAAAACAGCCATATAATAAAAACAATAGACAAATAAAAGCAACAATCTACTTGTTTACGAATGCTAAGGAGAAGAGGTGGGTTTTAAGACGGGATTTAAAAACAGACAGTGTGGGAGCCTGTCTGATTAGCAAGGGAAGGTCGTTCCACAGTTTAGGGGCGGCAGCAGAGAAAGCATATATACATAACATAACATCACGAGGACTGCTCACACTTTGTATGTGTATTAACCCAAGTGGTGCAGTTCGGACCTGGGACACATTTCATATTAGCATACATTTAATAGAGAATCGTAAATCATTGTTGCTCCTACTGTACTTTGCAGCAGCGTAGCATAGTTACTAGTTAGTAAACATTTTGTAAGCATGTACGTATTGTTTGTGGGGGGTGCTTAATGCAGTACTGTTTTTAAATCTGAAAAAAGTGTCTAACAAGGTGTCATGCTCACGTTCAGGCTGACAACCAAGAATAGAATAGAATATTTCTTTATGGTCATCATACAAAGTACAACGACATTTCTTTGGCAACTCTCACTGCAGTAAAAAGTAGACACAAATAAATAAATACGAGTGGTGAAAGCAGATAGGAGCGATGACGGTGCAACGAGATACAATTCAATGTCAATGTGCATATTTAAACTTACTGTCTAAATATACTAGTGGCAAACCGTCAGGGCCTTCAAGGTATTCAGAGAATACCCTGGACACTCAGATAAAACAAACAAAACATTGATTTAATTATATAAATAAAATGAATACATGAGAATGGTATCTGTGTTGTTGATCTGTAATATCAGTGTTACGTTGATGTGTTTGTCCTTCTCGGACCAGGCACTACGCATTTCAGTGGTTTTCTGTTAGAAAAGAAAGCGACCAATCAGATCTTGTTCTGGGTCTCTGGGTAAAATATCCTTCAACCAAGGTATTCTACATCCTTGATAGAATGCCCTGGCCGTTGCACTGAATGAGAGCGTACGTTTGGACTGACAGTTTGATCAACCAATCAGATATTGATTTGCAGCCAATGGGCTTGTTCTTTTAGAGTTCCCCTCGGTTCCAGGGTATTCTAGAAGGACCGCTAGTTAACTGGCTCAAGACAGAGGATCAGACGAATGCCACGATGCCGTTTCATTGCTTTTAACGTTGAAAGTGCAACAGGTGAAGATGAAGTTGTTGCGGAATTGTTGTGAGTACCCTTAAGACGGACATTATAATGCCGCGGGGGGGGTGTCTACAGAAGTTCCAGTTGTGATAGACACGGTTCGCCACTGAAATATATATTAGTAGAGTAGCCATAAGTAGTAGTGCTAGCAGTCAGAAACACATTCAGGAAACCATTGAGCTTTAGACGAGGGAACAAGAAGTGATGAAATACTGACTTATGTGCGGGTTAGGACTCACTCCTGCACCAATGCTTGCAAAGACAACATATATGGCATCTCTTGGGGTGTCTGGGATGTCAAAGAAACATGTAGGAGATAGCAGTTTCCATATTTAAAGAGACAATATAGTGGTGGACGATAACTGATGGAAAGACTTTTAACAGTTAAGTCTTTTTGCCCTCTTGTGTTTGGGTTGTTGGATGGCTTTGCGATGCTTGGCTCTCTCTGTCACGATCCCACAGGTTTCACTGCTCAGCTGAGTGAGTGAGCGGTGTGAGATCTGATGACAGTGTGAAAGCAGAATCTCTGCTCCGTGGCCTCAGATGGCTCGAGTTAACACGTTCACTTGTTTACGTGTCAAGTTGTTCAGAGTCAAAAACACTAACCAAGTTTTTATCCGTCACTCTCACACAGACAGGTCTGGGTTTAACGCAGAGACGCAGCATTATCCAAGAGTCTGTCCCAAGACAGATAGTATTAAAGCACGGAGACATGTCACAGGAGAGGCCATACGTACTGAGATGAACCCGAAGATGGACAGAATGCGACCCCTTTAAGATATTTGCAAAACGGATTAAATTATCGATTGCTGATCTTTTTGTTTTTCTTTAACACCAGGCTTTTGAGGGTTTCGATCCTCATCTTCAGTCAATTTGAATTTCTTATCTTACTCTTATGAGGTATTCAACAACGCACTATCTTCCATACAGGCCATCTATTCATCCTGGGATTACACCGGAAATAAGTGTTTGCTTATTCAATGTTTCAACAGACAGAAAAGTTACTAAAAACAAACTAACAATCCACCAAAAAGCATGTTTTTCTTTCTAAAATATTCCCAATGCAGTTCAATCCAAGACTTTGAGTTTTTTCATCCTCATCTTCATTCAATTTTAATTACGAATCTCACTCTTTTCGTTAATTAAGCCCCAAAGCTATGGAACAAAAATACCTATAGACGTCAGGGAAGCCTGCTCGGTGCAAATCTAAAAGAAAACCTCAAAGACATATCTGTATAACTTAGCTTTTTAGGAAGCTCTCTGCTGCACTCCGATGCTTCTACAATCTACATTTACCTTCTATATGTCTATGGTTTGATTTGATGTCTTTTACCGGTAACTGTATTCTATGTGATATCAATCGTCTGTGAGTATTTCAAGAGATGTCAACTGTCTACTGTGAAGCACTTTGAAATGAGGTACTAGGTCAAGAAAGGTCTCATGAAGTTCCCCACTCAATCTATCAAGACCCGAGCAGTTCTACCAGAAGTCCAGGGTAAAGGCACAGGCCGGCGCATACCGCCAATGGAATTCCCCCACCATATGAACTCTGACCCCTGGAGTGTAAAAGTGAAGAGGCACAACGTGACTACGTAAATGCACTCTCCTGAAACAGTTGGAAACAAGATGAAAAGTAAAACGTGAGAGACAGGAATATGCACTCCAAAGTGCTTTCCCCGTAGACTCGGGTGACCCTTAAGACCAAGCGTAAAGAACAGCGGTCAGCAGGCCCCACGTTTAAGGAATTTATTAATTTGAATCCTAATTTTACATAACATTTCGAATATATTTTTATTTTATTTTATTTTATAGATCTTGATTCATTTTTTTGACACATCATCAGTTGTGGACCTCGGGATCATCGAGTGTTTCGGACATTATCCCAAGACACTCTCCCCCCAGGAGGGCCCTGTCGGGGTGATCAAATCCCGCAGTGTGTATCTTTGACAATTGGAGTTAACCATGTTCGTCAAAATTAGGAATTTATTATTCTATTTAAAGAAACCTAAGTTTGTGGCGGACTGGCGATCGGGCCGGTACTGAAGTGGGCCGATCAGACGATGTGGGCCGGTCGGATAAGTCACCAGCACTCCCCCCCCCCCCAGTTGAGAATTTACTAGTGTTATTTCCTTGCTGTACCGAGGTGGGCCGGCGGTACCGGTCGAGGGTCCCTGGCTGTTTTTTAGTCCCAGTCCGCCTCTGTACTCAACAATGCAATGTCTTCCATACAGGCCATCTTTTCATCACCTCAAAGAATTGGTTGATTACTCGATGTTTCATTAAAAACGAACTAACAAGCTTCCAAAAAGTATGTTTTTCTTTAAGCAAAAATACCCACAAATCATTGGTTCCTGCTTTTGAAAAGTTAACATTTCTTTACATGAACTTTGAGGACCGTTGGTTGGGAAGTCAAATCACTGCATAATTATAATAAACTCAAAAAACAAGACCTTCTGAGTTATGATTTTAAAATGTTTCATTCGTTATCTCGCATTGCAATACATAACAAAGATGTATTATGTGATATTAAGCTCAATTTCATATGTTCTTTATGCATATTCTCTCGTGCACGGCGACGCTGACCCAGTTTCCTGCACCGGTACATTATATCTCCACAGTTCCTCTGTAACGCACCTGTTTCCATGCCTGTTGCTGCCGTTTTAATCCGAAGCTGCTATACTGGCCGACTTCTCACTCGCTGGATTAACGCCTGTATCTCAGACCTTAATGTATTTCCCATCTTCTTCCTCCTGGTACTCTGGCACTGGATAAGTTGCTTCCTGACGACCAATCAGGTTGCAGCTTTCCCTTTCTATGATCCTAACATATTCCCCCGCAGCAGAGCGATGCAGGTATAAAAAGAACGAGAGAGATATCTGCTTTCTCTGCAGTGTAATGGAAATAAATGGCACTCGGCTTGTTGAGTTTAAAGTGCAATTTTGTCCACAGAAAAAGAAAGATATAGAAATGTTTCTTCCACAAATCATGACCAGTTACTCCAGATAGCCGTGCTCTGAGCAGCTTAATGTAGGAACCATTCACCACACACATTACTGTAGATTTTTTAAATGTGTTTTGGGGCAATGTGTGCACCACAGGCGAACCTGGTTATATTGAATAAAAAAGGCTCAAATCTGCAGCACTAAAAACAAACAATCTAAACTGATGACGAGCACTACAGGTAAAAGGAAAGTGTGTATTTTTATTTTGGGCTGAACTGACACTTTATTGTACATGTTGTAAAATAAATGTCGTATAGTGAAGTACAATTTGCATATTAAATATTTGCCAGATGTTTCCCTTTAATTTCTTGTTTATAGACATATTTTAATTCTGTTTGCATTCTTAATTTCATTAAACCTCTACTTTAACTTGTATTGAATATATCTATTTTCTTTTCATTCTGATTTTAAAAAATAAGGAGAAATCTGAGCGTTGTCACATCATAAAAGACAGCGACCTTCGACTAAAGCTCACAGCTGCTGCTTTAAAAGTGTGATATCAGATCCAAGTAGGTGACATGCAACTGAGCTCAGCTGCTGAAGGACATGCTTTGTCACACACACACACACACACACACACACACACACACACACACACACACACACACACACACACACACACACACACACACACACACACACACACACACAGTGATGGACAACAGAAGCTGTGGCAGAAGGATGGCATTAAAAACCAGCAGGGGATTTGGTGTGATGAAAATGTCAGACTGAAAGCAGCAGGCTATGTTCTGTAACATGTTTAATGAAATGACAGTGTGTGTGCATTGCTGACTGTGCAGCAGTGTGTGTGTGTGTGTGTGTGTGTGTGTGTGTGTGTGTGTGTGTGTGTGTGTGTGTGTGTGTGTGTGTGTGTGTGTGTGTGTGTGTTGTGTGTGTGTGTGTGTGTGTGTGTGTGTGTGTGTGTGTGTGTGTGTGTGTGTGTGTGCGTGCGTGCGTGCGTGCGTGTGTTCATGCATTGTATGTCTATAAGGTATAAAAGTGGATTTACGTGAGGCTTTCCAAGTTTTTTCTGCGCCTAGATTTGCATTTACTTGAATTTGTGTTTCTAGTCTGGAAGTTTTCAAGCACTCAGCATTCACAAGTAGACAAGGTAAATAAGTTGAAAGGGAAAACACAGTTTGCATTTACACCCCATCTCGTAAAATCTGATCTCGCTCTCTCCCCAGCTGACAGATTCTCAGCACTTAAGAATTTAAGAGGGTACTTGCTACCAATTTCTGCGTCAAAAGCTTTTTTACAGGACATTCAGGGTCCATGTATTTCACGACAAACCCAGCGAAGCGCACAGCGAGGACGCCTGATGTCACTCAGAGGACTGGCTTCGTGCTGTGCTCAGAAACCCCTGCAGCAGCTTGTTGAAATCAGAGACTACTATTGCATTTAGGAGCTAAAAAAAACCTCTCGACTCCAGATTCTGTCCTCGTTCGTGACTCCGTTCCCCGATTCTCGAAATGTTTTGCATGTGTGTGTTCCCGGCCTCGGTTCTGCTTGGCCACCTGTTTGTGTGTTTGCATTAGTGTGTGTTTGTGCGTGCAGCTCACCCAGCCAGTACGATGAAGAAGTCCAAGCGGTTCCACGTGTCTCCGAGGTAACACTTCTTGCCAAAGATCCCCAGAGCCAACATCTTGATCACCATCTCGATGGCGAAGAACGCGAAGATGAAGTCGTCGAATTTCTGCGGAAAGAGAGAAACAAAACACAGCTTAGCATTCTGAGGGGAAGTGGACACAATGGATGAGGCAGATATGACTGGTTTTAATGCAAAGTAATTGAACTCTTTATCCAGTGATAGTTAGAAATGAAAAGTCAGAGGATCTTGCTGCCCTTCATCCTGAGGGGAACATGAATGTATTTACCACACTGAGTCTCTGGACATCTTTCCAACAGTTCTTTAAACAGTTCATCCAAAACAACCAATGCCAACCTCCCTGTGGCTCTCATGGATCAGACAGTGGTTCATGAAAGACAGTATTTGGGAACACAGACCCAATTTTGTCCCGAATAGTTGTTTATTTCAGATTATTGGAGCGTGTTGTCAGGATGACGGGCTTTCTGATTATCATGATATTGGTTTGTAATGTTTCCCGATCTATTTTTGAAAAGTATTCTCTGCTTGTGTCTTGTCTGGTTTCACTTCCTGTCTTAAATCTACCAGACTTTGAACATTGATACAAAACTATGAACGTGGCGCTAATTAGGGATGCCAGAAACTGACCCTGATCAAAATCAAAAATCGGACAGCCCTGGCGAATAATAATCGATTGTTCGTGCGCCCCCCCCCAAATTCTTGCATTTGACCTCATTTGCACTTGTCAGTTTGAAGTAGTTCCACGAGGAACTCTTCTTTCCTTTGTTCATCTTTAGTTGTGTTCTCAATCCAATAAATTAATCGCACGTGTGACGGAGAGGGGGGGGTAAAACGGTAAAACAAACTGGTGGTGTGACCAACGGCCATTTACAATTATTAATACTATTACTATTATTAGCATTAGCCTATATTTTCGTTGAAACTAAGCCAGGGAAAAAAAAAAAAACATAAATAATAATAAAAAATATATAAATAAAATCGAATTTTAAAAACAACTTTCGATGATGGAGACTGTAACGAATATTCGAATAATCGCTGGCATCCCTAGCGCTAATTACTGTAACATGATTAATAGCGTCAACACATCACGGTAATTTCTGGGTTCTGTGTCTTTTCTTAAGCTTTCTTTTTGATTCAACATGTTTGAAATGTTAAATGAAGCAGATTTGAACCCCTTTTTCGCAACCAAGGAAAGCACCCGTTATTATCAGCCATTCCAAGTGCATGAGTCGAGCTCTAATACCAGTCAAATGTGGCTTTCAGAAAGATCCCACTGGGAACCTTTGACAGTAAAGTGATGCATTATTAATTCCTGCAGAGAGAAATCCTCTTTTCTCTTTGCCCTGTCGTCAAGAGGCTCACTGGGGGGGGGCGGGGGTTTGAAAGAAAAGAATAAAGAAGATAACCTCCAGGCATCTGCAAGGATTTAGTGTGTTGCTCAAGGACTCTTCAGCATAAATGATGCAACATGACGGCCCTAAAGATGGCTTTGCACCCAACGTGATGCCACCTTGAACCCTTAACAGGAAGTCAAGTGACAAATGGCCCCCCCAGTGTTGAATGTAATAACCTGGAGCACGGCGCTCCTTGCACTGATCAGTGTTCCTGAACTCATTACTGTCTGTCTGACTGTCTGGCTTCAGCTCCATCTTTTCTCATCATTATCCGACCGGACTGAAGGGCGAGAAGAATCGAGGACGGGATGGATTCATTTTCGTTCAAATATGAAAATGTATTTCCAAAAAAAGTACAAGAGATGATGAGGGGAAGGAATGCAGCTCAACGTGAAAACAAAGTGAAAGAGAAATACTCTGGAAGGAGATCAAGGCGCGGGACACCCACTGAAATGTGAGTCATCCAAACAGAGAAATGTATAAATATATCAAACCCTGCTTCCTCGCTGCTCTACAGTTCATATGTAGAGGTTCACACAGGAATTTATGTGTGTGTGTCTGTGTGTGTGTGTGTGTGTGTGTGTGTGTGTGTGTGTGTGTGTGTGTGTGTGTGTGTGTGTGTGTGTGTGTGTGTGTGTGTGTGTGTGTGTGTGTGTGTGTGTGTGTGTGTGTGTGGGCACATCCGTCCCGTCTTTAAAGAACATTCCTGTCTGGAAATCCCAACAGATGTTACACAACACTTGGGATTGCACTGTTGTTTCCAGGAGTCAGTCTGACAGTCTGATTCTGCCTCGGGTCTTTCCCGAATACTGACCGAACATCAGTCCAGATGTTTGAAAACACTGCGCAACTACTCCAAAGAAAGAGCAGATTGTTCAGTCAGGCATAGTCAACACCACCCAAAACAAAATGTTGTTTAAAGGGGCGCTATTCTACTCATTTCAGGTGTATAAGCATGTAGTGTCTCTACTTTAAAGAGTCCTCTCCTGCTGATGTTCAGGTGTATATCAGTATGTAGTGTCTCTACTTTAAAGAGTCCTCTCCTGCTGATGTTCAGGTGTATATCAGTATGTAGTGTCTCTACTTTAAAGAGTCCTCTCCTGCTGATGTTCAGGTGTATATCAGTATGTAGTGTCTCTACTTTAAAGAGTCCTCTCCTGCAGATGTTCAGGTGTATATCAGTATGTAGTGTCTCTACTTTAAAGAGTCCTCTCCTGCTGATGTTCAGGTGTATATAAGCATGTAGTGTCTCTACTTTAAAGAGTCCTCTCCTGCTGATGCTCAGGTGTATATCAGTATGTAGTGTCTCTACTTTAAAGAGTCCTCTCCTGCTGATGTTCAGGTGTATATCAGTATGTAGTGTCTCTACTTTAAAGAGTCCTCTCCTGATGATGTTCAGGTGTATATAAGCATGTAGTGTCTCTACTTTAAAGAGTCCTCTCCTGCTGATGCTCAGGTGTATATCAGTATGTAGTGTCTCTACTTTAAAGAGTCCTCTCCTGCTGATGTTCAGGTGTATATCAGTATGTAGTGTCTCTACTTTAAAGAGTCCTCTCCTGCTGATATTCAGGTGTATATCAGTATGCAGTGTCTCTACTTTAAAGAGTCCTCTCCTGCTGATGTTCAGGTGTATAGCAGTATGTAGTGTCTCTACTTTAAAGAGTCCTCTCCTGCTGATGTTCAGGTGTATATCAGTATGTAGTATCTCTACTTTAAAGAGTCCTCTCCTGCTGATGTTCAGGTGTATATCAGTATGTAGTGTCTCTACTTTAAAGAGTCCTCTCCTGCTGATGTTCAGGTGTATATCAGTATGTAGTGTCTCTACTTTAAAGAGTCCTCTCCTGCTGATGTTCAGGTGTATATCAGTATGTAGTGTCTCTACTTTAAAGAGTCCTCTCCTGCTGATGTTCAGGTGTATATCAGTATGTAGTGTCTCTACTTTAAAGAGTCCTCTCCTGCTGATGTTCAGGTGTATATCAGTATATAGTGTCTCTACTTTAAAGAGTCCTCTCCAGCTGATGTTCCATGCACTATAGAACCACACATAATAAGAACAATAGGGCCTCTTTGAGCTGAATACAATCTGAATGTTCTGTCTTCTAGAAGTAACAGTTCTCTGCCAAAGGACACAGAGGTATTGGCTTGAGTTGCTATCAGGTGATGATCGATGCGTGTTGATCCTCACCTGATATATCTTCCAATTGGGAAACCCCAGAGCGCAGCTAATTGACCTTGAGAGTGTGTGTGACAGACATGTGCTACCTACATAAAAGGTGGTGTAGGAATAAGCCCTAAAACCCGGAAATGAGGTACAGTTTTTGCACTTCCTGTCCACTCGTCTGGAAGTCAATGGTTTTCTGAATGTGCTGGTAAAAAGTATCATAAAAGTTAGTTTGCCACAGAAAATCTAAATCCAATGGAGAAATCATGTTGCAATTGTATGGATTGAACCAGAGAGATGCTAAATTTCAGATTAACCTACAACATAATTCATCACTTTACAAATATTTTCACAATGTCAAATAGAACAATGTACGGCCATGTTGAGTAAAAACGACTCTCCTCTTAAACTCCACTCTTCTGTCTCTTCTTTTTTGTTGTGATAATGACAGAACCATGTCCTCTTGTCTCTTCATGGAAGTAATTACTTATTTATTTAGCTAAAGCCTGCATAAGACTCAGGGTGATGGTGACACTATCTTAACACACACACACACACACACACACACACACACACACACACACACACACACACACACACACACACACACACACACACACACACACACACACACACACAAAACACATGCATGAACGTGCAAACTATAACACATACAACATGGGACTAAGCCATCAGGGACTCTTTATATATTGACATTCCACTAATGTCACCAAGCTCGACCTTCCAAAGGGTTTTCGCTAAACATATGCAAACACACTCGACGCACAGCTGGGATTAAAATGCGTATGACTTCCCGCCCTGAGGCTTTCCCGGTCTTTGCAATCAGGAAATTGATTCCCCGAAACTTGTATCACACACCAGTGAAGCGTGTTGCATGTTGCTGATGAACATGGAGTGGAATTAATATACCGACGTACAGCGGAGAAAAAACAACCAACAATTACAGGCTAAAGGTTCCTTATACATGTTTACAGTAACACTCACTGCTGTCACTGTGCGTCCACACACACACACACACACACACACACACACACACACACACACACACACACACACACACACACACACACACACACACACACACACACACACACACACACACACACACACACACACACACACACACACACACACACACACACACACACACACACACACACACACACACACACACACACACACACACACACACACACACACACACACACACACACACACACACACACACACACACACACACTCCTGCCTCAGAGGGGACACACACACTGACCTGTGCTGAGCGGCTCATTTCACACACACTTCCTAATTCACCTTCACCGCTGCACTCTCTCATATTGAACAGACTCACAGAGGGATCTCTCTTATTTTCAGCAACCCTTTTGGAAAATCTCCAAAAGAATAATAACCTGTTTCTCTTTTGGGGGGTTCCCTTCCTGTAGTGTGTTATATAGGATTTTGTGCATGTAAATGGTCGGCAAAGGCTAAAATCCCAAAGTTACAGAACATAGTGACATAACTATGGCAGTGGCAAGGCAACCAATCAGAGCAGACTGGGCTCTGGTTTCAGACAGAGGGTGAAAAGAGGTGCTGCAGCACAGGTAGTATGAGAACATTAAAGAGCTTTCTGAGCATTAAAGCATGGAGACATGTAGAGACACTACATACTGATATACACCTGAACATCAGCAGGAGAGGACTCTTTAAAGTAGAGACACTACATACTGATATACACCTGAACATCAGCAGGAGAGGACTCTTTAAAGTAGAGACACTACATACTGATATACACCTAAACATCAGCAGGAGAGGACTCTTTAAAGTAGAGACACTACATACTGATATACACCTGAACATCAGCAGGAGAGGACTCTTTAAAGTAGAGACACTACATACTGATATACACCTGAACATCAGCAGGAGAGGACTCTTTAAAGTAGAGACACTACATACTGATATACACCTGAACATCAGCAGGAGAGGACTCTTTAAAGTAGAGACACTACATACTGATATACACCTGAACATCAGCAGCAGAGGACTCTTTAAAGTAGAGACACTACATACTGATATACACCTGAACATCAGCAGGAGAGGACTCTTTAATTATAATATCATCCAGCCTTTTCCTGGTTGAGACAAGCCTCACCAAATTGGCTTTTATCCACCTTGAAAGTGTGAAATAAGCCAAGAAAATGACAACTTGTGAGGAGTCAATGCAACCAAAAACTCTTTGAAACAGTGATGGATGAATCTGCAAAAAACCCAGCAATGTCAGACAATATAAGTGATGGTTGAGCATTCATCTTTGCCACATCGAAAGCCTGTTTCTATTCAGCTTCTGCATGCGTTGCTACTGATATCATATGTATTGCTGCTGTGGTTGTGTCCTGCATTTCTTTTAAAAGATCATTTGTCAATGAAGCCGTGTTGGCAGTACTGCAAAGTCTTTTGATTTTGTGTAGGTGGCAGATAAGGCTGCTCATCCGTCTATATTTATTCCAAAAGAACTGCTGCTGCTGCTGCTGCTGCCAGAAATGGAAAAGCCTCACTTCCTGTGCACCAGACGAACCCTATAAAGAGTCTCCAGACGCTCGTGTTAATAACAGTGTGTGCACGTACAGTTATACATCATAAACTGTCAGTACGGGACTAGTAACAGCAACAGTAGAAGTTATATGAAAAATATAGGCACATGACTACCAACTATGAAGTATCTACGAAGTAACAAACTGCCAAAAAAAAAAATGTAATTGCATATATCCAATTAGATGTATGGATGTTGCAACTATACAGAGCTTTAGCAATACTGTATGTAAGTATGGTCAAGCTAATAAAGCTATTGAATTGATATGGAAGATTTGAACTTGAACCAAATCGTCAAAACTGAAACATTTTCAAATACAAGTCCACATTTTATGCTTTGTCCCTTCAGGGATTTGAACCAGCGACCCTCTGGTTCCCAAGCTGAGTCCCTACAGACTGCTGATGCTACTATAATAATGTTATACGACATTATTCACATTATTCAAAGCAGAGATTTTGACTTTTCATAGCAGGAAAAGCCCAACAAAGTGGTGTAGTGATGACAGATTTTTGAAGTGGACCCAGAAGGCAGCATCTCTCTGGTTTACTCCACGAAAAGCCAATGGGATTTCTACACTGAAATGTGGATTATTGCAGAAAATAATCTCAACGTGTATGATATTTACATGTTTTGTTCAGCACGATAATCTCCACATATTAACACAACTTTATGATTTTTTTACTAAAAAGCTAATGTTGGGCTATAAAGGAACTACAGCACGGTCAATGACTTCACGTCACCACCGCTAAGCTAAAGGAGGCTAATGTTGGGCTATAAAGGAACTACAGCACGGTCACATGACCTCACGTCACCACCGCTAAGCTAAAGGAGGCTAATGTTGGGCCATAAAGGAACTACAGCACGGTCACATGACTTCACGTCACCACCGCTAAGCTAAAGGAGGCTAATGTTGGGCTATAAAGGAACTACAGCACGGTCACATGACTTCACGTCACCACCGCTAAGCTAAAGGTGGCTAATGTTGGGCTATAAAGGAACTACAGCACGGTCACATGACTTCACGTCACCACCGCTAAGCTAAAGGTGGCTAATGTTGGGCTATAAAGGAACTACAGCACGGTCACATGACTTCACGTCACCACCGATAAGCTAAAGGTGGCTAATGTTGGGCTATAAAGGAACTACAGCACGGTAACATGACTTCACGTCACCACCGCTAAGCTAAAGGTGGCTAATGTTGAGCTATAAAGGAACTACAGCACGGTCACATGACCTTACGTCACCATCGCTAAGCTAAAGGGGGCTAATGTTGGGCTATAAAGGAACTACAGCACGGTCACATGACTTCACGTCACCACCGCTAAGCTAAAGGTGGCTAATGTTGGGCTATAAAGGAACTACAGCACGGTCAGTCACATGACTTCACGTCACCACCGCTAAGCTAAAGGAGGCTAATGTTGGGCTACAAAGGAACTACAGCACGGTCACATGACTTCACGTCACCACCGCTAAGCTAAAGGGGGCTAATGTTGGGCTACAAAGGAACTACAGCACGGTCACATGACTTCACATCACCACCGCTAAGCTAAAGGCGGCTAATGTTGGGCGTGACGACGTTTAGTCGTCTCACTTAGACACTTGTTAGCAACCTCTGTTTTTAAATCCACCAGTGGGGTTTTTACTGACATATTTGATGTCGTACAATAAAAAAAAAAAAATGTCTTATCATAATATAATGAAGAAATAGAAGTGTTATAGACTGGGATACACACTTATGTCTTTGGCCCTCAGCCTCTCTTATCTCTCCCTCCTCTCTGCAGCAACAGCTGGACGGGATTCCTGCTGGATGTCAGCTACTGGCATTCCTCCTCTTCCTCTTCCTCCTCCTCCTCCTCTTCCGCCCCCTGACTCCCCTCTCTCTCATCTTTATCTCCCTCTTATCTTTCCTCCCGGGAAAGCGTAGCACTCTGTTGGAACTGATGATGGAATTTTCTACATGCTTATTATGCACCACTTTTCATGTGATTGCTTTCAATAACTTTGACTCTATGTGACACCTGATGATATATTAAAGAGGCCCTATCATGCTTTTGGGGGGTTTACCTTCCCTGTAGTATGTTCTATAGGTTTTAGTGCATGTAAACGGTCTGCAAAGGCTTGAATCCCAGTGTTTCCTCAGTTTCTCTCATCTCTAAGCAGTTGGCCAATCACTAGATACTAAAATGCACCTGAAAAGGAGCCAAATATGTCCTCTTTAAAGAAGAAAAAGGGTAGCAGGACAAACGAGTTGTAGCCAAGGCAAGAATGGGTTTCAGATTGTAACAGATTATTTTTTAATCCAGTGATATTACATTCTGTATATCTATTTATTATTCATTTTCTAATCATGAAATAATGTTGTTGTTTTTTATATTATATATTTTTATATATATTTTATATTTTTATATTTTAAAAAGAATGCTTGCCTCTGTATTTCATATTTGAGTCTACTCTTGAATTGTCTTTATCTGCACTTTCCTGCTATAACACTGAATATATCAAAGAAGAAGACGAAGAATGATTCAGGCTGATTATTGATTACTTGTTTTGTTTCTTTCCGTTAACCGTCAAGTGGGAAATAAGTATTTTTTTTTGTGTGTTTCTCTTAGTATCCTAAGATACTGTTATGTTTCGCTGTGAAAAAAAAATATATATTATTATGAAGGGCAGACCGTCTATTTGTATGTATTTGTTTTTTTTAGAAAGGGGCAGGTCACATAAGATTTTATTCTTCTCCCTGCTCCTTTTCTCTCAATGGTGTTTTGGGAGAGTAATGTTTTGTGGCAATTATTGTACATTTGGTTTTGAGTACCATGAGCGGGACAAATAAAAATGAAATGAAATGATTGTGTGTGATAATGTTAATTCTCACATTGCCTACGAGCGGGTGTAAACACACGTGTCCACCATCTGCAGCTGTGTGTTATCAATGCATCACTGTTGTGTGTCGGCAACTGTGTTCAATATTTTTTGTTCGTTTTTTACGTTTCACTTCCTGTTTTAATTTGTATTCACCTTGTCTCGTTCCTGTTTCCTTTACTTCCCGCCATCGTCATCGTCTGCCCCGCCCCTGATTGGTTCCATCTGTGTCCACTTACCTTTTGTAAATAGTGTCCTGTCTCCCTTTGCCAGATTGTCTTGTGTCTTTTGCCAAACTCTCCAGCGTTATCCTATGTTTATCTTAGTATCGTTACAGTCATTGTCCACATATTTAGTTATAGTAAGGTCAGATCAGGTAATAGTATTTCTCTAGTTTATTGTTAGGTAAGCATTTGTGCAGATTCTTTATTGTATATATATTTTGTAATACAACTGCTTTTCAAGTAAAGACTACTTTTAATACTTGAATCCTGTGTCTGCATTCGTGCATTTGGGTCCACTCCTTGTACACTCGTGACAATCACAGCCGCTCTCATCTCCTCCTCTGTGTCTTCTGAGTGCTCTTAATCACTCAGGCACTCCCTAATGACTGCAGTGCAAACCCTCAAAGTGTCAAATCAGATATACATGATCGCTATTGGAACGATCAGAAACATTCCTGCACATTTCTGCATGTGTTTCTGACGTGGTTATAATCAGGAACATGTTGGCAGGAGATCTTTAAAGGAGATGGAAGTCCTCGACCAAATATCCAATCTGCTAAAGTTTATCCAAACCCTGAAAGCCCACCAGCTCAATTACCTGACCTCTGACCTCAAAACGCAGAGTGTGATTAGTAACTCATTTTCCGTTTAAAGAGGTCACGTAACACATCATTCACCAATGTTTTGTCAAGATAAACAAATACAGATGAAGTCGGATGATGTCAGTAATTCATTAACACTTAAAGGATCAGCCACAACTCATTACTGAGAAAGAAATTGACTTTTTAATTCGTGAAAAAAATCCATTTTGAAGGTCTTTGTTATTGTTATTTAGTCACACAGCTGTTGGAAATCCATATGCATTATAAGTTGTAAATAACCAAAGGTGGTCGATGTGTGCATCTCTCTCCTCTTTGAAGGCAGGGTGCACCCCCACACTTATCTTATCCTAACATGTAGAAAGTTGTAAATCGATGTATATATTCTCCAGGTGCCATGAAAGTCACTTCTGTGAAAACGTTTTGCCTGTAACGTCTCCCGAAAATAAATCTCAGCCACTATGTATGCAAATTCTGCCTGTCACAAGTCTGAATGCTATTATCTCAGGGGTCAAATGATTTCATCACACACACACACACACACACACACACACACACACACACACACACACACACACACACACACACACACACACACACACACACAGACAGACAGACAGACAGACAGACAGACAGACAGACAGACAGACAGACAGACAGACAGACAGACAGACAGACAGACAGACAGACAGACAGACACACACACACACACACACACACACACACACTGTGGAGAGGACAATAAGGCAGGCTGACAGTAATCTGACATTCAGTCGAGACCCACTCTTCACAGGAGAATTGAAAAATGTTGGTCGCCGAAAAAACGACATTTGGCTTTTTTCCTGTAAGTAGTGTCACATTTTGTTTAAGCATGTTTTTATTAGCAACAGTAAGCATCCCAATGAGTATCAGGTGAAATACTGATGAATATTCAACCCAGTCTCCCCTTTTTTTTGTGTCACACAGAACGATTTTAAAAGCAATGTATTTCTATTGGTAGTGTGTTTCGTGCCTGCACCACGTCTTTTTGTCCGGTCGGGTCTTGGAAGACCGGAAGCTGTGTGGTTCATAAAAACATCTTCTTACTCAATATCAAGCCACGATTATTTGTTTTTATTTTAAATCGTATAATGACTGACTTTTTTAGCCGAAATCTGTAATTTTGTAATCTTTTTTTCCTTCTAATTTGTTATGATTTGGTGCAGGCACGAAACATACTACCAATAGAAATACATTGCTTCTAAAATCGTTCTGTGTCTGAAAACTGTATTTTTTTTAATCTGTGTTTCCTTCTAATTTGTTATTATTTACATTGCTTTTAAAATCGTTCTGTGTGACACGAAAAAAATGGGGAAATCGTGTTGGTGAACACGAATCAATAGATACATTTCGTGACTATAACGGCCCGTCCACACTACAGCTTCAAAAAAAGCTTGCCGGCGGGCGTGTCTGAAGCTCGACCAACAACCAATCACATGAATCTCCCGCCCCTGACACACAAGCAGCGGTTTGATTGGCTAGAGCTCGTACTGGCATATGATTTGATTGGCTGACGCTTCCACCGAAAGCTTCAGAAGCTTCAAAAGTTGAACATTGCTCAACTTTTGCAGCCTGACACGCCAGGAAAGCTCCGCTCTGCTACCCACAATTCAGTTCGGCGAAAAGCGAGGCAACGTGACGTCACCCCATTCAAAGTGAATGGGCAGACGCGTTGGAAACCGTTTTTGAAGCTGTCGAAGCTGTAGTGTGGACGGGCCGTAACAGGAAATGCCGTGAGACTGGGTTGGAATATTTCGAAACAAGCTAGCTAGCATTAGCTTGCGTCTTAGCGTCTGCTAAGCTAACAATACCAACCACCACCGTTCTGCCAAAAATGGTCACTTCTGGCTCTAAAAAAACAAGATAGATAAGATAAGACCTTATTTATACCAAAGGAAATTGTTGAGCCAGAATTACAAAAATACAATAAACACAGCAGCATAATAGCAACAGCAAAATGCCAAACTCAAGGCATACAAAGGGTCTAGAAACCAATGGGTTGACGTCAAAGCTGCCACGTTCATTTCCTACATGGAGTTTATTATTTATAGGAAAGACAGAAGCACAATTTAAAGAATGGACTTGAACACATCTATGGCTTTTGCCTGCCAACACCTCTCCTTCCTCCTCTCTTTCTTTCTTTCTCCTCCTCTCTGTGTATTTTTCTACATTTCCATTGTATTGCCAATGATTTAATTTGTTTTCCGCAGACGTGGTTTTGTTCCGTAGCCGCGGGGACGGACGAAGGTTAAGTGTTTCTGTAGCATCCAGAGCATTGTGTGCTCCATTGAAATGTGTCCTTCAGGAACAAAATAAAGCTTCTACATTACAGCCAGAGTTTGACATTCCTTTGAAACTCCCCCGTCGGGTAAAGCAACACTTATACCTTATTTTTCCACTCATATGGATCGTTACGGTGTTTCTCCTGTAGCTTATCTGCAGTCTGTGCAGGTTTGTTTATCTTAAAGTGTGAGAAGCTGGATAAGCAAAAGGTGATATTATACTCACCTTGCTGTAATACATTTATACAATGTTACCGGAGCCTGAAGGATACCGTTTAGCTTATCACAT
>NC_136910.1:3126592-3136183 GCF_949606895.1 Notothenia rossii
TTATATTTTGTATCCCTTTG
Source organism: Notothenia rossii (assembly GCF_949606895.1). Taxonomy (NCBI): domain Eukaryota; kingdom Metazoa; phylum Chordata; class Actinopteri; order Perciformes; family Nototheniidae; genus Notothenia; species Notothenia rossii. Next base: position 3,126,613 of record NC_136910.1, read on the forward strand.
CACAGTCATGACCGAAAGAACGAGATCGTGGATACAAGCGGCCGAGATGGGTTTGCTCCTCAGGGTGGCTGGTGTCTCCCTTAGGGATAAGGTGAGAAGTTCAGTCATCCGGGAGGGACTCGGAGTTGAACCGCTCCTCCTTCGCGTCGAAAGGAGCCAGTTTAGGTGGTTCGGGCACCTAGTAAGGATGCCACCTGGGCGCCTCCCTAGGGAGGTGTTCCAGGCACGTCCAGCTGGGAGGAGACCAAGGGGTGGACCTAGAACCAGGTGGAGGGATTATATCTCTTCGCTGGCCTGGGAGCGCCTTGGGACCCCCCAGTCAGAGCTGGTTGATGAGGGGAAAGGAACGTTAGGGGCTCTCTGTTGAAACTGCTACCTCCGAGACCCGACCACGGATAAGCGGGAGAAGATGGATGGATGGAAGGACCTTACTAAATGGTCTAATGGTCCTTGGAGCGGGGCGAAACTCACGCAAGTGATTTCAAAACAAAAGCGGTGAAAATATTATATATATTATTCTGTTAAGGGATATTGTTGATATTGTTGATATTGTTGATATTGCTCATTTTCAGGTTTGTATTAGTATGTGTATCCCTTTGCAGACCCTTGACATGCACTCAAACCTATATAACAGACTACAGAATAGGGAACAACCCCAGAAAGAATAAAAGGGCTCCTTTAATCTCCGTAGCCGCTTACACAGCCAGCACTTAGCCGGTACGTGTTCCCCCCGAACTCTTTAGTCCCTCGAACTGTCCTCGTAGATCACAAATGAAGCCGCTGACGTCACTTCTTCTGATTTGGGTTCCCAAAAACTTTTCGGAGTTGTACGGGGTGTGGTTTGCAATTCGCCCAGCCAATCAGAAATTGTTAGTGTGACCGACACACCCACGAACCATTTCCTCGTCAGGAAAGTGCCACCTCTTTAGCAGGGACGATCTGGGGGTGAAAAGATTTGCTCGAACTAGGGACTAGTTTCAGGTCCTTTTTGGTGTGAAACCAGACCCCCCCCCTATCGGCCCACTTCGGGGGGGAAAGTACTCCGGTGTGAAAGCGCCTCATGTAGTGCCTCTATTTTTGGAGTATATAGACATGCTTTGAATATTTACGACCAGTCTCAGAATGAGTTAAATACACGAGGCGTGTTTGGCAGGACACACGGTGGCATTGAATGCGTCTGCATACCTATTGTTCATCTTCTGTTTTCCTTTGCCAAGCCTTTCAATAAGGCTTCAGCGTTGTAAGACACCAGTTCCAGCTTTCATTTGTCCTCTTTGTGTTTTCCAGTATTGTTGCTCAAAGCAGCCTTTTCCATCACAATGTAAAAAGTCATTTTAGATGTACCATCAGAGGTGGGAAGTAGTGGAGTGCAAATACTTCGTTACTGCACTTAAGTACATCTTTCTGGTATCAGTACTTTACTCCACTACTTCTTCTTCTGACGTCTTTTTACTTTGACTTCTTACATTTTGAACACAAATACCTGTACTTTCTACTTCTTACATGTTGAACACAAATACCTGTACTTTCTACTTCTTACATTTTGAACTCAAATACCTGTACTTTCTACTTCTTACATTTTGAACTCAAATACCTGTACTTTCTACTTCTTACATGTTGAACACAAATACCTGTACTTTCTACTTCTTACATGTTGAACACAAATACCTGTACTTTCTACTTCTTACATTTTGAACTCAAATACCTGTACTTTCTACTTCTTACATGTTGAACTCAAATACCTGTACTTTCTACTTCTTACATTTTGAACTCAAATACCTGTACTTTCTACTTCTTACATGTTGAACACAAATACCTGTACTTTCTACTTCTTACATGTTGAACTCAAATACCTGTACTTTCTACTTCTTACATGTTGAACTCAAATACCTGTACTTTCTACTTCTTACATGTTGAACCCAAATACCTGTACTTTCTACTTCTTACATGTTGAACTCAAATACCTGTACTTTCTACTTCTTACATGTTGAACACAAATACCTGTACTTTCTACTTCTTACATGTTGAACCCAAATACCTGTACTTTCTACTTCTCACATGTTGAACTCAAATACCTCTACTTTCTACTTCTCACATGTTGAACACTAATACCTGTACTTTCTACTTCTCACATGTTGAACTGAAATACCTGTACTTTCTACTTCTTACATGTTGAACACAAATACCTGTACTTTCTACTTCTTACATGTTGAACTCAAATACCTGTACTTTCTACTTCTTACATGTTGAACACAAATACCTGTACTTTCTACTGCTTACATGTTGAACACGAATACCTGTACTTTCTACTTCTTACATGTTGAATACTAATACCTGTACTTTCTACTTCTTACATGTTGAATACTAATACCTGTACTTTCTACTTCTCACATGTTGAACTCAAATACCTGTACTTTCTACTTCTTACATGTTGAACACGAATACCTGTACTTTCTACTTCTTACATGTTGAACACAAATACCTGTACTTTCTACTTCTCACATGTTGAACTCAAATACCTGTACTTTCTACTTCTTACATGTTGAACACAAATACCTGTACTTTCTACTTCTCACATGTTGAACTCAAATACCTGTACTTTCTACTTCTTACATGTTGAAAACAAATACCTGTACTTTCTACTTCTTACATGTTGAACACAAATACCTGTACTTTCTACTTCTTACATTTTGAACTCAAATACCTGTACTTTCTACTTCTTACATGTTGAACACAAATACCTGTACTTTCTACTTCTTACATTTTGAACTCAAATACCTGTACTTTCTACTTCTTACATGTTGAACTCAAATACCTGTACTTTCTACTTCTTACATGTTGAACCCAAATACCTGTACTTTCTACTTCTTACATGTTGAACTCAAATACCTGTACTTTCTACTTCTTACATGTTGAACACAAATACCTGTACTTTCTACTTCTTACATGTTGAACCCAAATACCTGTACTTTCTACTTCTCACATGTTGAACACTAATACCTGTACTTTCTACTTCTCACATGTTGAACTGAAATACCTGTACTTTCTACTTCTTACATGTTGAACACAAATACCTGTACTTTCTACTTCTTACATGTTGAACTCAAATACCTGTACTTTCTACTTCTTACATGTTGAACACAAATACCTGTACTTTCTACTGCTTACATGTTGAACACGAATACCTGTACTTTCTACTTCTTACATGTTGAATACTAATACCTGTACTTTCTACTTCTTACATGTTGAATACTAATACCTGTACTTTCTACTTCTTACATGTTGAATACTAATACCTGTACTTTCTACTTCTCACATGTTGAACTCAAATACCTGTACTTTCTACTTCTTACATGTTGAACACGAATACCTGTACTTTCTACTTCTTACATGTTGAACACAAATACCTGTACTTTCTACTTCTTACATGTTGAACACAAATACCTGTACTTTCTACTTCTCACATGTTGAACTCAAATACCTGTACTTTCTACTTCTTACATGTTGAACACAAATACCTGTACTTTCTACTTCTTACATGTTGAACACAAATACCTGTACTTTCTACTTCTCACATGTTGAACACAAATACCTGTACTTTCTACTTCTTACATGTTGAACACGAATACCTGTACTTTCTACTTCTTACATGTTGAACACAAATACCTGTACTTTCTACTTCTTACATGTTGAACCCAAATACCTGTACTTTCTACTTCTCACATGTTGAACACAAATACCTGTACTTTCTACTTCTTACATGTTGAACCCAAATACCTGTACTTTCTACTTCTTACATGTTGAACACAAATACCTGTACTTTCTACTTCTTACATGTTGAACTCAAATACCTGTACTTTCTACTTCTTACATGTTGAACCCAAATACCTGTACTTTCTACTTCTCACATGTTGAACACAAATACCTGTACTTTCTACTTCTTACATGTTGAACACGAATACCTGTACTTTCTACTTCTTACATGTTGAACACGAATACCTGTACTTTCTACTTCTTACATGTTGAACTCAAATATTTGTACTTTCTACTTCTTACATGTTGAACTCAAATACCTGTACTTTCTACTTCTTACATGTTGAACTCAAATATTTGTACTTTCTACTTCTTACATGTTGAACTCAAATACCTGTACTTTCTACTTCTTACATGTTGAACTCAAATACCTGTACTTTCTACTTCTTACATGTTGAATACTAATACCTGTACTTTCTACTTCTTACATGTTGAACTCAAATACCTGTACTTTCTACTTCTTACATGTTGAATACTAATACCTGTACTTTCTACTTCTTACATGTTGAACACGAATACCTGTACTTTCTACTTCTTACATGTTGAATACTAATACCTGTACTTTCTACTTCTTACATGTTGAACTCAAATACCTGTACTTTCTACTTCTTACATGTTGAATACTAATACCTGTACTTTCTACTTCTTACATGTTGAACACGAATACCTGTACTTTCTACTTCTTACATGTTGAATACTAATACCTGTACTTTCTACTTCTTACATGTTGAACTCAAATACCTGTACTTTCTACTTCTTACATGTTGAACACAAATACCTATACTTTCTACTTCTTACATGTTGAACTCAAATACCTGTACTTTCTACTTCTTACATGTTGAACTCAAATACCTGTACTTTCTACTTCTTACATGTTGAACTCAAATACCTGTACTTTCTACTTCTTACATGTTGAACTCAAATACCTGTACTTTCTACTTCTTACATGTTGAACACAAATACCTGTACTTTCTACTTCTTACATGTTGAACTCAAATACCTGTACTTTCTACTTCTTACATGTTGAATACTAATACCTGTACTTTCTATTTCTTACATGTTGAACTCAAATACCTGTACTTTCTACTTCTTACATGTTGAACACAAATACCTGTACTTTCTACTTCTTACATGTTGAACACAAATACCTGTACTTTCTACTTCTTACATGTTGAACACAAATACCTGTACTTTCTACTTCTTACATGTTGAACTCAAATACCTGTACTTTCTACTTCTTACATGTTGAACACAAATACCTGTACTTTCTACTTCTTACATGTTGAACTCAAATACCTGTACTTTCTACTTCTTACATGTTGAACTCAAATACCTGTACTTTCTATTTCTCTCATTTTCCAAACAGGCTGGTTCCTTTAGTCTGAATGTGTGTGTGGTGGCGTGATCATTATTATTTAGAGTCATTGCGTGCCTATTGATTTGAACACGATCCGTGTATCCATCATTTCCTGGTCTTCTCTAAAGAAGAGGGACCAATGGAAACGTTGTCATGTTGCCGTTGGTCACCATGGAAACATTCATTAGCTAACAATGACATTATTGTTCTATTAATATAAAGGGAGGTCAGGTACTCTTTAAAACAGCTGCTAGTTATGGGTACTTTTTACTGAAGTACATTTCAAAGCCTCTTTACTTTGACTTGAGTAAAGAAGTTTAGTCAGTACTTCTACTTTCACCAGAGTATTTTTAAACACGAGTATCTGTACTTCTACTTGAGGAAAGGATGTGTGTACTTTTGCCATCTCTGTGTGTACATATGAAAGAAAGTGTGACAAGAAAACACATTGAATCCATTACTCTTGAAGCCATAAAGTGTCTTACCTCCAGGATGCGGCACCTGTCGGAGCTGCAGACGATGTCCTCGCAGGGATGAAACATGCCGAGAGTCACGCAGTTCAGCAGGATCACCAACATGGACGCTCGCTCGAACCACGTGGAGAACAGAAGTCAAGGAATATAACAAAGTTGGGAAACAGAAGCTTTCAGCAATGACAGAAAACATCACATTTCTCTCGGCTCTCTCCAGTGACCTCATTATACCTACAAATATGCGAGACTTGTGAGCACGCTTATCTCTTTCACTCAATGCAGTATCAAATAAAGTTTTAAAGAGGACCAATCCGGGTCGATAAAATAAGATGGAATTGTATTTATCCCCTTGGGGAAATTATGAGAAAAAAGTCAAAATCAGAGAAAAGTCAAATTCTGAGAAAAAAGTCAAAATTATGAGAAAACTATTTAATTTTAGTAAAAAAGAAAAAAATATGAGAAAAAGTCAAATTCTAGGAAAAAAGTCAAATTCTAGGGAAAGAGTTTAAATATGAGACAAAACAAACAAAACAATTTAATTTTAGTAAAAAATATGAGAAAAAAGTCAACTTCTAGGAAAAAAGTCAAATTTTAAGAAAAAAGTCAAAATATGAGAAAAAAGTCAAAATATGAGAAAAAAGTCAAATTATGAGCAAACATTTCAAATTATGAATAAAAAGTCAAAATCTGAGAAAAAAAGTAAATTCAAATTCTAGGGAAAAAGTCTAAATCAGAGAAAAGTCCAAATCTGAGAACAAAAGTCAAGGAATATAACAAAGATGGGAAATTCAGGCGTTCATAGAAGCAACAGAGTTAAAAACAGGATTCACACGCAAAGTAAAAATAAAGACAAATTAAAATAAAACATTTAAATAAAAAAAATGTTATTACAATAATGTGATAAAGTGACTGTTGAAAGAAGACAGCATTTGAAAGAGCAAATTCAGGATTGGCTCCTATTTCACCCAGCTGTTAGCTAAAGATGTGTTTGACACTGAGAATATACAGTGTGTGTGTGTGTGTGTGTGTGTGTGTGTGTGTGTGTGTGTGTGTGTGTGTGTGTGTGTGTGTGTGTGTGTGTGTGTGTGTGTGTGTGTGTGTGTGTGTGTGTGTGTGTGTGTGTGTGTGTGTGAAGACGCCCCGATGCATAGAACATAAATTGTATTGACCAAGCGGTCATTCTTAATGTGCCGAGGTTAAATGCCTGGAGCCTGAGCGAAGTGACACCAATCAATGATGGGACTAAACACAGATAAGACTGCCACTGCTCCATAAACACACACACACACACACACACACACACACACACACACACACACACACACACACACACACACACACACACACACACACACACACACACACACACACACACACACACACACACACACACACACACACACACACACACACACACACACACACACACACACACACACACAAGTGTAGCCACATATATTATACACTGTACTGTGTTGACATTCAGCATCCAGCATGGTTAACATCGTTAAACAGAATAGGATAGTTTGTCATCGGAGTGTTTGTGTTTTAGTGATTGTAAAGACAAATGACCGGTCTGTGCATTATTTCATTTGCGGCCACTTTCTCGTTCATCCTTTTGACCGTTAATACAGACGGGTCAGCAAGGGGCTACAGCGGAAACAAATAAAGGGAATGCTGGACGAACAACAAAGTGAAAGGCAGATTAGTTCAACTTTTCCTGTTATGTCTGTTAATCTGTATTTCTATAACAGTGTCAAGTTACGATGTGTTTTTTGATTGTGTAAGTTAATAAGGTAGATCATTCAGGTGGCATTAGATTGGAAATGTATAGTAATGCTGGAATGAGTCCAGAAACCAAGGAAATTAGTCAACATTTTGAGTAAAAAGTCGTAAAAAAAATTCAAATTAGGAGAAGATTTGAAAGATTATGAGAAAAAGTCAAAAACAGAAAAAAAATTCAAATTCTAGGGAAAAAGTCAAATTATGAGAAAAAAAGTCAAGTTATGAGAAAAAAGTCTAATTCGTAGAAAAAAGTCAAATTCTTAGAAAAAAGTCTAATTAACAGAAAAAAGTGAAATTAACAAAAAATTCAAAATGAGAGAAAAAAGTCAAATTCTGAGAAAAACGTCAAATTCTTAGAAAATGTTTGTCGGCCTCAAGAAGGACGAAAAAGTTAATTTACTTCAAGAGTTTTTCAAAATCTTTTTGTGAGAAATATTAATCACGGAGAATACTTTTTTCCTGACTGGGATAAAGTCCCAACACTTTCAGGAAGTTTTACAGTAAACGCATTTTGTTCTGAACACTTTACCAAAGTATTGTACCGTGACAGAAACTAACTTTCGTCTGAATTAAAGTCCTCACTCATCTTCCACCTCAACCTCTAAAACCTTGAGCTCACACACCTGTAAAGAAAGAGCCTCTGCACGTCGGGCATCGGGCGAACATCGTGCTGCAGGATCGTCTCATTTGAAGCCGATCGGAGGGATAGAGGAGGCTGCTGCTCAATGCAGTATTGAACAGCGATATTGAACAGCCAGATACAGGCTGGAGGGGAGTGGACTCTGAGACCACAATGCACCTCGGTCGGGTAATGATGGCTGCGTTATGTCACACACTGGAGGATGCACGGAGATATTGTGTGAGTCCAAAGGGACGCAATTAAAAAGATCAATCAGCACGCAGAGTGGGATCGCTAACCAGGAAACAAAAGCCCAGACAGACGCTGGAGTTTCAGAGCGGTGGAACTGAAAGTTTTCTGAGAGCAAACTGTTGTTGTAGTTCCTGCAGAATGTCCGTACAGGATTAAGACGTCGGGGCTAATTAAAAATAATGAGCTGCATGTGTTGTCTTTGTTCTCGTTAACGTCCAGCAGTGATTAACACAATGCATGTCATTTCTCCAGCAACTAAATATAGACTGATTTACGGTTTGTTGTTCCATAAACGGCTTACTTAGTCAATTATGTTTCCTCCACCATTAGATCAAATAAACCAGCACGACCTTTTTTTACTATATTCTATGTATAACTTGTACAACTTGTTTTGACTCCCAGAAAACTTTCCATCATCTTAATACGTTTACAAGTTTGTCCAGAAAACCAAAACAACCCAATTCACTACACCTGGGGGGTATACTACGAAGCAGGAAGTTCTCTTAGCGGCTAACTTCAGGGAAAACTCTGGGTTTCCGGTCCTACGACGCTGGTTCTCTTTTTAGCAGGCTAGATCTCCATGGTAACTTGTGCTGAGCGGCTAACCTGCCCCGAGCAGGTTAGGTTGCAGGCTAAGAGCTGAACTCAGTGAAAGCACTGCCTGCTGACCAATCAGAGCTCAGTGTGCGGAGTTTAAAGCGATCAAGTCATATTACAGGAGAAAGGAAATACAGAAAAGCTTCCGTTGCAGGAAAGACGGCCGGCAAAAATCCCCGACTGTGTGAACGTGAACATTAATAGAATATCACCTCCCATCTTCAGAGCAATCTGACTATTATAACATTAGCGTTAAGAAAGCTTACTTAAATATCTGCCACAACATAAGTAACCGGATCAGAGTAACATTAAATACAGTCCGCGGCATATCACATCATAATGTATCATCTATCTCCTTATCTGAGTCAGCCGTATCTGGCCGTGCAACACTCACAGTGGCACATACTGTATGCAGAAGGATTATTTGAAGCAACACATTAAGTTGACGAAACACTCGAGACAAATGTAATGAAAGTCAGATGGTGTCTTAGACGGGGCAGTGATATCATAAACCTGTTAATGTACGCATTCAAACACTTGTTCTGTTACCAGCTGTATTCACCTTGCAGGTGCAGCTATGTGGCTTTGATCCTGGATAAAGTGTTTAAGTCATGGATGTTTAAAGTTTAACTTCTTCATGTGTCTAATATTATAGTTGACTTTTCATTCAGGAAG
>NC_136910.1:3136383-3138883 GCF_949606895.1 Notothenia rossii
CAACACAAACTTATATAACTAACTAACTAACTATGATATACATGTAAGAAGTTAAAGTAAGGATGACAAATAAATAATAAAGTAGAAATATAAGAAGATAAAAAATGTCAAATAAAAAGAAATACAGTGATGAACTGAAATGTTTAAACACAAGTTTCCCAAAATGTTTAAAATGAAACCCATTAGAATTTGAATCAACTGTCAATTCATAAAATCATATTTGTATTATCATATTTTATGTATAACTGGAGCTGTCAAATAAGTGTAAAACAAGAGTAAAAAGTCAAAAATAATTCCATCTTAAATTTATTTAGGAGTTTCGAAGAATTGCATTTTATATTATTATAACAATTAAATATAACCGTATAAAGTCAAAGTTCCTCAAATGTGTATTTTGGTATAATACTTGAGTAAATGTACTTAGTTATCGCATCACCGCCCCTCAGAGCCACTGCTAGCTGAAGCTAACACACACACACACACCCACACCCACACCCACACACACACACACACACACACACACACACACACACACACACACACACACACAAAAAAACACACACACACACACACACACACACACACACACACACACACACACACACACACACACACACACACACACACACACACAATCAGCAATAATACATGGCATGCAAACAGAGTCCACCTCTCCATGACAACAGAGATAATGTTTACACTCTTTCTCACTGGCCAGGATCCGGTCTCCATGGCGATGTTGTCGGCATCTCTGTGTTTGGGCATCGTGTGTGCGTGTGTGTGGTGTGTGTGTGTGTGTGTGTGTGTGTGTGTGTGTGTGTGTGTGTGTGTGTGTGTGTGTGTGTGTCTTTGTGTGTGTGTGTGTGTGTGTGTGTGTGTGTGTGTGTGTGTGTGTCTTTGTGTGTGTGTGTGTGTGTGTGTGTGTGTTGTGTGTGTGTGTGTGTGTGTGTGTGTGTGTGTGTGTGTGTGTGTGTGTGTGTGTGTGTGTGTGTGTGTGTGTGTGTGTGTGTGTGTGTGTGTGTGTGAGTGTTGATGTTATGTACAGTACAGGAATGTGTACACATATGGCTGTGATTACACAAACACACATGCAGAGATGAAGCTGAAGAATATCATGTGTGTGGAAATTGGTAGTTTGACCAATGGGATGTCTGGAAAGTAGCAACGAGGGCTCTGATTGGCTGGTTTTATTCTTAATTCAACTAATTCAAGAGAACTTTTCCAAGACTACGAAGGGATTGCGTAATGCTCTTACTTAAAAAGTTAGAATTGTCTCTTTATTGTTCTCATACTGTCTGTGCTGCAGCACCTCTTTTCACCCTCTGTCTGAAACCAGAGCCCAGTCTACTCTGATTGGTTAGCTGGCTGGCTCTGTTGTGATTGGTCAACCGCTTAGAGATGTCCCGCCCCTTAGCCTATCACTATAACTTTGGGATTTTAGCCTTTGCAGACCATTTACAAGCACTAAAACTTATATAAAACATCAAAGGAAAGGGAAAACCCCAAAAAGCAGATTAAAGCCGTTTAAACTTGTATGAAAACATCAGAAAAGGGCTAGAAATATTGCCAGATTTGTCATATTTTTCTCTGCCAAAGCAAAGCCAATATACACCGAGTCACACACACATCTAACAGAGTGTAGTGCAGCGGGAGGTAGCCGACGGCAAACCCTGTGTGTGATGAGGGAACACCGGTACAAGCGCCAGGGGGAAAAGCAGCAGATGGAAATAAAGATGGATTGGAGGAAAATCCAAACAATGGGAAACAAACATGAAGGCAGCATAACAACAGCTCTGTGGGTCTAGAGAGGAGGGAAGGGAACAAGGCAGTCAAATTGGGTCACAATGAGTTTTTGATGCAGTTAGTGGAATCAATATCTGTGCAATTAACCTGCCAACGGGATGTTTGAGCCTCAGATTGATGTTTTTAATGAACACACACACCTGCATCTCACTCACAATGTGCAAGGGGAAAGGCTACAAATGGTGCATTCAGGTACGTGAGAGGAAAGAAGATGTTCTGGCCTGCTTTTCAATGACAAGATCACTTTCAAATTCAATAGGAAATTGTTTTTAATGTGTTAAATGACCTTATTTAAGTGAGGTTATTTACATATTGACAAACTGAACTACCAATAAACCATTGAGTGTCTTTGAAAGAGGCCAAAAAGCACATGGTAAATGGATGGTGTCTAGCACTTTCAAAACGTTATATATAGCCTGCTCAGTAGATGTGTGTAGTCAAATATTTTACCCTTAGCTCAAATTAGCAGAAGACAGATTTTGTTTTGAGGATGTTAAGTTAGAAATATGTCCGTATTGTAAAACAAAAATATGTTGGGACACTAGAATTACGCTCAGAAAGCTTTGCAGACCATTAACATGCACACAAACGTATATAACACAGTACAGGAGAGGGAACACCCCAAAAAGCCTAAAGGGAAACAGACAGTCGCTCTAATGGCTTTTTCAAACCACCAGATGTTATCTAGATTTAAATA
>NC_136910.1:3146383-3173883 GCF_949606895.1 Notothenia rossii
TCTCTGAATGTGGAAAGAAAGCTCTGTACGTTGTTCTCCAGTCACATCGCTGAGAGGAAGATGTTTTTATTACACTTTTATTAACAGTACCCTTTAAGGGGAACTACTGGGTGAAGACTCCTTCATTTAATCAAAAATAAAGCTGGCAATCCATCATTTATTTTTAACTTTATGTCAGAAATTATCCAGCAGGTTTTGAGAATTATAACCAACGTAACGGAGCTACAGGTGTTTCTCAATGTCGAGGAAGGATGCTCCAAAGCCACTGGCCGTTTCTCAATCGCGAGTACACATGCTGCAGAACAACTATTTCAAGGATGCTACGTCATCGAGTGCCGCCGAAGGACTGTTCCAATGTCCAGGATCCTTGCACATGTGTATCGGTCTTAAAATGTCCACAATGCTTTGCGCACGGACCAATTTCCAAAATCTCTGGCGGAAATCGCGCTCCATTTAAGGCGGGGCCTCGCGTATGACGCACACCTGTTAGCCTGTTCCACCATTCTTCGTTTTCCGAGGCTAGGAAGGATTCTTGCCTCGCTTCTGAAGGACCTGACTCGGAAGACATGTCCTACAAAGGAAGCGTCCTTGACATTGAGAAACACCCAGAGTATGATTTATCACAAACTATGAATATATAATGGTGATTATTTCAGGATGGCCGTCTAGATTTAGATTAATTATCAGGTTATTTATTATTGTTTAAAGTATGGAAGTGTGTTGTTACTGCTGCTGATTCAAGTGATTCAACTGCTTTTTGTGATTTCAGTTATAAAAACTGTTTTTGTTAGACTTTTAAGTTGTTTTAGAGCAATTTAAATAAATATCCACATGAAGCATATTACCTAAAAAGCTGACAATAAAGTGATTTTGTGTTTCAAACTTTTTCCCACGTTTTTTTAAGGTTTAAACTCTCAGAAAATAACTTAGGATGTTTAACGCAATTACGTAATGCTTAGAAAAAAGCTTGAAACAGTCCTGCAGTACAGAGGCCTTTCTGCACACTGCACAGATACAAACTGTGTGTACAGTACTCACTGTCATTAATTAAAGTAATTAACAAGCTTCTTAATCCAGGCTACGTCTTTGCACAAATGCAGACATGCTGCTTACACACTCACACACAAATACAAGCTTGATACCGAGTCAATATCCGTTAATACACCTTTATAGAGTTATGTTACGCAGAGGTCATTATCTATTCTGCTGTAATGCAACACACCATTCATTCAGGAAGGTACAAGACATTTTAGAGGTTTGCACAAAAGAACAAACTTGGATCGACCCAGGAAGACATCAATGGTGAAGATTAGAGCTGCACGATATGGAATAAATACGTATTTTCAATCATTTGTTTTCGATTGTGCAATTTCGATATGATTTATAAGTGCAATGCACATAAAGATTCAAGCTGAGGGCGGATATTTCCCCTCAAACAAGCCGAAGAGTGGTGACTATGAGAACAAGTGCTGCTTTTTGAAATGTATTTGTAATAAAATACAACAAATGTAGAATTTAGCTGTGCAAACACATTTCCACAGTCACCGTCAGGAACTTCATTCCCTCTCACGCTGTGCACTTCAGCTTCTGGAGAACCATGAACAGGCTTTGAAGGAAGCCATGATGAAAATCAAATGGGCATAATGGTGTTCAATGTAAGGGTGAGGGTTTAGAAATGCAGAAATGATTCCCAACAAAAGAACCAGAACAATGCTCAGTAAGTGCAACCTAAGTGTGTGTGTGTGTGTGTGTGTGTGTGTGTGTGTGTGTGTGTGTGTGTGTGTGTGTGTGTGTGTGTGTGTGTCTGTGTGTGTGTGTGTGTGTGTGTGTGTGTGTGTGTGTGTGTGTGTGTGTGTGTGTGTGTGTGTGTGTGTGTGTGTGTGTGTGTGTGTGTGTGTGTGTGTGTGTGTGTGTGTGTCAACAGGAGAAAATAACTTCTCTTTTCTTAGTTCACTGCTCTGTTGTCCGACGCTTTGGTTTCACACAAAGAAAATCTGCAAGCTCTGCAACTCGCGTTCCAAAAAAAAATCAGTTCATTACATGCAGGAGCAGAAAGTGTGTATCAGCAAAGAGGCATTCTGCAAAAACACATACAGCCCACTTTGGCAAACACACACACACATACGTAAACACGCAAACACACACACACATACGTAAACACGCAAACACACACACACACACACACTGCCCATCTGCATCTGGTTTGCGTTACCACGTCGACGTTGGAGAAGTGCATTGGCGCCCTGCTCTCATTGGTCCTTTGCTGCCGCCGCTGGTTTTTAATTGGTCGTCTTAGTGCCAGACCCTCAAGCTCATGCACACTCACCAACACAAACACACACTTACACACACACTTACACACACTCGTAGCTGGGGGCTGATGGGGAACTTTCTCGAAACGGGGGAATTGTGGCCAAAAAGTTTCAAAGTTGAGCTAATTGGGAGCCATTTTCTCCACACACACACACACACACACACACACACACACACACACACACACACACACACACACACACACACACACACACACACACACACACACACACACACACACACACACACACACACACACACACACACACACACACACACACACACACACACACACACACACACACAGGCCTTCAACAACATATTCTGCACAATTAGCAGGACTATTAATACCCCAAGGTGTGTGTGTGTGGGGATGTGTGTGCCTGTGTGTTTGTGTGCGTGTGTGTGTGTGTCTGTGTCTGTGTGTGTGTGTGTGTGTGTGTGTGTGTGTGTGTGTGTGTGTGTGTGTTTGTGTGCGTGTGTGTGTGTCTGTGTGTGTGTGTGTGTGTGTGTGTGTGTGTGTTCGTGTGTGTGTGTGTGTGTGTGTGTGTGTGTGTGTGTGTGTGTGTGTGTGTGTGTGTGTGTGTGTGTGTGTGTGTGGTGTGTGAAAGAGAGAAAGTAAACGTTTCGTAACAAGAGAAGGAGGTAAGAGCAGGATAAGAGTGGAAAAAGTGTGTACAGTTTCCAGGGTGAAAGAACAAGCATGTCGCAGGGTTACCCCTGTTTACACACACACACACACACACACACACACACACACACACACACACACACACACACACACACACACACACACACACACACACACACACACACACACACACACACACACACACACACACACACACACACACACACACACACACACACACACACACACACACACAGTCATTTGGGGTCTCCCTGAGTCGGATCCAGACAGAGTTTCTCTCCTCCGGTCTGAGTGCAGATACACACAGCTGGGGACCACATGGCGCCTGGCTCAAGGCTCAATCACAAAAACTGGAGTTTCTTCATACTCACATTCCTCTGATACGTTTCATTTAAACTCTTTTCCACTCGTAGGATTTTTGTAAACTGACTTTTGCACTTCTTCAACTCTAGAAAGCCTGCTTTATTCATTTTGCAAGGCTGTGATTCATCAGCGGCTGAATCAACGCAGCAGAAATGCCGTTGCTAAATCATGACAAGCAGAATCTGTCCACTCACTCCCAGAAAAAACTCTGCCTCTTTGGAATAACCCTTTACTCTGTTACACCAAGGTGGCTTCTTGTTTTTACCCCATTACCAACCAGTTTTTTGAGCTTCCATTGCAGCGGCGCCTGCTCTTGGCCCCAAAATCTAGTTCTTCACAAGCAACAAGAAGAGCCGAGAGACTGATATGCTAAAGGCTTATGCCGGATTTAAATTAGCAATAAACGTTCATGCTAAGAGAAGAAAGTTGTTGCAAAGCAGTAGCGACGAGATGAGAGATTATTTTATAATAATGTTGGGCTATAAAGGAACTACAGCACGGTCACATGACTTCACGTCACCACCGCTAAGCTAAAGGTGGCTAATGTTGTGCTATAAAGGAACTACAGCACGGTCACATGACTTCACGTCACCACCGCTAAGCTAAAGGAGGCTAATGTTGGGCTATGAAGGAACTACAGCACGGTCACATGACTTCACGTCACCACCGCTAAGCTAAAGGAGGCTAATGTTGTGCTATAAAGGAACTACAGCACGGTCACATGACTTCACGTCACCACCGCTAAGCTAAAGGTGGCTAATGTTGGGCTATAAAGGAACTACAGCACGGTCACATGACTTCACGTCACCACCGCTAAGCTAAAGGTGGCTAACGTTGTGCTATAAAGGAACTACAGCACGGTCACATGACTTCACGTCACCACCGCTAAGCTAAAGGCGGCTAACGTTGTGCTATAAAGGAACTACAGCACGGTCACATGACTTCACGTCACCACCGCTAAGCTAAAGGCGGCTAACGTTGTGCTATAAAGGAACTACAGCACGGTCACATGACTTTACGTCACCACCGCTAAGCTAAAGGAGGCTAACATTGGGCTATAAAGGAACTACAGCACGGTCACATGACTTCACGTCACCACCGCTAAGCTAAAGGCAGCTAACGTTGTGCTATAAAGGAACTACAGCACGGTCACATGACTTCACGTCACCACCGCTAAGCTAAAGGTGGCTAACGTTGGGCTATAAAGGAACTACAGCACGGTCACATGACTTCACGTCACCACCGCTAAGCTAAAGGCAGCTAACGTTGTGCTATAAAGGAACTACAGCACGGTCACATGACTTCACGTCACCACCGCTAAGCTAAAGGCGGCTAACGTTGTGCTATAAAGGAACTACAGCACGGTCACATGACTTCACGTCACCACCGCTAAGCTAAAGGCGGCTAACGTTGTGCTATAAAGGAACTACAGCACGGTCACATGACTTCACGTCACCACCGCTAAGCTAAAGGCGGCTAACGTTGTGCTATAAAGGAACTACAGCACGGTCACATGACTTCACGTCACCACCGCTAAGCTAAAGGCGGCTAACGTTGTGCTATAAAGGAACTACAGCACGGTCACATGACTTTACGTCACCACCGCTAAGCTAAAGGAGGCTAACATTGGGCGTGATGACATTCAGTTGTCTCAAATAGACACTTGTTAGTGACCTCTGTTTTTAAATTCACCAGTGGGGAATTTACTGACATATTTTACGCCAGAGAATAAAGATATTTTTGGCTTGTGTTAACCATTGACCTCATTTCAGGGAAATAACGTTAAAAAAACAGCTGACCTCGAGAACCAAGTGTTTTAGGTCTCTTTCTTGCATTCGTTCTATTATTCAATCTGGCTTTGTGAGTATAGTAACAACAGCTTCTTTTTGATAGAAAAACAAACCAGTTCTTCAGTGGTTTGCAAGGTTTAAAACCAACTGAAAACCAACTATAGCACCAGTATGCAAAAAGAGCAGAACTCATTTTAGTGTGCAAAGGGTGAGAGAGTATCTCATGCTGCTGCAGCAAACTGTGCAGGGCTGTATTTCTCTGGGAACGATCCACATGAAGATCAATCAGTATCTGGGACCTGGTCTGCTGCCAAGTAGAGCTCTGCTACCTCACTGCACCTCTCAGGAAGAAGAGAAATATAGAGTTCAGCCAGTGGATCCATTTCTCTCTGCTCCGTGTTGCAGTAAAAAGCAGAGAAAGTCCAAACAGAGATTATGAAAAGACAAAGAGATATTAAGGTATTTCTCTCTGGCTGAAGATAATAAGGTAAATGTATTTATATATTGTTATTGAAGTTATCACGACGCCTTGAATTGTTTTAAGAATTCATCCATTCACACGTCCTCCACAACAAAGCACAGCCAGCAAAAAGAAAGGAAGTTGCACCAAAAATCCATATTTTGAGACAAATTACAATTATGCAATTATTGCCACTTCAAAAATAAATCAAAAATGTGTTTTAAGAGCCTCCAAGTGAACACATACAGGTTAGTATTTTAAACCCAAAGCAGAGATTGCTCACTTGTAACATCACACTACAAAAGCTTATTATAAGTGATTTCCCTCCGGTCAACAGTGAATCCATAAAATGACAGAAAAGAAGGAAAATGATGGTTGACGAAAAAGGGAAATTTAATTTGAAAGCCATAAAAGTAGAGAGTAGAAAACAAACCCTGAAAATGAAAGAGAGAGTTCGGGGTAAAAAGTGAGAAAGAGAAACAGAGGCAGCTCTTTGAAGTGTCTGCAGGCTGCAGGCTGGGCTACTGGTGGCTCGCATAATGAAGCCTGCGTGCGTGTGTGCGTGCGTGCGTGCGTGCGTGCGTGCGTGCGTGTGTGTGTGTGTGTGTGTGTGTGTGTGAGATGTGCACGGATACACTGGAAGGCCTGTGCAGCTCTCTATAAAAGTTCAGCAGCCACAGGGCTTTGGAGGGAGGCCACACTTCCACCACAACACACTCCCCCTCCCCAACCTGCAACTCACACACACACACACACACACACACACACACACACACACACACACACACACACACACACACACACACACACACACACACACACACACACACACACACACACACACACACACACACACACACACACACACACACACACACACACACAGCTAGCAACGCTGACATCATCTATAACGCCGCAAATATGAGCAATCAGGTTTTTCGGGGAATAAAACTCATCGGTTCTGACATGCACGCTCAGCCACAAACTTGGCAGACGGCGGAGATCTCGTCATACGGTCAGAACCATAATGTGAAAAAGATGGAAAGTGCGACAATCATAAATCAAGCAGGGCGGAAAGCTGCACGAAAAATATGAATGCATGAAAGGTTTAAGCTTAAACAGATTGAACCAACGCCAGAGAAAAAACACAGCCTTTTTATTGTGTGTGTGTGTGTGTGTGTGTGTGTGTGTGTGTGTGTGTGTGTGTGTGTGTGTGTGTGTGTGTGTGTGTGTGAGGTCTAATGTGTTAGCTTTAGCGAATTATGGGCAGTGATTGAATTTAACTACGTAGATATACACAAATATTGTACTTAAATACGATTTTGAGATACTTTTGCTTTACCTACTTTCATACCGATTTACCATGTATTTAAACTCCACTCATTTCAGATGCAAACGTTGTGCTTTTTATACTTTTTTATATTCATGAGGCAGATTTAGTTACTTTCCAAATGTGAATTATACGGTGTCCGCATACTTGCCAACCTTGAGACCTCTGAAATCGGGAGCATTTCAAAATACAAAATGGGGGGGGGGGGGGGGGGGGGTGCTAGTGGATCGCCGGAGCTGTTAGATTAACATTAACATGCTTATTGTAGTTCTAAATGCAATGCCTTGCGGCCTGTAGCACCATCCTTGATGGAGCATATGTGTGGGCGGAGAGGAGTGAGCAGAGAGTAGAGTAGTTGTCGATTCTTGTTCCGTTTGTGTTCAGTTGCGCGCGCTACTAAAGAGACGTGTTACCATGGAAACCAAACAATGGTGTAGCTGTATTAAAGTCCGAGTGGAAACAGTCCTGAGTAAATCTGATTTAGTCAGAAATCGGGAGAAATACGACCCCGGGAGGAAACCGGGAGAGGGCAATGAAATCGGGAGTCTCCCGCGAAAATCGGGAGGGTTGACAAGTATGGGTGGCCGACAGGTGCAAACACGCTACAACGGTCCAAGCTTCAGAAGCTATGCAGATATAAAAACAGAAATGTTCCAAAACACATGAAGAAACATCTTCAGCAACAATAATAAGATGAATCACAAATGAAAAGTTGGTGGAATAAGTTTTCGAGGGCAGTCTGAGATGTATTTTGGCAACGGACTCTATTAGTACTTCCTTATTGACTCTAGCTTGCGGCTACGCTAGTGGACTGCATGTTGGACTTGGGGACGCTGTCACTACAAGTCAGCATCACCATCAATCAAACACTTCCTAATCTTTATGACATTTGTACACACACTCACACACACTAGGAAGATGTCTGCTAACACAAATGGATGCAGGAGATAACGTTGCACTTGAAATCCTAAAGAAATAAAGGAGAGAAGTGGAGAGGAATCAGGGAAAGGAAGGAAAAACATACGAGGTAAATTATACAGCGTGTTGAAACAGAGAGGGAGGGAACAGATAACATCTCCCATTTACATGCACTCTAATGCATCTCAAGGGACGTGAGACAATTAAAATAATTTGTAACCAACTACTGTACAGAAAAACAACCACAGCCTTCCCTTAATGTTCACTTTTACTACCCACTCCTTCATTAACACCCTGCTCTCCCTGCTGTCAGCGTTTATCTGTCAGGTGAGTTTGCATATTGACAACAAAATCCTTCCGCCTCGATTCCCCCTTTGTTCTAGCCGTTGAATGGGTGTTTAAATTGCAGCTCCGAGCTCATTGTATTGTTATCATGACTGACAAATCCATGCACACATAATTGGGAGCTAAATACCATGTGTTAGCAGCTCCCATAATGCACTGCTGCTGCTGCTGCTGCTGCACACACATCAGTCAAGAGGCCGTAAATGTAGTAACTTTTGCTGAAAAATCACCGTCTCTCCGCAGAAATGACATTGAGATGTTCACCGTGTTTGAAGGTGTGTTCGCAAATGCAACGGACGGATTTGAAAGTCTGTGTTTGATTAACCAGGCTTGAAATTAAGACGAGTGTATGATTCATAAACCACAGTAATGAATATTTTCTTTGCACTGTTTGTTCTTTCAATAAAACTATGCATGCAGCTAAACCGCCCACAAATCCCATTACTTACTCACTGCTCTGCTCTGGCCCCCTTCCCTACTTCTACACATTGTTTGGTACAGAACGAGTGTGCAGGTAGGGAAAGATGTCCTCACATTGACTCTGATGGTGGGGGTAAATCCCCGTGAAGTGGTGCACACCTGTCTTGAATAATATCTGTTATGATGCACACAAAGAAGGTGCTGGAAGATGGACTTGAAGGTTTATTGGAAGGTTTGCCAAGGGAACGTTATTATAAACAGCTCAGAGAAGTGTTTAGGATGAATGGCACCGTCAGTTCTTATGGACAATCTGTATAATATTGTCTTTTAGCATATTTAGCACTATTAAAACCATGTCTAAACTACAAAATAAAAGATGCCCCACCTAAAGATTAAAATGGTCGTCACAACTGCTTAAAATGTACTTAACTATTCATGAAAAAAATATTCAACTATTTAACAGAATTATCTAAACTTTGAACCACATCCATCTTACTATGCACACATACACACTGTATCTATTGTTTATTATCACAAATCAAAGATGAAACATATTAAAAGTAGGTTTGAGTCTGAGATTTATTTTGGCAACAGACTATAAGTACTTCCATATTGCCTTTAGCTCGCGGCTACGCTAGTGGACGCCATGTTGGACGTGGGGCAGAATTATCAAATGTTAGCTTTTTCTATAACTTTTAACCACATCCAATTCAACTGAAAGTGCTATATGATCACATTTGATTTGATTTGAAACCAAAAGTGAAACACAACACTGCTTCGATGCAAAAGTATCAGTTGTAGAAATATGTTTTTTTGATATCGGTCTCATGTCTGTTAGCTTAGTTTAGCATAGACACGAAAACAGCTAGCCTGGCTTTGTTGAAACTTCCAGCTTCTTTTAAAGTTGACTTCTTTGTTCTTTGATCCGGTCTCTTTGCAAAGTGCAGTGACGTCCTGAGAGTCTCTGCCGGTTGTTTGGCAGCATGGAGGTGCAAACAAGCCTCCAGGAAGTCTCTGCAACAAGTAACGTGTTAATTAGTGAGCGTTAGAGGTGGATCGTGTTACATCGGGCTGAGCTGAGCGAGCTGTTTCCAGGCTTTATGCTAATGATAAGCAAACCTGCAGATATGAGAGGGGTATCGATCGGTTTTATCCAACTCCTGCCATGAAACTAAGTAATTGCATATCCCCCGAAATCTGGAAATAATTGTGCTTTCGTCCTCACATCTCTTAAGTAGAAATGAATGTGCATGAGGTAAGGACAATGAAGTTATATAGCCTACTTTAAGTACGTTAAAGGAATCGTTTTTAGCTTTAGTCACAGTTAGGGCTAGGGTTTAGTTAGAAAATAAGAATTACAAGTCAATATCAGCCTGCAGCACGATTGACTTCCCTGCCTCTGATCTGTACGTTTCAGACACTTGTGATTCCTCCACAACATATGTCACAAATACACTCTGTAGAGTACAACGTGATATTTATCAAGAATTGGAATTGGGTGCCCTTGAGCAAGGCACCGGACACCCCCCTTCCCCCCTCACTCCCATTGCTCCCCAGGCGCTGTACACTAGCTGCCCACTGCTCCTAGTGCTAGACTGTGTGCTCTGCATGTGAGACCATTAAAGAGGGCTTTCATACCTCCGATTCTATCATTAGTTCTCTTGACCAGAACTTTGTATTCTACAAAGGTAGTCTTAGTATCTTGACATCTATCAAGTATATATTTATTTATCTATCTATATCTATCTAACTATCTATATATATGCATACAAGGCCCTAAACGGTTTAGCCCCACCGTACCTGGCAGATCTTTTAAAACCAAACACACCCACACGGTCAGGTCTGAGGTCTGCTGACAGACTCCTGCTGGAAGTCCCAAAATCGAGGTTGAAGCAGCGAGGAGACAGAGCCTTTGCTGTTGCAGCTCCAAAGTTATGGAACGAATTGCCCCTCCAGGTTAGACTTGCTCCAACTCTGCCTGTTTTTAAATCTCGTTTAAAAACCCACTTATTTTCCCTCTCATGTTCAGACCAGGAGACACTTGTGCTTTTAAATTTGGGTTTTTATCTTACTAGTGTTTTGTATTGTTTTTACGTCATGCAGGAGAGTTTCTCAGTCTGTGGCTTCTGATCTGGTTTCATTGTCTCGTGTACTACGTTTGTTTCATGTGCTGTCTGTTTTTATGTATTTATGCTATGTTTTTATACAGTTGTTGATGTACAGCACTTTGTTCAACTCTGTTGTTTTTAAATGTGCTATATAAATAAAATGGATTGGATTGGATATATATATGTGCCTGCCTTTTTGGCATTAAAGCTTTTATTTTGTTGTTCCTATGACAAAGATATCTCATCAACGATTGGATGTGGTTAAGAGCTCCAGAACATGACATTAGGTGTACAGAAAGTTCAGATGTCTTTCTCAAATGGTATCATATTCTTGGAGGATATTGGTAAAGACAACTTGTGTTTCTGTTTGGCTTATTGGAATCAATTAAAAAAAGACGTCGGGGTGCAGAAAGATATGTAACACGGCCCCTAGGCGGGATCAAACAGCTGTCTTGCATAGTACAGCACAGCAAGGGGCACAGTGTTGAGAGTTGAGATCATTAAGTTAAATGCATAAAGACAGAGGGGCGATAGCACACTGCAGTGTTTTAAACCAGTGATTCTCAAATGGGGGTACGCGGACCCCTAGGGGTACGTTGGGGTACTGCAGGGGGTACGTGAGATTTAAAATAAATAAATAAAAAAAGTTAATAAAAAAAATACCATGCATGATTACAAAAATAATCGTAGAACAATAAGTTAAATAGAAAACACAATTTTATATAAAATATTCCTAGAACCACCGAGGGGGTCCTCATATAAACATGTCAAATGTGTGTATTGTATTTTATAGTTTTGCATAATATATCATTTTGTTCATTGGTTTGTTAAACAGATATTACGTCAGATGAAAAATCAGTTTAAAAAAAATATCGTTATGTTATTTTTTTTCATGCATAAATTGAAAAGTTTGTTTTATGTCATGCATGAAGGAGTTAATAAATCACACACTGAGGGAACTTCACTATATTGGAATTATTTGTGTTGGCTTTTTCGATCAAAAATGTTCGGGGTCGGTCAGGGGGTACTTGGCTGAGAAAAATGTTTCAAAGGGGGAACACTACTGAACAAAGTTTGAGAAGCACTTAAACATTGGAGACGATGCTCGACCATCGGGAGGATCAGAGAACAGCTGCTTCTGGCAAGGCAAGTTTATTTATCGAGCACCAGATTAAGGCAATTCAAAGTGCTTTACAAAAAATGAAAGACATTAAGAAAATGGCATTTAAAATCAGTCATTAAAAAGAAAAGATAATGAAATAAACATTAAAAGAAAAAATACATGGATCAAAGTTACAGTGCAGTTTAAGATGTGAATAGTTCAATTAAAAGCAGCGGCACTTCCCTTGGAGGTAAAGATATGAGATTAACACCCACCCACCCTCTCTCCTTTCTTTCTTTCTTTCTTCCTCCTCACCCCTTCATCCCCCTGCCTCCAATCTCCCGCTGCTTTTGTCAAACTCAGCGTAAAACTGTCAGCTTTTTGGGGAAGCAGCAATTAGACCAGACCTGAAAACCTGTCCTCATCACTTTGGATAATGCATTCTCAGAACAGAAATAACTCCCTGACTGAAGCTCTTGTTTCCCACCCCGGTAAGATTTACATAAACTCGAGTGGTGCTTGGGTTTATTTCCATTATTCACCGCCGTCGTGTGTTTTCTGCACATCTTTCTACCAACGTCCCATAATGCATGCAGACACTATATCTGCAGCCGAGCATATGCACGTTTATTTCTCTCTTCAGTGCAGAAACGCAGCTCGCCCGCCCACGCTGTCTCTCTCTAACATACGTACACATATCTCTCTCAGCAGTGATGTGACATGACACATCGCTCTGCTCTATATATCCCTCCGCCAGATCCATGGATCATGAAGCAGATGGGATGAGAGCATGGCCGTGCATTTGACTCACATTGAACCCAGTAACCACAGCCTATACGGGGTTAGAGGAGAGTCCACACACTCCTTCTGTTCATCTTTTCCAGAGGAGAGGTGAAATAAGAAGATGGGTTATTGATCTCGTAGCGCAGCAAAGAAATGGCGGTCAGAAGAGCAATGGAAAAACAAATCAAAGATACTCAAATAAAGATTAGATTTCACGGATATAAATAACAAAATATTGGAGGTTAACGGACTTGTTTAAAGCTCAATTCCAAGCGTTGACATTTAAAGAGGCCCTTTCCTGCCTCTTGGGGTTTTCCCTTTCATACGTAGTGTGCATGTACATGGTCTGCAGAGGCTACAATCCCTGCTTTCAGACAGAGGGGGAAAAGAGGTGCTGCAGCACAGGCAGTACGAGAAACATAAAGAGCTTTGTGAACATTAAAACATGGCAGGAGAGGACTCTTTAAAGTAGAGACACTACATACTGATATACACCTGAACATCAGCATGAGAGGACTCTTTAAAGTAGAGACACTACATACTGATATACACCTGAACATCAGCAGGAGAGAACTCTTTAAAGTAGAGACACTACATACTGATATACACCTGAACATCAGCAGGAGGGGACTCTTTAAAGTAGAGACACTACATACTGATATACACGTGAACATCAGCAGGAGAGGACTCTTTAAAGTAGAGACACTACATACTGATATACACCTGAACATCAGCAGGAGAGGACTCTTTAAAGTAGAGACACTACATACTGATATACACCTGAACATCAGCAGGAGAGGACTCTTTAAAGTAGAGACACTACATACTGATATACACCTGAACATCAGCAGGAGAGGACTCTTTAAAGTAGAGACACTACATACTGATATACACCTGAACATCAGCAGGAGAGGACTCTTTAAAGTAGAGACACTACATACTGATATACACCTGAACATCAGCAGGAGAGGACTCTTTAAAGTAGAGACACTACATACTGATATACACCTGAACATCAGCAGGAGAGGACTCTTTAAAGTAGAGACACTACATACTGATATCCACCTGAACATCAGCAGGAGAGGACTCTTTCAAGTAGAGACACTACACACTGATATCAATCTAAGACATAGAGATGTTTCCACCAGAAACTAATGATGCTTTCCTTCAACACCTCTTGGAGTTTGTCTCGGAGAAAAACGAAAGCCTTGATTCTTCCCCGAGGAGAGTGGCATGGTGTGAACATCCTAATGGTCTCACTTGCACACACCTGGGTTCACACACACACACCTGGGTTCACACACACACACACACACACACACACACACACACACACACACACACACACACACACACACACACACACACACACACACACACACACACACACACACACACACACACACACACACACACACACACACACACACACACACACACACACACACAGAAGATAACATAAGCAACTGTGAGCGCACAAATCAGCATCACAATCACACCAAGCTGGGTCTACTTTAGTCTCAAACTACTTCAAACGGAACTGGAGTTTACTTGACTTTTTAATCTACCCAAGCAGTTTTACTTGCAGCTTTTTAAGTAAAGGCTGCTCAAGTTGGTGAAGATGTTCCTTTACTTTATCTGTTTTGGAACATTTGTGTTTCTTATTTGTAGACACATGCATTTCCAAACATTTGGTCTACCTATGTTACAAATGTATTATCTTTTCAATTTCCACACGGCATCTATTGCACGTCTGTCCGTCCTGGGAGAGGGATCCCTCCTCTGTTGCTCTCCCTGAGGTTTCTCCCATGTTCCCCTTTAAACTGTGGGGTTTCTCTGGAAGTGTTTCCTTGTACGATGTGAGGGTCTAAGGACAGAGGGTCTAAGGACAGAGGGTTTAAGGACAGAGGGTCTAAGGACAGAGGGTCTAAGGACAGAGGGTATGAGGACAGAGGGCTTAAGGACAGAGAGTCTAAGAGGGTCTAAGGACAGAGGGTCTGAGGACAGAGGGCTTAAGGACAGACGGTCTAAGGACAGAGGGTTTAAGGACAGAGGGTCTAAGGACAGAGGGTCTGAGGACAGAGGGTCTGAGGACAGAGGGCTTAAGGACAGAGGGTTTAAGGACAGAGGGTCTGAGGACAGAGGGTTTAAGGACAGAGGGTCTAAGGACAGAGGGTCTAAGGACAGAGGGTCTAAGGACAGAGGGTCTGAGGACAGAGGGCTTAAGGACAGAGGGTCTAAGGACAGAGGGTCTAAGGACAGAGGGTTTAAGGACAGAGGGTCTAAGGACAGAGGGTCTGAGGACAGAGGGCTTAAGGACAGAGGGTCTAAGGACAGAGGGTCTAAGGACAGAGGGTCTAAGGACAGAGGGTGTCGTATTGTCATACTGATATTCTGTACAAACTGTGAAGACCACTGAGACAAATGTAACATCTGTGATATTGGGCTATATAAATAAACATTGATTGATTGATTGATTGATTGGTTGATTGGTTGATTGATTGATTGATTGATTGATTGATTGATTGATTGATTTGCACTGTTGGAAGTGTGTTGGGCCACTGTACCGCGTTTGCACCTGTCGACCACCATACGATGCCAATGTAATACATAATACTTATGTTCAGCCTCAGAAAACATGCAGTCTAAGGCAAAATGCTGCACATAATAGTTCTGTCAACACACTTGAGTAAAAATCTAATTCCCTGACTCCAGCTCTGTGAAAAAAGCCTACAGAAAGCCACTCAGTCACACTGATATCAGCCGCTAATACACTATCTCCACTCTTTGCAAAATACGAACCCAGCATTTTTCACTCTGCATTTCTTTGGTAAATGGTGCTCTTGCAGAGGAGAGGGGAGGCGTACGAACACGGGTGAGTTAAACGGAGACAAGTACTGATTCATTGGTTTTGGTTCAGCAAGTGAGGCGGGCCCTTGACACGCAAAAGATTAAATCCACTCCAGAGCGACGAGCTATAGCCAATTAGAGCCATTACAAATCATGAGATTCATATACATGCTAAAATATGCGGGATGTGAAGAACTGAAGGACGGGGAGGAAAGTGTGTGTGTGTGTGAGGACGAGCATTTCAGAGACACAAAGAGGACTTTAAAGCATGTGTTGGCAGCCTGTGGCTTTGTGTTATTCTATGAGCAAACAACAGCTATATGTATTCATCTCATTTCCCCTTCTAACCCGAAAAAAATGCAAACAACTCTTTATTTATTGCTGATAAAAAAACCTTTCTGTTTTCTTTAAGCCACAACAACTATAAATGCCACCCACTGGGAGTCATATGCATCTTATACACAATCGTTTATTCTAGCGCAGAGAGTCTTAAAATCTGATATTTTCTGAAAGCGAATAAAACAGTCTGCCCACGGGCGAGGGAGATAATTCCACTTTTTATTTTAAAAGGATTTCCTTAAGTCAAGGGTTGTAAAACAGTTTAAAGACATGCAGCTGCTTCTTTTAATATGTATTTCTTTAATTTTAAGAACGCCCCGGAGTCTGAACAGTTATTTTTAAGTGCTTCTCAAACATGACGAGGATCTGGGATGGTTTCAAGTAAAAAGAAAAATGATTTGAAAGGTGGAGAAAGATGTGAGGAAGACACGTTTGGGGATGGAGTCATGTGGGGGTGATGCGTCGTGAACAATATATTTAAAGTGAGAATGGAGAGACTGAGATCTACTCCACTGAGACTCCAACATAAACACCTCCCTTATTAAAACAGAGGAGTCACGTAAACATCCCTGGGTTTAATAATGTTCCTTAACGAGACCTACAGACCTCAATTTGTCGAACGATTTAAAAAAGTTATTTTGGTCTTGTTAAAACTTGAACCTCCTCTCTGTCACTTACAAAAGAAGCGTGAGAACATCTCTAAATGATACCAACCTGTGGGTCTTAAAACCTGCATTATTTCTAATGGCAACCAGGTTGACTGTATAGAAGTCTACGAGAAAAGGAGCTTACTCCTCACTTGATGTATTGATGATTTTGAACTGTATTGTCATACTATATCTTAGATATTTTATTTAAGTGTATTTGAAGTGTACTAAGTATTATGTCCGTAACCTGTATTTAAATCAGGCTTTATAATTATTTGAGTGACCGAGATCATGTAAGTGTATTTCAAGTGTACTATGTATTAATTTATTGAGCTGTACTTAAATCAGGTTTTTAAATTGTTCGACTGATAGAGATCATGCAATGTTATTATTTGTTTATTGATTGTTATGAACCTGGCTGAGGACCACAGATGGAAATGAGCTATTAGCTATAATCTGGCATATTGCATCTCTTCTCTTTGCTGAGATCAATGTTTTTGTATGCACGGTCCTTCTATAAATAAATACATAAATACATTTAAACATTTTCCTGATGAGTTTATGGTCTCAATCTTGAAGTCTTGTGAAATACAGCATGATGTTCCTTTTGTAAATGATGGTCCAATTGAAAGTAAAATAGGCGGAAATAAGGGTTTTATTAAGGGCTTTGCAACCAGTGCTTTGATTTTAAATCGTATAATTTCGGACTTTTGTTGGCGTCTGTGAG
This sequence comes from Notothenia rossii, assembly GCF_949606895.1. Classification (NCBI taxonomy): domain Eukaryota; kingdom Metazoa; phylum Chordata; class Actinopteri; order Perciformes; family Nototheniidae; genus Notothenia; species Notothenia rossii. The sequence goes on from NC_136910.1 coordinate 3,163,531, forward strand.
GAAAATAAATGTTGAAATTCAGTTCCTGATGGACGCCAAAAAAAAACAAGATTGTGGAATTAAACGGATAAATAAAAGCAAGGATAATGTGTGTTATTGGTGAGTAAATAACAGTGTGTTATTTTGAAAAGAATAACAAATTAGAAGGAAAAAAAGATTTTAAAAATACAGATTTCAGGATCCTGAGGCTCTGAGCCCCATTTCTTTTTCCTCACAGACGGAAACAAAAGTCAGAAATTATACGATTTAAAATAAAAGTAATAATTGTGGCTTGATATTGAGTAAGAACATGTTTTTATGAACCCCACAGCTTCCGTCTTCCACGACCCGACCGGAGAAAAAGACGTGCTGCAGGCAGGAAACATACTACCAGTAGAAATACATTGCTTTTAAAATCGTGCTGTGCAACACGAAAAAAAGGGGGAAATCGTGTTGGTGAACACGAAATGCCGTGAGACTGGGTTGAGGTAACACTCTAACATGTACATTCCTGTTCAACTAACAGTTAATGTGGATTGCTGATGCTAACCAAGCTAGCTAGAATAAGCAGCTAAATATTTCCAACAATATCTTTTAAATGTAGTCAACACTGGCACAAAAAAAACAAGATGGCGGCTACCAAAATGCCAAATTTGAAGCGTCAAAACAGTCAGCCACTAAACAATGAGTAACGACAGGTTCACTACATCCACTTATTATAAAATGCAGTCTATCAGTGACACACTAACAAGTACATTCTTGTTCAAATAACAGATCATGTGGATTACAGATGCTAACCAAGCTAGTTAGAATAAGCAGCTAAACATTTCCAACAATATCGTCGAAATGTAGTAAATTCTCGCTCCAATAAAACAAGATGGCGGCAACCCAAATGCCAAATTTGAAGCGTCAAAACAGTCAGCCACTAAACAATGAGTAACGACAGGTTCACTACATCCACTTCTTATGAAATGCAGTCCATCAAAAAGAGTGCATTCCTGTTCAAATACAAGTTATTGTGAATTGCAGATGCTAACCAAGCTAGCAAATATCCATGGCTAAGCATATCTAACAATATCGTCCAAATATAGTCACTTCTGGCTCCAAAAAACCAAGAACGCGACGGCCAAACTGCTTAAATTGATGCTTCAAAACATGACACACTAAAATACACTTTTCATATTTTCCATACTTGACTCCGTATCATCCGAGGGCAGAAAGTACACAGTGGTTCAAATCCCAATTCCCCAGCCATCACAGTTGTAATGAAGCAATGTTGGGAAAAGGCCAAGATATAACCGCCTCTATGAATTATGCATTAGGCCACGACCTGACTTCCTCTGGCTTCATGTTCAATAACAATCCTCGGAGTTCAACCGCGGGGTCAGACACTGCATACAGCACGAGAAAAAAATAGACAAACAAACTATAAATATGAGCTTTTAGAAATACCTTGTCCACGCATTCCTTGGTTGGATTTACTGTTAGAAAAGTAATAATTTCACCGCATAACTCTTGGATTCCAGGGTAGATTTTACTGACTTTGTTTGGTGCAGAAATATAGTTTGATATGTGACAGGAAATGGGGGGGAAGAGTACGTGAACGCTGTTGTGTGGGAGATTATTAAATGAGCACAACGACAGTTTCCCTCAACTCCTCTGCTGTTAATCAGGTGTTGAGTAAACAAAAACTTTCATTTTAGATATGAGAGGCGGGGATGAATAATTCATAGGATAAGGTGTTGACCTAGTTACCTCCCGATGTTCTTTTCAAAGAGGTGGTGCTTCAACATCTGAACTTTCTGAGTGTGTTAGTGAGGAGGTTTGATGGTATTCTGAATATCAAAATTGGATGTGTAGTTTTACCAACATCTTGTAAAATACTCTTTAAAGTAGAGACACTACATTCTGATATACACCTGAACATCAGCAGGAGAGGACTCTTTAAAGTAGAGACACTACATTCTGATATACACCTGAACATCAGCCGGAGAGGACTCTTTAAAGTAGAGACACTACATACTGATATACACCTGAACATCAGCAGGAGAGTACTCTTTAAAGTAGAGACACTACATACTTATATACACCTGAACATCAGCAGGAGAGGACTCTTTAAAGTAGAGACACTACATACTGATATACACCTGAACATCAGCAGGAGAGGACTCTTTAAAGTAGAGACACTACATACTGATATAAACCTGAACATCAGCAGGAGAGGACTCTTTAAAGTAGAGACACTACATACTGATATACACCTGAACATCAGCAGGAGAGGACTCTTTAAAGTAGAGACACTACATACTGATATACACCTGAACATCAGCAGGAGAGGACTCTTTAAAGTAGAGACACTACATACTGATATACACCTGAACATCAGCAGGAGAGGACTCTTTAAAGTAGAGACACTACATACTGATAGACACCTGAACATCAGCAGGAGAGGACTCTTTAAAGTAGAGACACTACATAGTGATATACACCTGAACATCAGCAGGAGAGGACTCTTTAAAGTAGAGACACTACATACTGATATACACCTGAACATCAGCAGGAGAGGACTCTTTAAAGTAGAGACACTACATACTGATATACTGTACACCTGGACATCAGCGGGAAAGGACTCTTTAAAGTAGAGACACTACATACTGATATACACCTGAACATCAGCAGGAGAGGACTCTTTAAAGTAGAGACACTACATACTGATATACTGTACACCTGGACATCAGCGGGAGAGGACTCTTTAAAGTAGAGACACGACATACTGATATACACCTGAACATCAGCAGGAGAGGACTCTTTAAAGTAGAGACACTACATACTGATATAGACCTGAACATCAGCAGGAGAGGACTCTTTAAAGTAGAGACACTACATTCTGATATACACCTGAACATCAGCAGGAGAGGACTCTTTAAAGTAGAGACACTAAATATTGATATACACCTGAACATCAGCAGGAGAGGACTCTTTAAAGTAGAGACACTACATACTGATATACACCTAAACATCAGCAGGAGGGGACTCTTTAAAGCAGAGACACTACATACTGATATACACCTGAACATCAGCAGGAGAGGACTCTTTAAAGTAGAGACACTACATACTGATATACACCTGAACATCAGCAGGAGAGGACTCTTTAAAGTAGAGACACTACATACTGATATACACCTGAACATCAGCAGGAGAGGACTCTTTAAAGTAGAGACACTACATACTGATATACACCTGAACATCAGCAGGAGAGGACTCTTTAAAGTAGAGACACTACAAACTGATATACACCTGAACATCAGCAGGAGGGGACTCTTTAAAGCAGAGACACTACATACTGATATACACCTGAACATCAGCAGGAGAGGACTCTTTAAAGTAGAGACACTACATACTGATATACACCTGAACATCAGCAGGAGAGGACTCTTTAACTTGTAAATATCATTGTATGCTTTATTGAAGAAGCAGAATACTTATTTGTGTTAATGAATACTTACTGTATGACTCTTAGTGTTTGTTTACTCTTGAAATGAGGAATGAGGAACCACAAAGCTTAGAAAACTCAAAACCACTTTCCAAAGGACGCTTAGTGCATATTTGAGCTCCTGTAAGTTCATCCTCAAAGCTTTCCCGGCTGCTGCTTCCCTCCACATCCGAATGTTCCCCTCATTGTTTATGCTTGACTTGAATTAGGAAAACACCAACTTTACGAACCGCTAATTTCTACTCCACAAGCATTTTTACATCACCTCAGAGTTTGGATTATACGGCAGCAAAGGCGTGTCAGAAAGCCCTGAATGAAATCACTGCGATGCTGGTTCCTGCGTTGTAATGGTTGCCGGAGCGGAACTATTAAAGTGATGAGTCCATGACCAGCACAGGATATATACAATCAAGAAAACTCGATAAGGGCACGCTGACCACGACGGGCAATTAACTGCAAGTGCAGCCATCAGGAATAAAGCAGAGAGTATCAGTGGATACGGAGAGTAGAGGAAATACATGCTGATTTACAGATGTGTGTACAGCATGTGTGTGTACAGCATGTGTGTGTACAGCATGTGTGTGTACAGCATATGTGTGTACAGTATGTGTGTGTACAGTATGTGTGTGTACAGCATGTGTGTGTACAGTATGTGTGTGTACAGTATGTGTGTGTGTACAGCATGTGTGTGTACAGCATATGTGTGTACAGTATGTGTGTGTACAGTATGTGTGTGTACAGCATGTGTGTGTACAGTATGTGTGTGTACAGCATGTGTGTGTACAGCATGTGTGTGTACAGCATGTGTGTGTACAGTATGTGTGTGTGTACAGCATGTGTGTGTACAGCATGTGTGTGTACAGCATGTGTGTGTGTACAGCATGTGTGTGTACAGCATGTGTGTGTACAGCATATGTGTGTACAGTATGTGTGTGTACAGTATGTGTGTGTACAGCATATGTGTGTACAGTATGTGTGTGTACAGCATGTGTGTGTACAGTATGTGTGTGTACAGCATGTGTGTGTGCAGCATGTGTGTGTACAGTATGTGTGTGTACAGCATTTGTGTGTACAGTATGTGTGTGTGTACAGCATATGTGTGTACAGCATGTGTGTGTACAGCATGTGTGTGTGTACAGCATGTGTGTGTACAGCATGTGTGTGTACAGCATATGTGTGTACAGTATGTGTGTGTACAGTATGTGTGTGTACAGCATGTGTGTGTACAGTATGTGTGTGTACAGTATGTGTGTGTACAGCATGTGTGTGTACAGCATTTTTGTGTACAGTATGTGTGTGTACAGTATGTGTGTGTACAGCATGTGTGTGTGCAGCATGTGTGTGTACAGTATGTGTGTGTACAGCATTTGTGTGTACAGCATGTGTGTGTACAGCATGTGTGTGTACAGCATGTGTGTGTACAGTATGTGTGTGTACAGTATGTGTGTGTGTACAGCATGTGTGTGTACAGCATGTGTGTGTACAGCATGTGTGTGTACAGTATGTGTGTGTACAGCATGTGTGTGTACAGCATGTGTGTGTACAGCATGTGTGTGTACAGTATGTGTGTGTGTACAGCATGTGTGTGTGTACAGCATGTGTGTGTACAGCATGTGTGTGTGTACAGCATGTGTGTGTACAGCATGTGTGTGTACAGCATATGTGTGTACAGTATGTGTGTGTACAGTATGTGTGTGTACAGCATGTGTGTGTACAGTATGTGTGTGTACAGTATGTGTGTGTACAGCATGTGTGTGTACAGCATTTTTGTGTACAGTATGTGTGTGTACAGTATGTGTGTGTACAGCATGTGTGTGTGCAGCATGTGTGTGTACAGTATGTGTGTGTACAGCATTTGTGTGTACAGCATGTGTGTGTACAGCATGTGTGTGTACAGCATTTTTGTGTACAGTATGTGTGTGTACAGTATGTGTGTGTACAGCATGTGTGTGTGCAGCATGTGTGTGTACAGTATGTGTGTGTACAGCATTTGTGTGTACAGTATGTGTGTGTACAGTATGTGTGTGTACAGCATTTGTGTGTACAGCATTTGTGTGTACAGTATGTGTGTGTACAGAATGTGTGTGTACAGTATGTGTGTGTACAGCATGTGTGTGTACAGCATGTGTGTGTACAGTATGTATGTGTACAGCATGTGTGTGTACAGCATGTGTGTGTACAGTATGTGTGTGTACAGTATGTATGTGTACAGCATTTGTGTGTACAGTATGTGTGTGTACAGAATGTGTGTGTACAGTATGTGTGTGTACAGTATGTGTGTGTACAGCATGTGTCTGTACAGCATGTGTGTGTACAGTATGTGTGTGTACAGTATGTGTGTGCTTAGCAAGGTTATATCCATGTAATCCAATTAAATGACCTCAGAGATTGGATTACAGCAATACAGGTGTGTCAAATCCCATGAACAAAGTCATTGACATCCTGGTTACTATTTTCCATTTATGCTAAGAAGTATTCAGATGCTTTGTTTAGGGATAAGTATCCATGCATTGTTGTCAAAATACGTCACTTTAAAAAGTCCTTCATTTACAATTTCACTTAAATACAATCCCTTGAATGTTATTAACAAAATGTGCTTAAAGTATCACGAGTAAAATTCTTATTCTGCAGAAAAAAGTCCTCCATGTACTTTATATTATTATATATCTGACATTATTCAAATGTTAATAATGTGGCATTGAAGTATGAAGTACTTTTTGTCATATTTTGAATAATTTTGCCTAAATGATTATACTGGTTTGATCTTTAATCTGCCATGCATTATGTAAAGGGGTTATTATATTATTTTGTATATCAAATCTTCTTTTGAAAAGGGTGTAAAATGAATGTAGTGGAGTAAAAGTACAATATGTACTCTGTGGAGTTGAAGTATAAAGTAGCGTTGAACTTAAACACTCAAGTAATTGGATAAAATACTTGAGTAAATGTACTTTGTGTGAGTCTGCATGTTTGTCTGTGTGCTTCTGCCTGTGTGTGGCTGAGTGTCTGCGCTCCAGCTTCAGGGGGAAAAAGAAACCCAAATCAGAACCATATGCAACAACATGCAGTAAAGTCCCTGGTTGTGAGCAGTCGCAGGTCTCCAAAGTCATATATTACCCAATTGTGTGTCTTGTCTTTGCACAGTGGCTTCACAGAGACTCAGCCACAGCTACCGACGACATCATAATCAACCCGAACTGCACCACAAGGCCACCGTGGAGAGAGAAAAAATGCTAAAATGGCTGCCACCGGGAACAGAAATGCTTAGATAAAAAGGGGAATTAAAAAGCTAGAAACTACATTCGTTGGCAGAGAGGTTTTGTTTCTCCCAGGGTGCCTTGAGAGTATCTGTCAACAAGTAGATAGTAAAAATTGTCTTGTGAATGTGGAGTGAAGCCATGCTTGTCTACATGCCAGCGCTCTGTCTCTGCGGCCCTTTCTGTTTCACAAAGACTCCACCACACACACACACACACACACACACACACACACACACACACACACACACACACACACACACACACACACACACACACACACACACACACACACACACACACACACACACACACACACACACACACACACACACACACACACACACACACACTTAAGCATGGCGATGTGACGCTTCACTCGAGGCTAGTGTACACACACCGTCCGTCGTGAGCCTCTGAGAATAGCAGCAGATAACATTAGAGGAGAACAAAACAAATCACGGTCGAGGCAGGAGAGTCAAACAGAGAGAGGAGGAAGAGGAGGAGGAGGAAGAGGAGGAGGGATGAAAGTGGACAGTGAAGTGTATCAGAGGAGAGCAGAAACAAATCTCTCCCTCAGGACTCTCCCGCTGATTTGGGACACATTTCCCTCCATCTGTCTACTGTGATGCCGATAGCATGATATCCTCATTTTCACCACACAGCCTCCACCTGGTTGGACGGAGAGCAATGCTGGGACTCAATTAGGAGACTTCCCTTAGTACTCTGCTTAGTCTGCTAGGTTGTACACTGGGGAAATGTATGCAGTGTGTCGCGTTGTCTCAAATCACACACTCAACAGTAACGGTACGTCCACACAGCGGCGTGCGTTGAAGCTTCAACGCTTCTGCCCACTTCTACTTTTGAAGCTTCGACGGAAGCGTCAGCCAATCGAATCATATGCCAGTACAAGCTCTAGCCAATCAAACCGCGTGCTTGTGTGTCCGGGGGCGGGAGATTCATGTGATTGGTTGGTCGAGCTTCAGACACGCCCGCCGGCAAACTTCAACGCGCGCAGCCGTGTGGATGTACTGTAATGACGATAAGCTTGTGATACGGCTTGTGATACGGCTTGTGATACTAAATGACTACAGACTGCTCCATAAACCCAATAAAAGGAAAGGTGCTTCTTTGGACACGAGTATATCGGTGAGTCAGTCAAATAATGAACGAATCACCTGTATTACTTTTACTTTGCTTAGTACTGTGTTTGCAGGAGCAACTGTAATTGCGGCTGGTCGAGTAACTTCCACTATCTTCACTTTTGGTGAGGGCACAGCAACCGGTTGTGATTCAAGACGACAGTATTCTAACTAAATTCAGGCCCTGTTTAAAGCACATGTGTCAAACTCAAGGCCCGGGGGCCAAATCAGGCCCTTGGTGGATTTAATGTCGGCCTGCAGGATAATTTCTAATTCCTATTAGATCTGGCTCTCCGGTATATTGCACCTTCACTCCATCCTGAGGGTCTCCTCAGCTCAGAGTCTGAGCCCAAACATTGATGACCTTGCACCCAAGATGAGATGCCAAGTATCTGAGCTAGCATCACAGAGCAGCACTCTGAGTTTAATGGATGCTTCCTTCTGCACTTTCTCTCTCACGACAACAGGGCATGTTTGGTTTCTCTTTGAGGGAAATAGTTTTGTTGAAGCTGTTGTTGGCCTGTGGGAAAATGTACTCATAAGAAATGACTCTGGAGAAGCTGCAGATAGAGCCATAAGAAATGAATCAACTGATTATTTAATGTTTAATGTTGTTTTTATAGGCAATCATTGAAGCTTTGTTAGTTCCAGGTTTAATATGTGCAATAAGTTCATTTCAATAAGTTCTGCAAGAAACATTGAACCAGTCCGGCCCTCCACTAGTACCCATTTTTGTATTTTGGGCCCACTGTGTGTTTGAGTTTGACCCCCCCTGCTTTAGAGTATACACATGCCATGTAAAGCTAATACAGAATGATAGGTGCCTGCTGATTTTTAAAAAACACACGATGCATTAAATGTGTGATTTGATCTTAAGGAGGAATGCAAACTTATAGACATTTTAAAAATGACAAATCCGAGTAAATCTGGCAGAAGTCCTGCGATGCAGACGGTGAATGTGGTTTAACGCCAACTAGTAACTGAATAGACTTTGTTATTCATGTACAGACTCTTTATTTATTATGTTAAATATATTTAACCGTTATAACTTGTGAGCTGTGTCTTCTTTCATGTGTGTCCACTTCCTCCCGGATGAGCTCTCTCTTGATCTGCACACATTTCAGCTTCATATAAAATGTTTTGCAGGATGAACACACAACATGACGCCTTTCTAAAGATGGACCTGTCTGGGAGTTTAGAAAACGGGTGAACAAGAGTTGAAAGCAGTCGGATGGAAACACATTTTATCGCCTGTTTTCAGCGCCGGAGGCTTTAGTGGAGCGTGAGATGAGGAGTGTGTATACAAGCCTACATAAATACGTGATCCTCAAATGAGTGAGAGAGCGAGGAGCGAAGGCAAAACAAGAGCCTTTAGGAAAATGGAAACGTCAAACACACAGAAGCGATGGATCTCCAGCGAGCACGGCAATCTGACAGAGTTTAGGCAGCTCTGTGAATAATACGGCCCTCAGGATCAAATATTAAACAAGGCCGACGCACGGGACCAAAACACAACGCCAGCATTTACTCCCAAAACCCTCAGAGCGAGTCACGAAACACGCTCGACACCTCTTTCGACCTAAATGATACCATTGGTCTGGACTTCAGTCACGCATGTTAAGAGGTTATCAGTTGCTTTTCGAGTACAACATCTCCATGGACAAGTCGACTTAAGCTTTCAAATACATGTAAAGAGTAAAAGTCCCATATTTACTTCCAGAAGTAACATCAGCTCTAACGGCAGAAGTACTCATTTAGCAGAAATAGGCCCTCCATATGTGATATATTATTATATATCAGATAGTTCAAACTGTTGCATGGAGTAGAATATTATTGTTAAAATACACATTATCAAGTATTATACTTCAAATGGGGCCAAAGTGTGAAAAGTAGAAGTACTCATTCTGCAGAAAAGTGCCCTCCATATGCGAAGTATTTCATATATATCTGACATGTTTAAATTGCTGCATGAAGTAGCATTGAAACAGGGACAAAATAACACTCTAAAACTGGCTCTGATGGCGATTTCCATTCATCTGAGTCCTTGTTATTGGCGTTATTGCGGAGAAGCGTTTATACAAAGATGTTTAAAGCAGGGGACACGGCGAGGATGAATCCAGAGGAGGAGAGGGCGAGTGAGTGATGATCTTTATCTAGATGTGGGTGCTCGGTGTGTGTGTGTGTGTGTGTGTGTGTGTGTGTGTGTGTGTGTGTGTGTGTGTGTGTGTGTGTGTGTGTGTGTGTGTGTGTGTGTGTGTGTGTGTGTGTGTGTGTGTGTGTGTGTGTGTGTGTGTGTGTGTGTGTGTGTGTGTGTGTGTGTGTGTGTGTGTGTGTGTGTGTGTGTGTGAGATGAGTCATCCTCAACCTTAAACACCCCCTATAATCACAACATCAACACAGCAGAAGACGCTCACTGCTGGCACAAACATTCCCACACTGATCTGTGGACGAGGATGCGTGTGTGTGTGTGTGTGTGTGTGTG
>NC_136910.1:3176902-3181902 GCF_949606895.1 Notothenia rossii
CACACACACACACACACACACACACACACACACCCACACACACACACACACACACACACACACACACACACACACACACACACACACACACACACACACACACAAAACAATTTGATACATTTCCCGCTCTTATGTGCCCATCCCCCCACATGGATCACACCTGGCACACCAATACATGTTCAGTGTCTGTTCTTTGTATATGTACTGCAGTGTTTCATGTATACCAGTAATCTGATAAACTATGTACAGTTTGAAAAGGTGTTAAATGAAATGTGGTGATGATTAATGGTTTTGTGTTAATGTAATAGCAGTTAAAACAGGACCGGTCAAATTTGTAAGTAAGGGGGGGGGGACAAGAAGACAATAGGAGGGTTACATTGCGTGGATACGTGAAATTGGAAAATGTGTTTATTACTGCCGTCATTTTCAGATGTAATTTTAAGATCTAAGTTAGACAAAAGACCTATCTGATATTTCGTCTGTGCTCATTTAATATCGCCTCTTCAAACGTATTGTACATTTTGGGCGAACTCAAGCTGTCTTTCTGGCTGTTTCGGTCAAAGGCAGGTGTTTATATTTGAGATGAAATCATCTAATATGCATTTTAGAGGAATCTTTATCTTCAGAAATAAGCTATTTTATGAACTAGGAACCAAATTGTTCCAAACTATCAGAAACCAAACGTAGAAGGCAAACACTGTTATTGATTCTCTCACAGATTAAACTAGACAATTCAGTCCATTAGCGTAAAGGCTGGAAGATGGGGAAACAGCTAGCCTCGTGCCGTCAACAATAAAGTGTTTTACCAATATGGAACCTAATTGGATCTATTAGAAGAACCTTAATCTATAAATCAAACATTGTGATTGTTTAAGATTAAGCCAGAGCCAGCAGGCGATTAGCATAGGTACTGTATCAGACCCCAAAACTACAGATGACACGTTCAACCCAGCTACCCGACCTATTGAACTCTTATGTTATTCCCCAGCAGGTGTAGTGTGTGTGTGTGTGTGTGTGTGTGTGTGTGTGTGTGTGTGTGTGTGTGTGTGTGTGTGTGTGTGTGTGTGTGTGTGTGTGTGTGTGTGTGTGTGTGTGTGTCAGCAGGTTATCATACAGAGGTCAAAGTATCATGTTCAGAGAGGTCTTAGATCAGATGTCAGGTTGATCCTTCCAGGGATAAGAGGCTCCTTTTACTCCCAGGGGATAATTGGTAACACGTCCAATTAGAGCACATGGGGTTGAATCCTCAATAATGCACACCCACACGCACACGCGCACACACACACACACACACACACTCACACACTGAGTATCTGTAGTTATGGGGTATCTGTGTTAGCATTTGCTTAACAAGTTGTGATCCCAGCGAGACACTGTCGCTCCCACTGTACATTTTACATTTGAGATATTTACATTTTGATTTGTTCTGTCTTTTAATTTCTCTAAAATCATCTCATATTGCTTTTGCTTCTGATTATCATGAAACTGGTACATTTTATCATTTTTATCAGGGGATTTTAACCACCCAATAACCAAAGGTGACCCCCACCATTGACCTACATATATTTTAAGTAGTGTATGTATAATATCCTGCTTTATATGTTGTTACTGTAAATGTGTTTTATATGTTCTACTTTTGTAATGCTATTGTATTTCTATTTGAGATGTTTACATTTTGAATGGTTTATTCGTAGTGTTTTAATTTATCTAACGTACAATGCCATGTCTTTTTATGCTGCTACATTTCCCAAATTGAGATGAATAAAGTACTTCTTATCTTATCTTAGGACCACAACATGAGGCTGCAGACTTGTATTGTATTAAAGTGTCTTTCTGTCTTGAAGTAGCCTGTGTCCCTTTTGTTAAAACACTGTAAATGTCCCCGCTGTGGGACGAATAAAAAACGTCTGATCCTTAAAGCTTGGAGCAAATTCCTCAGAAGAGAAATGACCAACGTGTTGCACCGTTGGAGCAAAGCAGAAATCAAATACGACCTGGAGGCCGACTCTGATATTACATTTATATCAAGGCCTGTATGTTGTTTAGTGTCAACAACAGAACAAAGCACACGATGTTTCCTGCATCGCTGACTTTCTCAATCTTTCTGCAGACATTTCAATCAAAGCAATCTGACCGCAGCCGGGTTGAAACAACAGATGAGCAAAAAAACAACAAAAGGAGGTGAAGGATAAAGTAATGAGAGATTGATGGATGAGAGAACACCCGAGAGGCGGCTGGGAGCGTACGGTTTGTTCCTGAGGGGCAGGAGGAAACAGCTGTTTGCTTTGAAAGGGTTTTCACTATGAGATAAATGGAGGAAATGAATCTTAGGGAAGTCAGATCTTTCATAAACCTTAAGAAACACGTCATGGGAAAGATGTTTGATTGAATCTCAATCCATCATTGAATCTGCTTTCCCAAGTGAGTAGCAGGTAACTATCTCTCTATCTATCCATCTATCTATCTATCTATCCATCCATCTATCTATCTCTCTATCTATCTATCTCTCTATCCATCTATCTATCTCTATCTATCTATCTATATCTCTCTCTCTCCATCCATCCATCCATCTATCTCTGAATCTGCTTTCCCAAGTGAGTAGCAGGTAACTTCCCGTTGATTTAAACTGCGTGGATACGTGAAATAGGGAAATGTGTTTATTACTGCACTCATTTTCAGACGTAGTTGTAAAATCTAGGTTCAACAAAAGAGGATCAATAAAATATCAATCTATATCTCTCTCTCTCCATCCATCCATCCATCCATCTATCTATCTATCTATCTATCTATCTATCTATATATCTCTCTATCCATCTATCTATCTATCTATCTCTCTATCTATCTATCTATCTATCTCTCTATCCATCTATCTATCTCTCTATCTATCTCTCTATCTATCTATCTCTCTATTTATCTATCTATCTATCTCTCTATCTATCTATCTATCTATCTATCTCTCTATCCATCTATCTATCTATCTATCTATCTATATCTCTCTATCCATCCATCTATCTCTCTATCTATCTCTCTATCCGTCTATCTATCTATCTCTCTATCTATCTCTCTATCAATCTATCTCTCTATCTATCTATCCATTTATCCATTTATCTATATCTCTATCTATCAATCTCTCTCTACCCATCTATCTATCTCTCTACTGTATCTATCTCTCTATCTATCTCTCTATCAATCTATCTCTCTATCTCTCTATCTATCAATCTATCAATCTATATCTCTCTATATATCTATCTATCTATCTCTCTATCAATCCATCTATCTCTCTATCTATCTATCCATCTATCTCTCTATCCATCCATCTATCCATCTATCCATGTATCCATCTATCCATCCATCCATCTATCTCTCTATCTATAAAATCATCAAATATGCCTTTTAGAGGAATCTTTATCTTCAGTCTTATAAAGCTTAAGACGGGGAAGAGGGGAAACAGCTAGCCTTTCAACAATAAGCTAAATAAGCTAAATAAGCTAAATAAGCTAAATAGAGTAATAATCTTCTTCTTAGGGAAGTTGAATCTTTCCTAAACCGTTAAAGACGTCAGGTTGGTCCTCGTGCACCACATTTCTCCTGCTGCTGCTTTTATTAGCTCCTCCTGTATTAGCATCAGGAATGCACACTCAGCACGTTCCCTCGCTGCATGCATGTTCATTTATTTGACCTCATGTTCATGTAATAGATTTGAAGCACTGGTTCAGCTTCAGGGCCTCGGGTGAGTGACAGGTTTGTGCAAATTCATTCGGGAGCAAAGCTACGAACATACTGTGGAACAATGCAACACAAATAAAGTGGATTAAATTGCAAAAAGCTTGTGAGAGGAAAAGCTTTACAAGTGGAAGTGTTGGACAGGAAGTAAAGAGGACATCAAGGAACTGTGGTGTTGTGTGTGCAGCATTACCAAAGGTGGGTAAAAGGCCGTTTCAAAGGGGCTTTCAAAGGGGTTTCCTCATATTTTTGGACGTGTCAAACTGGCTGTAAATGTATTTATTTAAAGTATTTGTTAACGATCAATTTTAACTTTTAATATCAGTATTTTCTTACATTTTTTTATAGATTTTTCCCCTATTATTATTATTATTATTATTATTATTATTTGTATTATATTAATCATTATTGTTAAGCCATCACTTTGTGGTAAATTCTATCAAATCTTACCACATAAAAAATGGCAAGAGAGATTAAAAAGTGGTTGTTTATTAATCTAAATGTTTTCTAATGAATTCAGGTTTGCATTTTTAATCTCAGTATTCCTATTTTGTATTATTTTAAATATTGTTGTTAATGTCATTAACCCGTCAATTAGGAGTATAATCACACTCTTTAAAAATACAGGAGAGAAGTTCAGGCACTTCAGTAAATCAACACGTAGGACAGATTTACTGCAATATCTGATTTAATATCAACTAACAAGCGTTTCATTCTGTCGATAAACAGACATTCACTTCTGTTATTACACATATAGACACACTGTCACAACATCATAGCACGTTTAATTTAGTGTGCTTTTATTGATATATAGCCTACCAGTGCCTGCTCATGGAACAGTCTTTATTAATGACCAGCGTCTTCCGCCAAAGACCCGTGAACGAAATGGGAAAGCAAATATTTAGTTTAAAATGAAGCACAAGGCGAACATTCAGCGCTCCCTGAGAGACACACGGTTTTATTCATGAATTTCATTTGTGTTTCTTTTTAAGAGGCACTTGGCGGCAAGCCTCGACAATGAAGGAGGGGAGTTAGGACCCAGAGGAGGACGCTTCAAATCAGAAGCAGACTTCTTCTCCTCTAAAGACAAAGAGAGAGGAAGACGAGGAGGAGGAGGAGGAGGAGGAGGAGGAGAGTCTGGAACTGGTTTTGTAGCCACATCTTGTAGGAAATCCTGAACAGAGCATGTTAACGAGGGACGCCGAAACCACGAGATCCCCTGTGTGTGTGTGTGTGTGTGTGTGTGTGTGTGTGTGTGTGTGTGTGTGTGTGTGTGT
>NC_136910.1:3186902-3226902 GCF_949606895.1 Notothenia rossii
AAAAGTAGAAGTACCAGAGTGTAGGAATACTCTGTTACAGTTAAAGTCCTGCATTCAAAATGTTCCTCAAGTGAAAGTAGAAAAGTATTCTCATCAAAATATAGTGAAAGACAGTAAAAGTAGTCATTGTGCAGATTGGTCCATTTCAGAATAATAGATATGATATGTTTTATAATGATTGATCATGAAAGTGTTCTCAAAGCTGGTAAAGGTGCAGCTAGTCTGAATGACTTTGTATACTGCAGGGTAGCTGGTGGATTTACTCCAGGTGGAACTAAAGTCTGATTTAACACTTGATTATATTTCACATCATTCATCCACATCTGAGAAGTAACTAAAGGTATTAAATACATGTAGTGGAGGAAAAGTACACCATGCACCTCTGAACTGTAGAGGAGTACAAGTACACAGTAGCAAAACATTAAAATACGTAAATGTACTTAGTTACTGTACACCTCTGGAAGCTTTAAATGAATACAACTATGGACACTTGCAGACACAGGACCTCCTTCGTGAGAATCCTACGGACATATCATGACTCTTATATAAGCCCGCCGCCCCCAGTGGTATTTATATCCCTCATTTGTTATCTATAATAAGACATCTCTCTCTCCCTTTTTTCTATTTCTTTCTCGCTTCCTTCACCAGAGTCTGCGGTCCTGCTGCGAGAAAATCCTGATTAGTGTCCTGATGACTTGACAGAGAGCGATAGGGAGGAGGAGGAGGAGGAGGAGGAGGAGGAGGAGGAGGAGGGGGGGAGGAGGAGGAGGGGGAGGAGGGGGAGGAGGGGGACATGAAAAGAAGCAGAAGAAGATGTATTCCTGTTCCTCTGCATGAGCGTGAATTATTGACAACACTGGCAGTTACCCAGGGCTTATGTGACAGAGGACTGATTGGACCGTCTTCACGCTCGTCCCTTGAGAAGTGTGTTTACATTTCCAGGACTAAACACAAGATCTAGGTTTTGTTCCGGAGTATTCCCAGGAAGCAAGTGATTAGCATTATCACAATCTGCATTATTGATGTTTTTAGAAAGGTACATATCTTCAGAAGTTGTATTAAAAAGGTCTGCATATTCTTATAGTGTTCTTTAGGGATGATTACGCATGTCCCTTGAAAAGCATGTGAACATAATATGTAAAGTGAGGCAGATATACTTTTGAAAAGGTAGAAAACCGTGTTTGGTTGTTGGTCTCGGGGAAGCCTAGTCATGTTGAAATATTAGCTAGTTTTAGTGTTTAACATTCCTAGTAGGGCTGAACGATATACCGTGTCATGGCGATAACCGCGATATGCGCATGGGCGATATCCACATCGCAGGGACGTGGGATTTTCTTTTTTTTTTTTTAGGGCGTTTGATATTAAGTAGGTAAATTAACTCAAACACGACATGTTACAATTATTAAGCTGCTTGCTACAAAAGGAAAACTTGCGCGGCTCTCATGTCAGGGGTGCTTGAGTGGAGTGACATGCAGGCTCTGAGTCTGCATGCACAGCAAACAACTATTCCAGATGCCTTTGCCGGTACACCATATGAGAAAGGTTCAAACGGCATAAAGGAGCTGGTGTATAGCTGTTCTTCATTTTATTTTGATAATGTTGTTTAAAAGATGTCCTCTACTTTGCTGCTATTTGCACAAAAAAGGTTTTAATTGTGGAATAAAAAGTGAAATGACCTATTTGGTCACGTATGTTAATTCCCTAATGTGATAATGAAGCTCCCTATAGTTTAATGTAATACGTTTCATCTCTTGGATCCCTTCGAGACCCCACTCTTCTTCATTCACAGGTGAACCCCCTTATTTGAGGGTAAGCAACCTGCATTATGATGACATGTTAGATCATGACTTAAGGTATGATGAGTCAACCAGTTAAGATCCAGACGGCCGTGACTAAAATCCTTCATCCGGTTAAATATAGTTAAAAAAAAACGCAATATATATCGCAGGGGAAAAGAATATCGTGCAGCCCTAATGCCTAGGTTAAGGTCAAATGAAGAATGGCCTTGTTTATCTGTGACTAAAACACCTGTTGGCTTCCTACATGGTCAAATACTTGGATTAGCAAAACAGAGTTTCATACGTTATCGTATATTTTCAGAAGTTGTATTAAAAAGGTCTTCATATTGTAATAGTATTTTTTACAGACGATCTTTATGCTTATGCCTTAAAAAGTACTTGCACATTACATTGAAAGTGAGGCAGATATACTTTTTAAAGGACTAAAACAGTGGGTACTTTATCTAAGTGTTTCCCATACATTGATTTATTTGTGGCGGGCCGCCACAATTAAATATCATCCACCACAAATGGATCTCATAAAAAAAATATATATATATTATTATTATTATTATTTTTATTTTTTTTGGTGGTCTAATGGATAGTGAGGTGGGCTGATGATCGGAAGGTTGCAAGTTCAAATCCTGCCTGGAACACCACTACTAGTGTGCCCTTGAGTAAGGCACTTAGCCCTCAGTTACTCCAGGGAGAATGTCCCTGTAATTGGTCATTGTAAGTCTCTTTGGAATAAGGCGTCTGCTAAATGCCTGAATTGGAAATTATATTTTGGGGAGAATAAACCCCACAGATCCTCAACTCCGGTGTGTTTCACTCATCAACAACGCAACACAGAGCAACAAGAACCTTAGGGGGGGTGCGGTGCGATGCGGTGCCCCCACAAATAGAATCAAATTCTGTGGGAAACACAAAGCATAATAGCTAATGTTAGCTCCATGAGTTGGTTGTTGGTCTCTTGGAAGACTATTAAAGCCTAATTCATTCTAAATATTAGCTAGTCTTAGTGTTGAATATACCCACGATGAGGTCAAATGAAGAATGGCCTCGGACTTTTTACATCACAAGAGAAAAGCTTTTCAGGATAGCGACTAATCTGTTTGGTAATGCTATCTTGGATGGCATAGAAATTCCCCAAAGTGTCTGTGAGTGTGTGTGAGTGTGTGTGTCTGTTGGTACTGAGATAAGGCGAGATCTGGTGTGTGTCAATGCCACCTCGGTCCCTATTTAGAAACAGCGGCTAAAAAAGATTCAGACATGTAGGGTGGAGCTGGGATGTGCAACGTGGAAAAAGCCGGACAAGATAGGAAAAGAGTAGAAGAAGTTGTGTTGATTGATTGGTGTATTTGTGGGGTGATGGGTTTGGCAGTTTATTGTGTGGTTTGCTGAGTGGATGGTTGATTGGTTGAATAGTTGTGTATTTATTCGGTTGATTGTCAAACTGGTCTCTGGGTTGATTGACTCGTTGGAAAACTGTCACTTGACTGGTTGAATGGTAAAGTCTCTTTAACTGATTTAATGGTAAGTTAATTGGTTTGCTGTAGAACAAAAAGGGTCTTAATAGTAGGTGAAGTTGGAAGGCAGATAGTTACTCTTTTTATTGCCCTCGACGTAGAACAGATGAGAGAGGTATAGATAACTTGTTCAGGTGCCTTATGATATTAGCTGTAACAGTAAGTGTTCAGTGTAGCTTAAACTACCCTCCTCCTTCTTCTTCTTCTTCTACGCCCCCACCCCCTTCTGTTGCCACTCTATGCAGCCAAACTAAAGTCTTCTACAATACCCTAATGAGAAAAAGCTGGTAGGAAAATCCTGGACCGAGTCCTACATAAACTTACAGCCATCTCACGGAACAGCCCAAAGAGAGGGGGGCCGAGGAGGAAGAACAAAATGTTGGAAGAGAGAAAAATAAAAAATGTTTAGAAAGGTCATCCATTCCTTTAGATACACTGTGTATGTGTTATGACTGTGGAGTGTTCATATGTCCTTTTTTATGGTTAAATACATCGTTTCCAGCAGATCTGGGTACTTATTTCTTACACAAATAGTGTGTCGTGTAAGCAGGCGATTATCCTTTTCAAAATCTACAAGATTGATCTTTTAGAAATTCAGATATGTTTTGTTTTAGGGTAGTATTAGCAATAGTGTTATTTTAGTGATTTGAGCTGTAAATTGTAACCTTCCAACTTTATATTATGAGGAAAAGAACATCAAATATTGAAACTCTTGTGTAAAGCAAACCAAGTACCTTATCACTAAATCAGTTTAAAGCCTAACCATTTCACCAGTGAAGAGAACGTTTTCTAACCAGTGAGCCAATTAACCAATGAATTTCCCAACTATTCAACACACCGATCGACCATTCATTCAACCAATCATACCAGCAAAGGATTACCAAATACCCAACCCGTCAACCCACATATCTACCAATCAATCAAGAAACAACCTAACTACTACCACCTGACCCTTAAACTAGACAAGCAACTATATAAAAACAGCTATCAACAACACCAACCAATCAAATACCAAACCAGTCAAACTACCAGCTAACCATTCCAGCATCTAACCACTCATTTACATATCCAACCATACAGACTACCATAAAACCAGTCAATAATCAAACCATCAAACAAGTCAAACAAACCATCCAACTAGTCAACCTACACATCTACTGTTCAGTCAAATAACAATACTACTAGTTCAGCATGCAACCACCCATCCAATTAACCATTCCATCATCCAACTAGCCATTAAACCATGTAACCATACAGTCAACCAGTCACCTATCCAACCAGTCAACCATCAAACCAGTCAGCCTACCAATCAGCTAACCAGTCCACAATCCGAATGCTGATTTACAAACCTGAACAAACAGTCAACCACCAAATCATCTAACCACAGAACCTACCAATCTACTAACCAGTCCACCATCCAACCAACCATTTATCCAACCACTCAATGATCAAACTATTCAACCATCCAACCAGTCAATGATGAAACCATCCAACAACTAAACGTAATGATCTACGAACCAGTCCACCATCCAACCAACCATTTATCCAACCAGTCAATGATCAAACTATGCAACCATTAAATCATCCAACCATCCAAAAGTCAAACCAGTCAATAATCAAACCATCTAACCACTAAAACCAACAATCTACTAACCAATTACATTACATTACATTGCATTTAGCTGACGCTTTTATCCAAAGCGACTTACAATAAGTGCATTCGACCAGGAAGATACAACCTTTAAGAAAACAGAATCATATAAGTACATCAGGTTTCATAGAGCCAAACATTTCAAGTGCTACTCAACTGGCATTTAGAAAGCCAGCCCTTTATTAGTATATAAGTGCTTTGTTAGTAATTCTATCGCTCGAAGTGGAGTCTAAAGAGATGAGTTTTCAGTTTGCGTCGGAAGATGTGTAAGCTATCTGCTGTCCTGATTTCAATGGGGAGCTCATTCCACCATTTTGGAGCCAGGATAGCAAACCCACGTGTTTTTGCTGACGGGAACTTGGGTCCCCCTCGCAGTGCGGGTGCAGCGAGCTGTTTGGCTGATGCAGAGCGGAGTGCACGTGCTGGGGTGTACGGTTTAACCATGTCCTGGATGTAGGAAGGGCCAGATCCATTCACAGCATGGTACGCAAGTACCAGTGTCTTGAAGTGGATTCTAGCAGTTACTGGAAGCCAGTGAAGGGAGCGGAGGAGCGGTGTGGTGTGGGAGAATTTGGGAAGGTTGAAGACCAGACGAGCCGCTGCATTCTGGATGAGCTGCAGAGGTCGGATGGCACATGCAGGTAGACCAGCCAGGAGGGAGTTGCAGTAGTCTAGGCGTGAGATGACGAGAGCCTGGACCAGAATCTGCGCTGATGTCTGGGTCAGCTGGGGACGTATCCTCCTGATGTTGTAAAGCGTGTATCTGCAGCAGCGGGTTGTAGCAGCGATGTTTGCAGTGAAGGACAGTTTGTTATCTAGGACCACACCCAGATTCCTTGCAGTCTGAGTCGGGGAAACAACAGAGGTGCCGATGTTGATTGTTAGGTCAAGAGTGGGACAATCTTTTCCCGGAAGGAAGAGCAGTTCAGTCTTGTCAAGGTTGAGCTTGAGGTGATGAGCAGACATCCACCGAGAGATGTCTGCTAGGCAAGCAGAGATGCGTGCGACGACCTGGGTCTCTGAGCGGGGAAAGGACAGAATTAGTTGGGTGTCGTCAGCGTAGCAGTGGTATGAAAAACCATGCGGGCTAATGACAGACCCGAGCGAGTTTGTGTACAGGGAGAAGAGGAGGGGACCAAGAACCGAGCCCTGAGGGACCCCTGGACTCGGACCCTCTCCAAGTAACCCTGTAGGTGCGGTCGTTGAGGTCCAATCCACCATCCAACCAGCCATGTATCCATAAGTAATTTTTTTTTTGGACGGACACTATAATTTACACTTTTTTTACTATGTTCAATCTGAATTTACTTTGAAATAAAAAAAAATCTATATTGATTCTGACTTTTCTACATCCAACTCACAGGTTTACAATTGCTTTGAGAAAAAAAGATTATTTATGTGTTAGAAGTGAAGGTATAGTCAATTGTTCTGGGGGTTAAATCATCTAACCAGCCAATCATCCAACCATCAAACCAGTAAACCTACATATCTTCTAACCAGTCCACCATCAAACCAACCATTTCTCTAAACAAGCAAAGATTAAACCATCCAACCATTAAACAATCTAACCATCCAACCATTAAACAATCTAACCATCCAACCATTAAACAATCTAACCATCCAACCATTAAACAATCTAACCATCCAACCATTAAACAATCTAACCATCCAACCATTAAACAATCTAACCATCCAACCATTAAACAATCTAACCATCCAACCATTAAACCAGTCAATAATCAAACCATCTAACCACTACACCTACCAATCTAATAATCAGTCCACCATCCAACCAACCATTTAAACAAACCAGTCGATGAACAAACTATGCAACCATCCAACCAGGCAATGATAAAACCCTCCAACCATTAAACCATTCAACCAGAAAGCCAACCAGCCTTCTAACCAGCCTTCTGTGCTGTTCCAGGTAATTAAGCGCAGATGACAGATTTTTCTTGTCATACGTCTTAATCATGACAAGCCTTTTTCTGGAGTAGCACTAATTACCTGCTGGGGTTTATGCGTGCTAATTGTTCTCCCTGAACAAATAATTGATGAAAGTCAGTGACAAATGTTCTGTCTGGAGACAAACATCTCCAACGACACACCATAAGAGATGGTGGGAAATGAGAGTGAAGCTGGAGGCAAAGACAAAGACGGAGCTGGTGAAACACACACACACACACACACACACACACACACACACACACACACACACACACACACACACACACACACACACACACACACTGTAGAAAGGGCCGCTAAAGCCATCTGCAAAATCCTCAATACCTCCCTTTCAGTTTTCGTTAGCTCCTGTTATCTGACCCTCTGAGCACAACACTGTCAGACAACAGACATTACAAAGTACAAGTGTGTAAAAGTAATCTGCAATTAGAGAGGGAAACACAGAAAAACAAACTAAGGAGAAACTGATTTCTGTGTCGTATACAAATACAGAAAAAGGCTTGCACAAACAAAACAATGTTTGAATGTAAATGCAACCAAATGTGATCACGAAACTGATTTGAAAACACTATATTTGACTATTTTCAGGTAGTTTTACATGTTAGAGCCTTGGACTTCAGATTTCCTTTGCCAAACTCGACCATAGCTGAAAGACAAAGCTTTTGAAAAAACTAATATTTATGCAGCTACACACAAATGCTCCTACATGCACACAGAGAGACAGCAAGAGTGTTTCCTGTCTGGCCGTCTACAGTCTGTGGTTTACCCCTGAATCACTGAGGTCTGAGTCTCACAGAGTGTGTGTCAGGTTAGCAAGGCCTCCACTGCCAACACACACACACACACACACACACACACACACACACACACACACACACACACACACACACACACACACACACACACACACACACACACACACACACACACACACACACACACACACACACACACACACACACACACACACACACACACACACACAGTACATTTGCATGCTATTAGGTAACCGGGTTACTCTGACAAACCAGGGAATCAGGGAACGTGTGATGGCTTTACCAGAAAAAGCTATTTGGGGTACAGAGCTCCGTGGTGAATAAAAACACAGATATCATTTTAGTTTGGATCGGTTTGCTTCGACTTTTCAAAGTTTGAAAACCTTATTCCTTGAGATTTGAATGGCGTAAGAGTAAATAGTCTTTAGTCACTTGTGTGCTAGTATCTGGAGCTCCATGATGTTTTTTTATGTGGTTTCCTGTCTGTGGTACTCAGTCCTTCCATTTTCTTCAACAGTGATTACTCATAAAACTGAAAATATGGCCAAGACACTGACAATCGCCAACTAAAATAAATATGGCAATGGTGGAATTACCTGTAGAATATAACAATAACTCATGTGAAACTCATTAAAGTGGTCATTTCCAAAGCAATGACTCCATCACCATATTCATACTGCAGCCCCTAATTTCGCTTTTTAACAAAAACACTAATTTTAATTAATAGTTCATTCCACTTAAGCTAGAAAATCCCAGCTTAACATAACATTTCCTGCACGATCCACATTATAAAACCCATACATAAATGGACGGTTGTTATAGGAGTCCAGCAGGATGTTAATGGTAACGGCCCGTCTGCACTACAGGCATCGAAAAATGCTTTCAACGCTTCGCCTATTCACTTGAATGGGGTGACGTAGAAGATTTTTAATCGTCGCCGAAATGCATTGTGGGGAGCATGGCATGGCTTTGCAAGCATCACGAGCATCCTTAGCATCAGCCAATCAAATCCCATTTATGCAAATCCCGCCAGTGCAAGAGCAGCCAATCAAACCGCGTGCAAGCTGGGAGAGACATACCGCAGTTCATTTCCTCATATTCCAAACGAGATGTTACGGTAGCAAATCACCCGGTTCTTTACGACCAGAACTATTTACCGGGATACAAACCGGAGGAACCAGGCATGGAGGGAGGAGGCAGAGACAGTGGGTGAAACTGGTAGGTTTTCGCCTGTTTGGAGAGTTTATATCCAGTTTACTTCGTTTTAACATTGCTATTGCTTTGTATGTCGGGGGCGGGACATTCATGTGATTGGTTGTTGGTCGCGTTGCTCGCAAAAAATCGCCAAGCTTCAGACACGCCCAGCTTCAAGATTTTTTGATGCCTGTAGTGTAGACGGGCCGAGATACTACACGTTATTATGTTTTAATCAACTAGGGATATGGAGCAATTAAAATAATACATGTTGCCTCTTATACAAGTCCTTTTTCTCCACTAACAAATAAAAGTTTAAAAAATGAACCACGGTCCATTTCCTGTTTTTGTTTTAAACTAAGTTAACTAATAATTTGGAGGGAAACCACATTAAAGAACCATTTTGCAGCATTTTGATTGGCCGGTCTGTACATTTCTGCAGCATTTTAACAAATAATTTAACTGTTTACAGTCAGTGTAAACATATATAGACTGTATGAATATGTTTTCATCACTTTAATCTGGATATAGTGTTTAAAGGTGCTTTGAATCGTTGGTTGTATGTGTTAGTTGTGAGAAAAGAGAAGAAAGAAAAGCTTTTAAACGTGTGTACTTTAAAGCAGAGTACCAGTGGACCATAGACTTTCAATTCATTTTTTCCAGTGTTGAATGTTGAGTGTTGAAAATCAATACGTCCACAGTGAAAACTGAATGGAGGATTGACATATAAAACCACTACAGTGTTCTGAACAGACGTCGATGCACCATGCAGTGCGTTTGGCACCAGAATACCTATATTTAAACCTCTGATTGATTTCTGTTACGTGAGATTTCTATGAGGACACTTACAACTTGTGACAGTTTGACTACTCTATGTAAAATCATCCTAATAATTTTTAATCTTTAAGCAAATCAGAGTAAACAACCAACACAACCCATGACTTCCAAAATAAAGGATAGCAAAATCAAATTCTAGAGGCAACTCCATTTGAAAAACAGCTTTGCAACAAGAAGCTAAATGCCCAGTGTCTCTACTTTAAAGAGTCCTCTCCTGCTGATGTTCAGGTGTATATCATTATGTAGTGTCTCTACTTTAAAGAGTCCTCTCCTGCTGATGTTCAGGTGTATATCAGTATGTAGTGTCTCCACTTTAAAGAGTCCTCTCCTGCTGATGATCAGGTGTATATCAGTATGCAGTGTCTCTACTTTAAAGAGTCCTCTCCTGCTGATGTTCAGGTGTATATCAGTATGTAGTGTCTCTACTTTAAAGAGTCCTCTCCTGCTGATGTTCAGGTGTATATCAGTATGTAGTGTCTCTACTTTAAAGAGTCCTCTCCTGCTGATGTTCAGGTGTATATCAGTATGTAGTGTCTCTACTTTAAAGAGTCCTCTCCTGCTGATGTTCAGGTGTATATCAGTATGTAGTGTCTCTACTTTAAAGAGTCCTCTCCTGCTGATGTTCAGGTGTATATCAGTATGTAGTGTCTCTACTTTAAAGAGTCCTCTCCTGCTGATGTTCAGGTGTATATCAGTATGTAGTGTCTCTACTTTAAAGAGTCCTCTCCTGCTGATGTTCAGGTGTATATCAGTATGTAGTGTCTCTACTTTAAAGAGTCCTCTCCTGCTGATGTTCAGGTGTATATCAGTATGTAGTGTCTCTACTTTAAAGAGTCCTCTCCTGCTGATGTTCAGGTGTATATCAGTATGTAGTGTCTCTACTTTAAAGAGTCCTCTCCTGCTGATGTTCTGGTGTATATCAGTATGTAGTGTCTCTACTTTAAAGAGTCCTCTCCTGCTGATGTTCAGGTGTATATCAGTATGTAGTGTCTCTACTTTAAAGAGTCCTCTCCTGCTGATGTTCAGGTGTATATCAGTATGTAGTGTCTCTACTTTAAAGAGTCCTCTCCTGCTGATGTTCAGGTGTATATCAGTATGTAGTGTCTCTACTTTAAAGAGTCCTCTCCTGCTGATGTTCAGGTGTATATCAGTATGTAGTGTCTCTACTTTAAAGAGTCCTCTCCTGCTGATGTTCTGGTGTATATCAGTATGTAGTGTCTCTACTTTAAAGAGTCCTCTCCTGCTGAAGTTCAGGTGTATATCAGTATGTAGTGTCTCTACTTTAAAGAGTCCTCTCCTGCTGATGTTCAGGTGTATATCAGTATGTAGTGTCTCTACTTTAAAGAGTCCTCTCCTGCTGATGTTCAGGTGTATATCAGTATGTAGTGTCTCTACTTTAAAGAGTCCTCTCCTGCTGATGTTCAGGTGTATATCAGTATGTAGTGTCTCTACTTTAAAGAGTCCTCTCCTGCTGATGTTCAGATGTATATCAGTATGTAGTGTCTCTACTTTAAAGAGTCCTCTCCTGCTGATGTTCAGGTGTATATCAGTATGTAGTGTCTCTACTTTAAAGAGTCCTCTCCTGCTGATGTTCAGGTGTATATCAGTATGTAGTGTCTCTACTTTAAAGAGTCCTCTCCAGCTGATGTTCAGGTGTTGATGTCACTATGTTCCTGAAGGAAGGTCTCTGGAGAGAACTTTGGGATTTTAGCCTTTGCACTCCATTGACTTACACTAAAACCTATCACACACTACAGGGAAGGGAAAAGCCAGTCTTTTAGTAGACATGTTTTATCTGGGCTGAATGAAACCCTGCTGTGTTTTTGTTTAATGTTTTTACTAAAGGAAGGAAAGAAAGCCACCAGGTGTAGAGGAGTGAATGTTTAGTGATCCGGTTGCAACTCTAACGTAGAGACATGAGAGCACAAAGGAAACTGTCTTTGAGGCTGTTTGCAGTTTAGCAGCTTAAACAAAGCTTCTCATTAAGAACAGGCCTCATACCGAGTCGTCTCCTCACACCTTACTCTCCCCTCTTTCTCTTATCCTGTTATTCATCAATAATTGGCGTTGAGTGAATCGCTAAAACTTCACACACACACACACACACACACACACACACACACACACACACACACACACACACACACACACACACACACACACACACACTGTATAGCGTGTCACTGGCAGTGTGATCCATCAGTCAGTGTTTGGATGGAGTTCAACACATTACTCGGAGAGAACATTCACTTTCTTCAAAAACCACCTTTGGCCCGTGAGCGTGTTCGGTGTGTATAAAGCAGATGTTAGTTGGATTTTACCACAGGTTATGGACAAAAGAAAAACATCACGGTATGTTTTTTCTGGTAAACGCTGCAGCTGATTCTTGGATTTTGAAACGATCAACACTCGTTTCCTTCTGCAGGAGCCAAGAGCAAAGGCTCAGCGCTACATCTCTGCTAACAAGCATTAAAATCTGAATTTAACAAAGACTTTTGAGCACAATAACAAAGCCAGACACCCACACACACACACACACACACACACACACACACACACACACACACACACACACACACACACACGCCTACAGGAACAACAGACACAGTTGGTGCTCAAAGTGTTGGACGGTAGCTGTGAGCTCTCGTGTTGGCTGCCTTGTTAGATTTTATTTTACAAGGTTTTTCGTGTCTTAAAAGGGGAAAAATAAAAGCTAGGGGAAAATGATCCTAATTGGTCATCAGCTAAGCTTCTTATGGGCTACAAATCAATTAGCCACACATATTACAACTATTCAAAAGCATATATTGTGTATACTGTAGTATGTCCATCGATATCAGGACAGGAGAAAGTCTACAGATCTCCTGAAGCAAGCATTCACAGGTACAATACACTTAAAGAGTTTAGCCCATTTGAAGCTAACACGCGGAGGCCGACAGGTGCCAACGTGCTACAACGTCCCAAACACTTCCATCAGGAGAATCGGCTGCAGCTTCAGAAAGGACGCAGATATAAAAACCCCAAAGGTTCCACATGAAGAAACATCTCCAGCAACTTGAGGAGACATGCGCAGCGTTTACTACAAGCTGCAGAAACCAAACGCTGCAAATACAAAACGCTGCAAGCTAGCTGGCTAACATAGACAAGAGGTTTCTGCATTTGCATTTTTATTGCACTTATAAATCGCTTGGATAAAAACGAATCATCTAAATGTAAAACATACAACTTATTTTAAATATCTGAACTGTTCATATGCTAAATTAGTGTGTGTGTGTGTGTGTGTGTGTGTGTGTGTGTGTGTGTGTGTGTGTGTGTGTGTGTGTGTGTGTGTGTGTGTGTGTGTGTGTGTGTGTGTGTGTGTGGACACATCCCTTGTGGCGAGCACTTTACATGCAAAATACATGCAAGTCACATCTCATGCTCCGCGAGACATGAATCACGAACCACGTACTCTACTCTAAGGCTTTGCATGATAAAGTGAAATCATTCTTCATCAAACGTAATCTCTGAGTCCCACACACACACACACACACACACACACACACACACACACACACACACACACACACACACACACACACACACACACCTATGATGGAAGTTCACACAGAATTGGCGATGAAGCTCAAACTGTGAGAAGAAGTTTGGAAAATGTCTGAAATTCTCAGAGGAGCTGCAGGAGAGAGGGGAGAGGGAGAGGGGAGAGGGAGAGGAGAGAGGAGAGAGGGGAGAGGGAGAGGAGAGAGGGGAGAGGGGAGGGGGGAGGAATATGAAAGTGGGTACAGTACTTTCTCACCTCTTAAAAAAGTCTCTCTGAAATCCCTGAGCTTCAGTTTTTATGTATTTTTTCTGCTGGTGTTGGACGGCACACACTCAACTCTAAACCCAGCCGACAACGGGAGGCTTTTAACTCCAGAAGAGGAATAAGAAATGGGGGGGTTTGGGAGAAAGAAGGAGGATGAGGAGGAGGGGAGAGGGCAGGAGACACTTTCTGCTGATTAACTAAGTGTTTGCTTCCATTATTTGACGAATGGTGAAAGCAGAGCGAAACAGAAGGAACATATAGATAGCATCTTTTTAGCTAAAATCCCTCCGAGTGTGTGTGAAAATAAACCACTTCACACACACCTTTTCCAGCCAGGTGCCCCCCCCCCCCCTCTCCTCTCCCTCCCTCCCTATTTTTTTTTTTTTTTTTTAGTCGTGTATTCCTCTACCGCTTCAAATCAGTGTGAGCAGAAAGGGAAAAAGAGAAAGCTCTGGATGCATTCCCAAACTCCCCCCTTCCTCCTCCTCCCCCATCTTGGCACGGCTCCCCGCCAGAGAGAGGAGACACCTACGGGAGTCCTGTGGAAGTGTGTGTTACACAACCTCTCACAACTCACACACACACACACACACACACACACACACACACACACACACACACACACACACACACACACACACACACACACACACACACACACACACACACACACACACACACACACACACACACACACACACACACACACACTCTCTCTCTCTCTCATGCTGCAGGAATCATTAGCAGAAGCAGCAGAGGGGATTTCACACAGGCGATCTGCTCGGCAACACTTCACTCAGAGCCCAACCCAGGGGTCTTCAATTAGGACCCCTAAATACCTCAGCGAGTATCCAGGGGTCCTAATTACTCCAGACTGCCGAGGGCTTACCGAGGATGTGCCTGTTTAGAAAGGGATTCTGGACCAGAGATGAGGCGGGCTTTCCTGTTTGGTTTCTCTGCAGCGAGAGAGAGAGAGAGAGAGAGAGAGAGAGAGAGAGAGAGAGAGAGAGAGAGAGAGAGGGAGAGGGAGAGAGAGAGAGAGAGAGAGAGACAGAGAGAGAGAGAGAGAGAGGGAGAGCCTTCTGATTACTCCTCTACTTCATGTGTCTTTCTTTTCTTTCTTTTTACATTTGATACTTGCGGTTTTGTAATAATATATTGTTTTAAATTGTTTAATGAATTAATAGTATTTTTAAGTGTTTGTTAGCTCCAGTGTGATTATTAGCTGAGGGTAGGTGTGATTGGGTAACAGCTTGAGGTACTTGAGGTGATGTATTTGATTACATTACGCCACTGCTTTTACCCACTGTATATATATTTGTTCTTATATTCAGGATTGTGGGAAACGGTATTTCGGTCTGTCTGTACACACAAACTGAAAGATTGACTATAAAGTCGACTTTGAACTACAATATTCAGGTACTTCTATATCTTGAGTATTTCCATTGTTCTATATTAACATTATTACAATGCATTTTGGAAGCCAATATCGTACTTTTTACTCCACTATCTGACATCCGTTTTTCAGATTGTGGGAGATTTTGGAACAACAGATTTTTAGTTTGATCCTTTCCCAACCATTGTATTCCTCCGGGCTTATGATATATATAAATAACATATAGATGAGACTACAACAGCATTCATGCGTTGACATTTTGTATAATGCCTGCAGTATTCTCACACTTTGGCAATATGGGACTGACTCAATCCACTGAGATAACATGTCATCAAATAGATGGACTCACATTCTGTAGGTTACTGTTCTTAAGTACAGTTTTCAGTTACTTGTACACTACCATTATATCATTTGATTGACATATAGGTTCAGATATCCAGCAGCATTATATCAATAGCTCCACCTTGACCAGCTGTGATGAACACATTAAAGAAATAATAATTGATTATATGATTCTGAAATGTGGCTATTATGCATAACGAGTGGTTTAAGCTTTGGTACTTCAACTGTATTTTGAATGCAGGACTCTGATTTGTAACAGAATACTTTTACAATGAAGTATTGTTACTGAAACTTAGGTAGAGACCTGAGTACTTCTCGCATCAGAAAGCAGAGAGATGAAGAGAGGAAGAGTCTTAAAAACCCAGCGAGAAGCGTCTGGATGCTTTTCAGATTCAGACGGATCGATCTCCGGAACGTTACGAAGCATTACACAAGCAGTGACCTTTTCCTAAGTCAGTACATATAGACATTAAAGGGCAGAAACAGAAACGATCAGTACAGCCCCGGGGACGCATGTACGCACACATGCAACTCAAACAGCTCCACAGATTACCCAGAAGCCACTGCAATACCAGCAAACCCCTCATTAATAAACCAAAGCAGCGTCTGGGAGACTTGGTGGAACAGATCATGAACGTGAGACCAAATTGGACTTGAATTAAAAGACGTTGTCGGTGAAGAAACCTCGTTCAATATCGTACGTTCAACCTAAGCTAAGGTGCAACAAAACCTGAGTATGAGTGTGTGCCGAAAGTGTGTGTGATGCAGATATCTCCATCAGAGTGATGCAACTGATCCCAGGTCAGCGTTTACTATGCATGTCAGGACACTGCATCATGGTGTGAAAGATAAACGTTTCAATGTGTCAGATAGACATTAGGCGGGATAGAAGTTGGGAAACTATCGTAACGAGTTCATAAAACGTTGCTTGATTCTTTCATTTGATTGGTTAAATAATGGTAGATCTTGGGTCAGGTTTTTCTAATACATTATTGACGTTTGACTGGTTTACGTTCGGCTACAAATAATTAAAGAATAGACAGAAATTGAGCGACTTTACGTTGTTTGAGCGAATGAGTGGAGATCATTGTCACACAAATTCAATGTCTTCAGGTTTTAGACTAAAGGAGAAAAAAAGGCCTTTAATTACTTTCTGACGTTTAAAAGAGCAAACAATTAATCAAGGAAATACTTAGCTTTACGACCTGTTAATCAGACATCGTACAAACGGCGAAATGATCGTACAAATGTGATCATTATCGTACACCTTGGTAATTTTATAACTGATTGCAATACAGCTTTCAGGATTACACGCATTTTAGCACTTTTGACACCCATCCACACACACACACACACACACACACACACACACACACACACACACACACACACACACACACACACACACACACACACACACACACACACACACACACACACACACACACACACACACACACACACACACACACACACACACACTCTCTCTCTCTCTCTCTCTCTCATACTGCAGGAATCATTAGCAGAAGCAGCAGAGGGGATTTCACACAGGCGATCTGCTGGGCAACACTTCACTCAGAGCCCAACCCAGGGGTCTTCAATTAGGACCCCTAAATACCCCAGCGAGTATCCGGGGGTCCTAATTGCTCCAGACTGACGAGGGCTTACCGAGGATGTGCCTGTTTAGAAAGGGATTCCCGACTGCACAGGAAGTTGCACGATATAGAGAAAAGATCAACAGAATGAGGTTTCAATAGGTCATGGGTCTCTTTCCTATCAAACAGGAATGCTCTGATGTCCCAGTGGGGGGTCCATGTAGAGAATACATTTGAGTCCCCCTGACTCGGATAATAGTTTGACGGATCGCCTTCGCTCCCCGAGGGGCTAAAGAAGTCTATTTGTAAGACCTTTTAAAAGATTTGACATTTACCGACATGGAAATCAGCCGCGGCGGCAGAATAAAGACAAGAACGAGAGATGGAAGAAGGAAAGGAAATCAACGCACAACGTTCCTGAGGGAAGAGGAGGAAGAGGAGGAAGAGAAGGAAGAGGAGGACAGGCTAAACATCTCAATCAAAACACAGACAAATGAGGAGAGAGGGGGGGGGGTTAATGTGAGGCAGAAAGCATGGAGGGAGGAGGAGGAGGAGACAGGGGAGGAAGAGCAGAGGCAATCCCATTGACATTAACACACACACACACACACACACACACACACACACACACACACACACACACACACACACACACACACACACACACACACACACACACACACACACACACACACACACACACACACACACACACACACACACACACACACCCTCCCCAAAGCGCTTTACACCCAGCTGCACGAATAATCTAAATGTTGTCAAAATCGCAGTTTGGACTGGTGCAATGTATAAATCGACAAATGCAACATATTTGGTAAAGGGTATACATGTGTTTAAATACGTTTTGAATGAAGTGCTGTGGAGCTGCAGAGATACCGCTCTGGAAATGGTACAGACTCAACTCAACAGACTGTATTTGTTTGTTACATATTTCTTAAAAAGACAAATCATACTAATTTATTCAAAGATAATGAGAAGTATTATTACAAAATGATAAATCCCCTCCAATATCGTGAATCAAATTACAATTGTTATATCAGTAAAAATGAGTTATTTATTTACAAATTGTGCCACACACACACACACACACACACACACACACACACACACACACACACACACACACACACACACACACACACACACACACACACACACACACAACCACACACACACACACACACACACACACACACACACCATGTATACATCACTTCAGGGGACATTACATTGACTTACATGCATTTCCTGGAGACTAATCCTAACCTTAACCATAACCAAGTCTTCACCCACTAACATTAATGATTCCCCTTATGGGGTCCTCCATTATGTCCCCATAAGGGAAGCCAGTCCCCACATGTGACTGTGTAAACATATTTAGGTCCCCACAAGGATTGTAATGCTAGGCCACACACACACACACACACACACATCGTCAAACACCAGTCAGCTTTCGTGGAAAAACACCATGCAACAGCCGATTAAGCTCGTGTCGGGAAAGTGCTGCTTATTGTCCGTTCATTTCACGGCATAAAGTGTGACTGTGATGTTTCTATTGTGTGAGACGATTAAAAAACAAACACCAAAGGGTGAAGAGAAAGGGTCATTTACACAAAGACGTAAACAAAAATGTCTTAATGAAGAGATTCAGGAACTTTTGTTAAGAGCCGACCCAGGGCATTGATATCAGGAGACTTTATGACCAAATTACAAATCCGGGGTAATCCATGTCTTATTGTCTTGCATGCATGATGCGCCCTTTGCCAAACGGAGCATTGTATAATCAATAAGTAGAGAGGTTCGGGGGAGAAGGTGGGCGTGGTAATGACGTTTTCTATTTAGTCTAGCGTGAAACCAGAAGAAAACACACTGTGATCGCCAAGAGAAAGTGTCATCCATACAAAGAGGTCTTACTGGAGAGAGTCACGCTACGATCGTGTGGACAGGATCTCCTCTCTACCCCCCGCACCAGGTTGCGGACTTTCGGTGACAGAGCTTTCAGTGTAGCATCCCCCAGCCTCCGGAACTCTCTCCCCCCCGAAATCCGCAGCGCCCCAACCCTGGACACTTTCAAAAAAGCCCTCAAAACGCACCTTTTCACCAAGGCTTTCCCCCCCCCCCCCCCCCCCCTAACCTGTCTGCCTCTTTTCCCCTACTCCCCCCCCTACCCGACTTGTAAAGCGACCTTGGGTTTCGTGAGAGGCGCTATATAAATATGATGTATTATTATTATTATTATTATTCAGGAACGTTGTAGGTAAGAGGCAGAACCAAACTTGCCCGAAAAATATCCCAAAAACCAATCTGGTTTGACGTCACGTTGCGTGCGCTTTCGCCCAACCTAAACGGAGTATTTCCAGTGAATGATATAGAAAATCTCCCTTCGTGAGCTACGTGTGTGAAAGGGGAACTCCAGACTAGATAGTCTTTGGTTTGGATTATATTGTTGTCTTTGCCTGGTTCTAAAAGTTGTGATGTACTTCTCTGAACTTACCGGACTGTTCTAGCTTCAGGTGTAATAGCAGGACTGTGGTGGTCTACTTAACGAATGATTATATAAATAAAACATCTTAAAGCAGGTATAGTCAACCACAAAATTATTGATGTATTTTGTCAGAAAAACTTTGATTATCTCCATATTTTACAGCCCTTTTCCGGACAAATAGCAGATATTTAAGTTATAAGGAAAGAGAAAGATTCTCCTTTGTCTCCTCTCTGCTCTCCAGAGATCTGAATCAGGTGCGTACACTGACAGCAGGAATCAATAACACACATCAGTGGCAGGAATCATTCAATAAGACTTGGTGGCGTGAAAAGACTAAAGGAAGCGCCACCGCCGCTCGATAATCTGACACTCCGAGTGCGTATCAATAAACTAATTATACCTCTCAGCCCCTCACTGTAGCCCCGGTCACTTTGGACCAATAACGTGCCATCCCTCGGTATCAATAATCCATCGTGGCTCCGAGGAATCAAAGCACGACATACATGTCTGGGGACAATATGGTTACCGCAAAGACAGACATTCTTAGACACTGAGAACAGTACATACATCCTTTACTCAAGTAGAAGTACAGATACTCGTGTTTAAAAATGCTCTGGTGAAAGTAGAAGTACTGACTAAACTTCTTTACTCAAGTGAAAGTAAAGAGGCTTTGAAATGTACTTCAGTAAAAAGTACCCATAACTAGCAGCTGTTTTAAAGAGTACCTGACCTCCCTTTATATTAATAGAACAATAATGTCATTGTTAGCTAATGAATGTTTCCATGCTGAACAACGGCAACATGACAACGTTTCCATTGGTCCCTCTTCTTTAGAGAAGACCAGGAAATGATGGATACACGGATCGTGTTCAAATCAATAGGCACGCAATGACTCTAAATAATAATGATCACGCCACCAAACACACATTCAGACTAAAGGAACCAGCCTGTTTGGAAAATGAGAGAAGTAGAAAGTTCAGGTATTTGAGTTCAACATGTAAGAAGTAGAAAGTACAGGTATTTGAGTTCAACATGTAAGAAGTAGAAAGTACAGGTATTTGTGTTCAACATGTAAGAAGTAGAAAGTACAGGTATTTGTGTTCAACATGTAAGAAGTAGAAAGTACAGGTATTTGAGTTCAACATGTAAGAAGTAGAAAGTACAGGTATTTGAGTTCAACATGTAAGAAGTAGAAAGTACAGGTATTTGGGTTCAACATGTAAGAAGTAGAAAGTACAGGTATTTGGGTTCAACATGTAAGAAGTAGAAAGTACAGGTATTTGAGTTCAACATGTAAGAAGTAGAAAGCACAGGTATTTGGGTTCTACATGTAAGAAGTAGAAAGTACAGGTATTTGAGTTCAACATGTGAGAAGTAGAAAGTACAGGTATTTGTGTTCAACATGTAAGAAGTAGAAAGTACAGGTATTTGTGTTCAACATGTGAGAAGTAGAAAGTACAGGTATTTGTGTTCAACATATAAGAAGTAGAAAGTACAGGTATTTGTGTTTAAAATGTAAGAAGTAGAAAGTACAGGTATTTGTGTTCAAAAGGTAAGAAGTCAAAGTAAAAAGTCGTCAGAAAAATAAGTAGTGGAGTAAAGTACTGATACCAGAAAAATGTACTTAAGTACAGTAACAAAGTATTTGTACTCAACTACTTCACACCTCTGGGTGCCAGTCAGAAACAAGTATGACAAATAATAATCAAAAAAAGGAACACAAATAGTTAAGTCAAACCATACTGTGACGAGGTTCTAATTGTCCGTTCGAAACATGGCTTAGTCGGTTGTTTTAAGCTAAAAACAACGTTATTTATAACAGCAACAAAAAAATAACGAGACAGCACACCTTAAACAAACAAAATAAAAGACCAAAACAGGCCGTCCATCACTCATTCAGAGTAAACATGCTCAGGTGTTGCCTTCTCTGCAACAAACTCCCAGACATGTCCCAGCTGTTGCCTTTACTGCAACATTCTTCCGAGTAACATCCTCCAGGGCCAAAACCGTCCCTTTTTAACCTCTAGCCCCTCCCACCAGGCTTACCGTCAACAGGTGACAACGATTAAACTCCAAACCACATTTCAACATAAAAATCCGACCCAAACATAAACAGGTTAACCACCTCTTAACATAATCATTCCCCATAATTAACAAACGTAAATTAATAAGAAATGGCATGGTTCATAGCAAGAATTTAAAACACGGAAGGGATCCGCCTCCGTCTTTTCTCCGAAATGTTTGGTGTGCGTGTGTGCGTGTGTCGGCTGTCAGTGGCGGAGTCAGTCACTCATGTGATCCGCTCCGTCACACAAAGTCATTAAATAATCCAGCAAATAAACCGCAATGAGGTACAAAACGAAACACCTTCTTTTCAGTTATATTTCATTGCAAAATAACAAACACAGATATTTATATATAGTTCAATCCAGTTGGGTAGAACACCATCATAAGTCTATTCCAGTTTATAGGATCCAAAAACAAAGGCACTCAAAGAAAGTGCTTTGGCGACTAATTGATCATTTGGTTTGATCGACAGATGTGAAAAACTGAGTTTCTTTAGAGAATCGAGAAAGAGAACCACTTTATATCTTGTGTTTACCAGAGATGTCTTGGAATAACTCATTCAGTATGAAAAACTGACAAATAGTGTTGGACCAAAAATGACTAGTAAGTGAATCAATGAAAAGTTTGCAACCCTCAAACATCCAGCTCCAATGAGAACCACAAACACACCTCAGATTAGGTCATTGTGCCCACATTAGATCATAATTCTTGTGTTTTCCAGTGCTATACGGTTCTTACAAATATGTCCTTAAGCATGAGAAAAAGACTAAATCAATAAAGACAAACCCGACCAATTAGTCAAGAACTGACTAAGAGATCCAATGAGAACAATACACACATGTGAGACACTCAAACACACCTCAGATCAAACCAGTATGTTCATCGGTAATACATCTGGACCAGTGCAGTGTTCTTTGTTTCTTGGAAATAACACATTCAGCATAAAAAAGACAAATATATCGAGACCAATAGGAAGTTTGTCAACTAAGTTGCCTTGTTGTTCCTATTAGGTCATAAATCTTGAGTTTACCATTTCAAGTTCTCATCATTTTCTTAAAAAGTATTGCGTAAGCATGAAAACAGACAATATGCAATTCTCCAGGACCATCAATTGGACGATGAATTGACTAAGAACCAACAGAAAGTAGCGTATCTACCTAGAGACCCAGCTCGAATAACACCAACACACACATTTGAGTCAAACAAACACATTATTTGGTTCATATATGTCATACATGGACATGGTGTGTTTACCAGTGAAGTGTGTTTAAATTAAGAAAGACAAATCTACGAAGACCAAGCTGACCAATTATACAACGTATTGATTAAAGATCCAATACACACCAAAACACACATTTGAGTCCCACACAAACACACTTCAGATCCGGCCATTTGTTCATATTTGGTCATAAATCTTGTCTGAAATCATTAGAAAAGATCCAGCTCAAATGACACCAATTCAGATATTTCACAAAAACACACCTCAGATCAGTTGTTCATATAATCTCATGAAGCTCGTTCAAATAAAGAATACACAAAAAGCCAAAGTAGATCACAACACACACACACCCACACACACACACATCTGAATAACTTGAGGTCACGTGGAGGAGCTGCAACCAGGTGTCACTTACCTGCCACAGGTGGGGGCTCCATGGCTCCTTAAATATCTCTAAAGTATCAAAGGATATGGGTTGCTGACCATCTGCAGACACCAGCTCCGCGGTCTGGTGGTCTGCTTCAGGTAGAAGAAGACCACCGGGGCCATAGCGGGGTAAGGCAGGCTCTCATCCCCGCCTTCAGAAGCCTCATCCCCGGCTGCAGAGATCCGGTCAGGCGCCGGTTCCTCCGTCGGTCCCCCTCCTCCTGATCCACCGGACAGGTCGTTGAGCCGGAGGAAAGTCCGGTTCAGAGAGGAGAGACCCTCCGGATTTCCCCCATCCTCAGCCATCATTCACCTCCTGCAAGCGCGAGGCGATTACACATTTATTAGATACAGTAAATACAGTTGACAGCCGCGCAATGCTTTAAGTATCTGCACAGCAAAGCGCATTACAGTCAAGAAAACCTGCACAACTCGTGATTTGTACTGCTGCTGCTGCTGCTGCTGCTGCACATTGTTCAGGTACAGGCAACAGTAGTGGTCGTTTGGGGAAATTATGCGCAGAAAGTAAAAACCTGACAGTATCTGCAGAACACGAGTCAAGACAATCTGCACATTTGCTCGTGATTTTTATGTTTGAATGCTGCAAAAAATATACTGCTGCACATTCTGTAGGAACAGGCAACAGTAGGAAGCAGTAGTGTTCGTTTTTGGGGGGACATATGCGCAGAAAGTAAAAACCTGACAGTAGCCTATCTGCAGAACAAGAGTCAAGAAAATCTGCACATTTACTTGTGATTTTTATTTTTGAATGGTGCAAAAATACATCTACTGCATGCTGCACATTGTTGTAAGAACATTAGGAAGCAGTGGTGGTCGTTTTGGGTAAATATGCGCAGAAAGTAAAAAGCGGACAGTATCTGCAAAGCAAGAGTCAGGACAATCTGCACATTTATTTATCATTTTGCAGCAGATTTTTTATTCTAAATGTGCACGAGGTGAACATTCCCTGATGCACATTTTGGAACAGGCAACAGTAGGAAGCAGTGAGTGATTATTTTGGGGGGGAAATATGCGCACACCTCCTCGAAAAACGGTTGCATACATATAATTTAAAACAATGAATATGCTCCAAAAGTTGGTTTTTTTATTAACAGAAATGCTACATATTAAGGACACATTTGCTTTCTTAAGGCTGGTTTATATAATGGAGCCTCCAAAAATTCAAGGAGGGCTCGCATTCCATTTCATCAGAAGCAATGCCAACAATCCCAATTCTGCCACAATAGCATGCCACAGCGTCTCCAAACGTCATCTCCACCGACAAACCATTTGCGCCAGGCTTTGAGTATAAAATAAGCGCATCAGAGCATATTTTCTTTCTTTCTTTTTTTACCTGTAATGGACTCGCTGGATGTGCCCAAAGCGCGCTCAGTCATCGCATGATCAGTTTGGCTGTAAAGTCCACACCAGCCTGAAGAAAAAACCCAGTGGAGAGAAAGAGAGGAGAGGAGAGGGTTTCTGGAGGACAGTATAGTTTCCAGGCTTTTAATAATCAACACTTCACAACCATCCCCCGGTGGGAATACAAAAAGGAAACCTCGAGATGTGTGTTTGCAGCCTCATGCGCAAAAAAAACTTCTTTAGAATCCCTTCCTTTTCCACAGATCTGATAGAGAAACCCCCAAAAAGCTGAAAAAGAGTGAAATATTCCCACGTTTTCCTCCTTTAAATGTTAATATCCAGGACTTTTCGGAGCATCCACAGGCGGTTTTTCGGGTTTTTTAAAGATCCATGGAGATGCTGCAGCACATCCTGCCGCTCAGAAACCTTTTGGTGTTCCTCTAAATATCACACACTCCACCCCGCTCCATTGTTGCTTGCACACACACTCCTGCTCGCGCTGGTGTCTCGTGCAGACTGAGTTCGCTCGGTTCCGTCCATCAAGAGCCTCACAGCTGGATGGAGAGTCCAACTTCTCCCTCTGCGGCTCACAGCCAATCACAGCGCGCCCTCACTCGCTGCTGCCTCCTCATTGGCTGAGCGACGTGTCAGTCTAAGTGTGAGAGCGGGGAGACGGGGGGGCAAACAGCTGGAATCTTATTGTCAACCCGCAGCCAATCAGAAGCGAGGGAACGACTGCGTTGCTCTGTGATTGGTGGATAAGTTATTATAGGGAATGTTTGAGGGGAAAGTTGCCACAAGGAGCAATGTGACTTTTTCAAGTACAGTAAAAGTATATTTATGTTGTACTTGTACTTTAGTTTAGCTTTCTTGCTACTTTGTACTTAAACTCCACTACATATCTGAGGAAAACATTGTAGTTTTTACTCCATTATATTTAGAACTTGGAGCTATTTATACAATGATAACATGTTTTGTCTTTTTACATACTAAATACTATTAATTTAAGAGTACACACAGTTTGCTAAATGTGCTTTTCCTCACACTATCCAATTAAAATAGAGTATATTGAGGTGTGTGTCGCAGTGGGTTGTGAGTTGGTGTTGGGGTCAGGGGGTCACAGGTTCAAACCCCACTGCAGTCAGCATGTCGTTGTGTCCCTGAGACACTTCACCCCAAATTGCTCCTGTGGGGATGGCCCACAGTATTGAGTATGTAAGTCCCTTTGGATAAAAGCGTCTAACAAGTAACATGTAATACAAAGGCTTTCAGTCATTACAAATGTGCCACTAAAGTGAAAGAAAAAGGGGAAATTGTCTTATATATAAACACAGAAATATGTAATGTTCTATCAAGGGTTGCCAGATGTGGGAACCCCAGGCAAGAAGTGTTCTGGCATGTTTGCTGGTGGCCACTAGGGGAAGACGTTTCCCCAGGCTTTTCTGCCTCACACACACACACACACACCATTTTCATTACAGTGTACTGTATGATCATTGATCCGCGAGAATGGCAAATCAATCAGAGGACCAATTTCATTCCCAGTGCATCTGTCACAACTTATGTGCAGAAATGCATCACCTGGGCTCATTGTGAAGGTGTGAAGAAGAAGAGGAAGGAAGAAGAAGAGTTTCCAAAACCCTTTATTTACATATTTAACATACAGTATGTACAAATATTTCAAATTGAGTGCTTCATTGTGGAAGAAAAAACAATTTACTTAAAAAACGATCCAATAAAAGATAGTGATAAATGCATTGTGTCCTCAATAACTGAGCAGACATTGTCTTTATAGCAGAAGAAGAATAAGGAGTGGCACACACCTGACCTGAAATGTAAATAAATAAACAACAGCATGCACACACAGTCCCTTGTTTAGACTGATTGTTTAATTGTGTGCTCTCCTAACAAAGTACTCGTTAACACATATTGATCCAGCTCTGCTTGTGAGGCAGAAACTCTTCTGGACACACACAATACAAAAACACAATTAAGACAAAGCTCTGCGTGAAGCTAAATCTACAGACACGGCCTTCATCAATAATAAACAACACAATTACGCATCCATTATTCATAAAGTGGAGCAAAGCCTCGGAGAGTCAATACTTCCCAAGGCGAGCTCTTATGAGCAGGTGATGAATTATGTTTGCTAGAGGAGGGCCGGTTTCAGGTAGGACCCCAATTTATCAGAGAGAGTGGTCTCTCCAGGGGGGGGGACTTTATACAGCAGCACTGTTTGTACAGACAGACAGACACACACACACACACACACACACACACACACACACACACAGGTTCCTATTTGTATTTTACTCTAACTGCGACATTATAACGTAAGAGTCACGCTTCTATTGGCTAGTTATCCAACACACTGTACGTGATAGGCTAAGGGGCGGGACATCTCTGTGAGCAATCACAACAGAGCCGGCCAGCTAACCAATCAGAGCAGACTGGGCTCTGGTTTCAGACAGAGGGTGAAATGGTTGCTGTTGCACTAAAGGTCCCATGTCATGGCCATTTCTACTGATCATGATTCCATTGTTGAGGTCTACTAGAATAGATTTACATTGTTCAATGTTCCAAACTCACATTGGTTTCTCATTCAGCATCTCTGTATAGTGTGTGTATTCACTCTTTCCTACACGGCTTGTTGGAGCTCCTGCCCTCATGACTAAATGTGCTTTATAAATAAACTTGCCTTGGCTTGCCTTTAGCATTAGCACAACTTGACTATAACATTTTAACAATGAATATGTTTGAAGCTTTAAATCAGGGGCTCTATAATACTCATTTTCAGGTTCATATCGTATTTACTGACATGTCTCCTTT
Source organism: Notothenia rossii (assembly GCF_949606895.1). Lineage (NCBI taxonomy): Eukaryota > Metazoa > Chordata > Actinopteri > Perciformes > Nototheniidae > Notothenia > Notothenia rossii. The sequence goes on from NC_136910.1 coordinate 3,214,183, forward strand.
AATGTTCAAAAAGCTCTTTATTGTTCTCATACTGCCTGTGCTGCAGCACCTCTTTTCACCCTCTGTCTGAAACCAGAACCCAGTCTGCTCTGTTTGGTTAGCTGGCCGGCTCTGTTGTGATTGGTCAACCGCTTAGAGATGTCCCGCCCCTTAGCCTATCACGTACAATGTGTTGGAGCGCTGGCCAATAGGAGCACGATTGTTACGTGATGTCAGGAAGTAGGTGGAGGTGTTTCAGGCGGGGGGAAGAGTGTGTTTCAAAAATCCTTGCAGTGTTTTACTAATTTGATATTCGTGAGATTTGTTTTGGTTCTGCAGAAGTAATGACATGATCATTTGAGTTGTTTGTACTTGTATCGGTTGTTTTTCAGCTTGTTTGGCCTTTGCAGCCTAGAAACTACACGGTTAAGCCAAAACTACAAGAACATTTGTTTTGAAATCTCCGTCAGAGCTTCCTCACCACTGATCATAACACATTAGTTCTGTGGTTTAAAGCACATGAGTGGGTAAACATGCCATTTGACAAGCTGCTTTTCTCTCATGAGATATCTCTTTCAAAAACAGGGGAATAGTTCAACAAAGCAAACATGGAAATAGCGACGAAAACAGTCCTGACAACGTGTGGAAATATGTCACGCAGGTTCCTTTTATCAATACAATCAGATCCAGTTTAATATGATCTTCGTGGTCAGGAAGTTGTTGTTCTCATGTTCTGTTTAACCTTGTGGAAATCACTCCGGACAAGAAGCCATTCCTTTACTCAGCGCCAGCAAACCTGCTATCGTTTAAAGGCAGCTATTGATAATATTTTTGATTTGGGACATTAAAGTACATGGAAGTTCAGCTTCAAAAACACGACTGTTTATCTGTAATAATACATATGAAGCAGTCAGAGTTAAGAGACATGAGAAAAACATCTTTAGGTGTTTGTTATTACAAGTTTAACACTCTAAAACGTAGCTTATCTGCCTTTAACATCATTGTTTTTTTACAAGATTTTACAAACATATCCGGCAATTCAAGCAAATAGGTCGAAAAATTGCATTATATTTTGATTTGGGACACTTCAATTCCTGGATATTCAGATTGAAAACCATGACTGTGTTTATCTGTAACAGTATCTAAGGGGAAGAGGCAGGAGAGAAACATCTGGAGGTGCTATTAATTACAAGTTTAACGCTCTAAAATGTAGATAATCTGCTTTAATCAGATGAATCGGTTCTTTGAGCAGATTTGACAAACAATGGCCCCAAGAATTGGCATCATATTTTGATTTGGGACATTAAAATTAATGTAAATTCAGATTCAAAACCATGACTGTTATTCTGACATAAGAAACAAATTGAGTTAAAACACAAGAGACAGATTTGATCTATGACGTTTAGACACTTCAATCAGATTTAAGCGACGTTTTCAACAACACATGCAAACATGGCATTACAAACCAACCTGAACTCCACCCACTTCACACCAGTGAGAAAAAACAAAGACAAATACAGAAATACAGATTAAATATCAACAAGACTAAATACTGTATGTTGTCAGGGCCTGTGTAGGACAGTGTCACACCTGCCTAGTTCCCTTCCCTCCAAAATATATTAAAAAAGGGCCACTCAAAAAACCTGAAAAAACAAGAACAGTCCATTCACCATTCATAACAGATGGTTCAAACTCATACATGTAAGCAGTATGAGGACGTTACTGATAATATAGAGATTTCCTTTGTTAGTTATTTTCTACTTTTCTCAATATATAAAACACACTGAACACACACTGAACACACACTCACGTGATGAAGCTGATCACTTCTCATCTCACGTTTCTATTTATCTGCCGAATAACAAATAAAAGCAAATGTCAGTTTATCTTATCCCACACGCGATCCAAAACAATACAGTAATTATGAGTCAGTGTACCGTGACTCATGTGGTGTGTGTGTGTGTGTGTGTGTGTGTGTGTGTGTGTGTGTGTGTGTGTGTGTGTGTGTGTGTGTGAGATGGGAGTATGAAGAGGGTCCACAACAATATCAGTCATTTATAAACAAAGATCACTTCTAATTGATAAATGTTAAACAGAGGAGTCCAGACTACACAAAGGTTGCGCTCGGATAGTCCAAAAATCAGCTCCTAAGTTCTAAGCCTATCTCCTATTCCTTGACCTCTGAGTGAAAGGTCACGGGGGTAAGGGATAGTGGATAGGAGAATTCAAAAGGACTTAGGAGAAGAGACTGCGGTACTTTAGAGAATCCGAATGCACTTTCACTATCCGACGTGTTTATGATGCGCCAGCGGACGTCATTGTGTGCGTCTGCTGCTGTGGGGAAACTATGGAAACTACAGTTTTCTATACAGCGGACTACAACATGGATGTTTAATAAGAACGAGGGACTCATCTAGAGACTCTGCACCGTGCTCTGATGCTGTTGCTTTATGCTTTATGAACAACAGAGAAACATATTCTTCATGACCAAAGTTGGAATTGAAATAAAAAAGGAAAGTGAAACTTATGCTCGTCACCCTCTCCCTCCGGTCCACATTAATACAAATGATCCCAATACGTAAGATTGGATGAAAAGATCTTAAAATCAATACAAATGTATTTATTATAAACGTTAGTCCTTAACACCTATCACTGTGTATATCACCATTCAAACATCTTTTAAAAGTTGAACAAACCCCACACAGCTCAGTGAAATGTTGACTTTATTTGATAATTTCAGTAAAAACTAACGTTCATATTTCTCTTATTGATTATAATACTGATGAACGTTCAAAACAAAGCACTTTGGCAACTTACCACATACTTTTTAAAAAGCTTAATAAGCACCGTAACTTTCATGATATCATTTCTCCGTCATAATCGTTTGTGTCCGTGAACGGCCGACTGTTGTGTGACGCAAATGCTGCGGCTGCAAGGCATTGTGGGGCAGCATTTTCTCTTCTCCTTTCGGTTAGGGAGCTCCAGTGGTTCCTAAGCTAAAGGAGGTTATAAAGGAAGTTTGAAACCTCCTTTCCTATCATTATAGAGAATTCGAACGGCACTTATCATGGCTGCCACTGAGGGACTTCCGGGTCATTTCACTCGGTTAGGAAGGTTCCTAAACTAAATGGACTATTCTACTGCAGCCAAAGACTCTGAGGCTTTTTTCTCCAAATCACACGTGATTTCAGTGATTCTCATTCACAGGTCGTCTGTAACCTTGGTTACGGAGTGGAGCAGCTTTGGAGAGGACCATTTTCAACACTTCATAAATTATATTTCTGTAATGACAAGGAGGCAGACGGAGAGGAGAGGAGACTGGAGAGGGACAATGAAGAAGAAGAAGAAGAAGAGGAAGATATTTTAAATATTAAGGAGGAAAAGAGCAGAGCTACCAACGAAGAAGAAGGCATCACAAGTAGAAGCAAGTGAAGGTAGGGAAAAGAGGAGTGGTGGAAGGGAAGGCATCACAAATAAGTGGAAACACCATTTAAAATATATATATTTAATAACAAAAAATATAGAAAAGGAACATTTCAAAATAAATAAATTAATCAAATTAAATTAAAACAAATTAAACTAATAATACAATATAGGAAAAGCAAGTAGAGGGTGCAGATGTAAGATGGGGAAACAGATAGAAAAACAGTGAATACAAGAAAAGTAAATAACACTTTTTTTAAAAAGCAGTAATGAATAACTCAGCTGGTATTGATTACTTGTTTTACGATGGTGTGAAGTAGTTCAGAAGCAGGCACAGAACCGCTGTAAAGAGGAACAGGAAGTCTCACACCGCGGTATTCTCGTTTGAGGGCGTGGCTTGGCCGTGGTGTTGACAAAAGCAATTTTCTGAAGTTTTCCAAAACGTATTTATAAGAAAGTTCAGAAAATGTGACTATTCAATTATAGATTAATGAGTTCTTAAACCATGTTCTCGTTGTTACTTACTTATGTAAACGCACATTGAAAAAAAAATTGATTTAGGGCAAATAAATTACATTAGAAAATAGAGTTTTATTGACTTCACCATCAGAAACCGTTTCTACAGTGTACAATGCCTTCTTAACCTGCTGTTACAAAATAACGTCCCACTTTATGACTGATACATCTGATTTAATTCAAACTCGAGGAGGAGAATAAGAAGTATTTTGGCATCACTGTGCCCTGATGATTAATAGATAGGTGCTGAGAAAAGGAAACCCACTCGCTACTTTTGTGTTCTCTTTGATTCCCTCCCTCTCCTCCTCTCTGAGCCTAATTAAACCTCCTTTTTTATCTTTAGAAACGTAAATTGATAACGAGATTCGCAACAAAACAGAGAGAGAAAGTGGAGAGGAACAGAAAGGAGAAACAGAAGAAAGCCTCAGCAGATTTATGTCTTTCATCTGCTTCCTCTTTGAGCTCCTCCAGCTCCACTGAAGGTCTCATCGTGTCACCCCAGGACAGGCTGCTGATCCCCGGGGTGAGAAGAGGCTGTGTGGGGCCCTGGCTCTGGAGGAAATGCTACTGATGGTAGGCCAAGGTTTTACATGGATATATCGAGACAGTACAGAAGTGTGGAAATAGTTACAATCAATTACAAACACAGAACAGAAAATCTACTAGAAACTGTTTTAAGTTTATAAATATGTTGTTTAGACGTGAAGGAAGCACTCAGATGCAGAGATTACAGAAGTGCACACATCCTTGACTCAAGTAGAAGTACAGATACTCGTGTTTCAAAATACTCTGGTGAAAGTAGAAGTACTGACTAAACTTCTTTACTCAAGTCAAAGTAAAGAGGCTTTGAAATGTACTTCAGTAAAAAGTACCCATAACTAGCAGCTGTTTTAAAGAGTACCTGACCTCCCTTTATATTAATAGAACAATAATGTCATTGTGTGCTTCCAGACTCGGTGAGGACACTATCGATATTGACTCAGCAATCACTGTAAGTTATATTCTTGTTTAAATAGACTTCTCTGTTTCATTTATTCTACTCTGTATAATTGTTCTGTAGTTATTGTAGCTAAAACGGCGATTTCTGAGAGATTTTAAAATCTCAGATCTGCTCAACTCCAGGCGTAACTCAGGTCTCAGTGAGTCGCGCCCCTCAAGTGTGCATTTCAATAGGCAGGAAGACTCTGCTGTCGCCCATCAGCAGAAAATAGTTAACTAATTACAGGGGCGTGCCCCCAAAGCTGTGAGAACTGAGCAATCAGGTATCCATCTTAGGTTGCGTTTTCCTGCAGCGTCAGCTTCAGCGTCAGCCAGACGAAGACTGACAAAGACATTAAGAGTCCTGTGGGAGTAAGACTGACAAAGACATTAAGAGTCCTGTGGGAGTCACGTGGGAGGCAAAGAGGAGGCAAATCCTACTCTGATTGCGCCAAGTATCGCTGGTGTTATTTAGTTTTATTCAATTCTCTTGGGTTCTCTAGCCCCTCATGCTATAATCATGTGTATTTTCTGCATTCCTGTTCATGTGTCTTCTCGCAATTATCACTGGCCCCGTGTTTCTCCTAATCGATCTCACCGGCCTGCTCTCGTCTATCCCACATGCTCCACTGAGATCCAACATCTCGTTTCAGGGGGCCTGTGGAACTGCCAGTCAGCTGTCCCTAAGGCTGACTTCATCTCTGGCTACGCTTCCCTGCAGTCTCTGGATTTCCTTGCTCTCACGGAGACCTGGATCACTCCATCCAACACATCCACCCCAGCAGCTCTCTCCACAGCATATTCCTTCTCCCATACACCCAGACCCTCTGGCAGAGGAGGTGGCACTGGTCTCCTGCTCTCTCCCAAATGGAGCTTTTCCCTCTTCAAGCTACCTAATTTCACTCCTTCCACCTTTGAATTCCATGCCGTCACAGTAACCCATCCTATACAATTAACCATTGTTGTTCTCTACCGTCCACCAGGCGCCTTGGGGGACTTCTTGGAGGAGTTAGATAATCTCTTCTCACACATCCCTGAAACTGGCCCTCCCGCTGTACTTCGGAGATTTCAACCTCCAGACAGGGAAGATATCTGAACTAACATCTCTGTTAACCACCTTTGCTTTCTCACTGTCTCCATCCCCACCAACTCATAAAGCTGGCAATGTCCTTGATCTCATATTCTCAAGGAACTGCTCTACTTCTAACCTCTCTGTAAACCCGCTCCACACATCCGATCACTTCTTCATTTCATTCTCTCTACCCCTTTCCAAACATAACAACCTCATCTCTTCTAACTCTGCTCCTGTCCGCCGTAACCTCCGTTCCCTCTCCCCCTCTACCTTTGCCTCATCGGTGCTCTCAGCCCTCCCTTCCTCTGACTCGTTCCAACTCCTGCCTCCAAACACTGCTGCAAAAACTCTCCTCTCGACTCTCTCATCCTCTCTGGACTTTCTCTGTCCTCTCACATCGCGGCCGGCTCGTCAGTCCCCTCCTGCTCCCTGGCTAAATGATGCACTGCGTGCTAATAGAACCATCCTTCGGGCAGCAGAGCGGAAATGGTGGAAATCCAAACACCATGACGACCTCCTAACCTATCAGGCTCTCCTCTCCTCTTTCTCTGCTTCCATCTCTCAGGCAAAAAGCACTTTCTTTCAAGATAAGATCCAATCTTCCTATTCCAATCCCAAAAAACTATTTTCTATCTTCTCCACCCTCTTGGACCCCCCCAAAGCACCTCCCCCCTCCTCCCTTCTGTCAAGCGACTTTGTTAACCATTTTGAAAAAAAGGTTGATGATATTCGCTCTTCTTTTTCTGACTCACCTTTACTCACCGCTGGGTCACCAGACCCTCCCTTCACCCACACACTGACCTCCTTCACCTCTGGGTCACCAGACCCTCCCTTCACCCACATACTGACCTCCTTCTCCCCTCTCTCTCCAAGTGAGGTTCTTACCCTCGTTACCTCTGCCCGTCCTACCACCTGTTCTCTGGACCCTATCCCCTCAAACCTCCTTCAGACTATCGCTCCTGATATTCTACCGTTTCTCATTTCATCAACACTTCTCTAACTTCTGGTCACTTTCCAAACAGTCTCAAGGAGGCAAGAGTAAACCCTCTCCTAAAGAAACCCACTCTCAACCCGTCTGATGTTATAAACTACAGACCCGTCTCTCTCCTCCCGTTCCTGTCTAAAACACTTGAACGCGCTGTCTTTAAACAACTCTCCTCTTATCTCCATCAGAACAACCTTCTGGATCCGCACCAGTCTGGTTTCAAGGCAGGTCACTCAACAGAAACTGCTCTCCTTGCTGTCTCTGACAAACTGCACACTGCTAAAGCAGCCTCCCTCTCCTCTGTCATCATCCTTCTGGACCTGTCTGCTGCATTCGACACGGTGAACCATCGGATCCTCCTTCGCACTGTCCAAGAACTTGGAGTTTCAGGCACTGCACTTTCCCTCCTCACCTCATACCTCAACGACCGCACCTACAGGGTTACTTGGAGAGGGTCCGAGTCCGACCCTTGTCAATTAACTACAGGGGTCCCTCAGGGCTCGGTTCTTGGTCCCCTCCTCTTCTCCCTGTACACAAACTCGCTCGGGTCTGTCATTAGCCCGCATGGTTTTTCATACCACTGCTACGCTGACGACACCCAACTAATTCTGTCCTTTCCCCGCTCAGAGACCCAGGTCGTCGCACGCATCTCTGCTTGCCTAGCAGACATCTCTCGGTGGATGTCTGCTCATCACCTCAAGCTCAACCTTGACAAGACTGAACTGCTCTTCCTTCCGGGAAAAGATTGTCCCACTCTTGACCTAACAATCAACATCGGCACCTCTGTTGTTTCCCCGACTCAGACTGCAAGGAATCTGGGTGTGGTCCTAGATAACAAACTGTCCTTCACTGCAAACATCGCTGCTACAACCCGCTGCTGCAGATACACGCTTTACAACATCAGGAGGATACGTCCCCAGCTGACCCAGACATCAGCGCAGATTCTGGTCCAGGCTCTCGTCATCTCACGCCTAGACTACTGCAACTCCCTCCTGGCTGGTCTACCTGCATGTGCCATCCGACCTCTGCAGCTCATCCAGAATGCAGCGGCTCGTCTGGTCTTCAACCTTCCCAAATTCTCCCACACCACTCCGCTCCTCCGCTCCCTTCACTGGCTTCCAGTAACTGCTAGAATCCACTTCAAGACACTGGTACTTGCGTACCATGCTGCGAATGGATCTGGCCCTTCCTACATCCAGGACATGGTTAAACCGTACACCCCAGCACGTGCACTCCGCTCTGCATCAGCCAAACAGCTCGCTGCACCCGCACTGCGAGGGGGACCCAAGTTCCCGTCAGCAAAAACACGTGGGTTTGCTATCCTGGCTCCAAAATGGTGGAATGAGCTCCCCATTGAAATCAGGACAGCAGAAAGCTTACACATCTTCCGACGCAAACTGAAAACTCATCTCTTTAGACTCCACTTCGAGCGATAGAATTACTAACAAAGCACTTATATACTAATAAAGGGCTGGCTTTCTAAATGCCAGTTGAGTAGCACTTGAAATGTTTGGCTCTATGAAACCTGATGTACTTATATGATTCTGTTTTCGTAAAGGTTGTATCTTCCTGGTCGAATGCACTTATTGTAAGTCGCTTTGGATAAAAGCGTCAGCTAAATGCAATGTAATGTAATGTAATGTAATGTTAGCTAATGAATGTTTCCATGGTGACCAACGGCAACATGACAACGTTTTCATTGGTCCCTCTTCTTTAGAGAAGACCAGGAAATGATGGATACACGGATCGTGTTCAAATCAATAGGCACGCAATGACTCTAAATAATAATGATCACGCCACCAAACACACATTCAGACTAAAGGAACCAGCCTGTTTGGAAAATGAGAGAAGTAGAAAGTACAGGTATTTGAGTTCAACATGTAAGAAGTAGAAAGTACAGGTATTTGAGTTCAACATGTAAGAAGTAGAAAGTACAGGTATTTGTGTTCAACATGTAAGAAGTAGAAAGTACAGGTATTTGAGTTCAACATGTAAGAAGTAGAAAGTACAGGTATTTGAGTTCAACATGTAAGAAGTAGAAAGTACAGGTATTTGTGTTCAACATGTAAGAAGTAGAAAGTACAGGTATTTGAGTTCAACATGTGAGAAGTAGAAAGTACAGGTATTTGTGTTCAACATGTAAGAAGTAGAAAGTACAGGTATTTGTGTTCAACATGGAAGAAGTCAAAGTAAAAAGTCGTCAGAAAAATAAGTACTGGAGTAAAGTACTGATACCAGAAAAATAAGTACAGTCACGAAGTACTTGTACTCCACTACTTCCCACCTCTGCTCATATGTTATACTTAAGTAAAAAGTTAAATGTACACAAGTATTGGCAGCAAAATATACTCAAGACAGTCCCACATTGCCATACGTCTGGAAATAGTACATGCATTTTGAGAAATGTGCACATATGTGGTGGGAATGTGATGTTCAGAATAAAAAAAATTAAAAAACTGTAACCTTGAAATCTTCTAGTAGGACTGCGGTCTCCTTCTTCACAAGTTTCTGAAAGCTTGAGAACAACAAGATGTCTCCAAGAGATTTGGAGAGGGATGAAGTGATGAGTGGTCCTGTCCCTCGATCATCATTGGACATGTTCTGTTGGCAGGTATGAAATCGAGTAGAGGTCTCAGGAGAGGCCGAGGGATGACAGCTTGCTTGTGAGGAAGTCAACAATGTAATGCAAGAGCTGACAGGATGAACCACAACAATGGGAAAGCAGAGCAAGGACGTGACAGATATCAGACACGCACTCACAGATCTGAACTAACCTTCTGCTTGTATAGCGCCACAGGGTCCAGACGCAGCCTTCTGTGAATGCTGATAAGGCAAAGACCATCAGAAAGACCACCGAGGAAAGCAAGGATTGACCGACTAGAGTTCAACTTCAAGTGAAGGGGTCAGGCAATCACTATCAGTAAGACACCCTCAGTGAAGATTGATGGAGAAGCTGCGGACATGGAAAGAGAGATGGGAGGTTAGTGAGTTGCACCTGCTGATTGGTGGGAGAATTGTACCTTTGCTCAGCTTTGACGTTCACCCCAGAAACTGAAGAAGACACCTTTGCCAGACCCCAACATTTGAGTATTCTAGCTTAGTCTGGAGCCCTTACAACAGGTAAAGACATTGACGCTCTTGAATCAGAGCAACAAAGAGGTAGAATATCCATCTTTGGAGACTACAGGCGGGACAGGAGTTTCACAGAAATGCTCGAACGATGGCGTCACGAAGAATTGAGTGAAAGGTAACGATTGGCTTACTTAGTCTTCTTCATCAAGATTGTCCTGAACCTCTCAGCGGTTGTTGCCTCGATGTACCTTAATCCTGGTAAAGATAACTCTCTAAACTTTGAGGAAAGGTTCACTTCTTTTTACCAGGAAACAATTAAGAACTGGAACTTGAGAGAAGTCGTCAATGCAGAGTCCGTGGACTGCTTTCGGTAGAAATTAAGCGACATAGTGGGGATACTCCAACTTCCTTCTGAACATTCTAACACTAGCTTCTGATCAATATCGTTCTGATCCGGATCCAGACGTACTCTACCACCTGAGCTACAGCTACACCAGCATGTGATATCTTTAAATGTCCTTCTGTCAGTCCCACACGCAAAGATATTCTGTAAATCATGATACAAAAATAGAAAAAAGGAAGAAATCTCCATACTTGAGAGTCTGGAAACAGAATTTTGTTAGATTGGTTAATTAACACCGTCATAGTGTAAGGATCGAGGGTGTCGTATGCTGTGTGAGAAGCCCCCTGTGACATGTTAACTTTAAGACATTGGGCTATACGAGGGGTCGGCAACCCGCGGCTCTTAAAGCCCTCTGCTCTTGCTCCCTTGAGCTTAGACCAAAATAAGAAGGAAATCAAATAAAAATATTTTCAGGACTATTTATATTTTGTTGCACGGTTGAAAATGTTTTGTATCTTGTATTTTGAGGTGATACTGTGACACATAAATAAAAAAACAAAACGGTTTTAATTAGGTCAACTAAAATATGTGTCACGTCCCGCACCAGCGCCTTTTCCTGCAGGCGAATAACCTGACCCCGGGCTCCATGAGCGAACTATGGATACATCAAAGAAAAGAAAAGTATCGGAGGAACACAGAGGGTTTAATTCTGCGTGGTTAGAGTCATCTGCTTTCACAGCAAACGATGCTGGCTTACCGGAGTTGTCAAAGCTGCTGCAGTTTTTACGTATCATGGAGAAAGACGGGAGAGGAAGACAGCTGACGATCTTCAGTCATCATTCAACCAGTTAACTCTTTTTAGGATGCAGCTATATGTTTTATTTATTTCAAAGTGGGCCTGTCAGGGTTGAGTGAAGCAGGCAGGACCCAAATGCAGATTTAAAAAAAAAAAAAAACCTTTATTCCAAGGCTAAAGCATCAAAAACAGAACACTATCAAATAAAGAACACAGTCAAATACAAACAAGGAACCAACAATGACAGACAGAAAAACCAGAACTTAAATACACACAAGACTAATCACAGAAACAAGACACAGGTGAGGAGGGAGGAGAAAACACAGGGGCACCAGGTGAACACAATCAGGTAATCAGGTAGGAGGGAACACAGACAAACAACAACAGGCAAAACAGGAGGTGAAGACTTTTCAAAATAAAACATGAAACCAAAGACAGAAAAATACACAACACCACACAGACAGATCGTGACAGGGCCCATTTGAATTCATTTATGTGCAGAGGACTCCCAAGTGCTGAGTTGATTTCTTTTAAAGTAGGCTGTGTATTTTTTTTTATTCTCCTTATAAGAGTTCTTTGTTTATTATTAGAGGTAAACAGTTTTCTATAATGTAATAAATAATAAATGCAAAACAACTGTAGTTTTTGTCTTTGATGTAACAATATATACAACTTTATAAGCTATCAAGCTATCAAATATGTTTTGCGGCTCCAGACAAAAAAATTGGTGGAAAAGGGGGCAAAATGGTCAAAAAGGTTGCAGACCCCTGGGCTGTACGGATATCATTTCATTGACTTTTGGACTGAATTTGATTGATTACGAAAATAGTTGGTAATTTGTTTTACTGAAGATGGACACATCAGTTCTGCGACTAATCTTTAAATGTATATTTATGTACGGACAGTATGTCCTATTCAGGTTAAGAACCAGTTAAACTACAGCTCTCCTACATCAAGTCCCAACTAAATATTACATATGTAATTTGTTTGTTTTAAGGATTACATAATGCAACCATTCCTGACCATTCTCGTTCTTATATGACACAGTTAAAGGAAAAACTCTGCAATCAATCACTCCCAAGGACGGACACAGCAAGCCTGGACACGAGTTTCAATCAAAACGCCTCACACACACACACACACTCTTTTTATCCTCAAGTATTGTGTTCAAACTAGTTGTCTCTGTGAGTCATGCAAGTGTTCAAACTTTTGACACTTTGGACAACTTTCATCCATCTAATTTGTGAAGAAATCTGTCCGTATTGAGCCCCATTTGGATTCCTTCATTACAGGGGACAGGCCTAATAAGGTGACCTGACATTGTGTGTGTGTGTGTGTGTGTGTGTGTGTGTGTGTGTGTGTGTGTGTGTGTGTGTGCGTGTGTGTGTGTGTGTGTGTCAGAAACCAGTGACCTCAAAGCCAATCTACAGCTGCTACCTGCCAGTTGCATGTGACAGAAAGTCTGTTCACCTGTCTGTCATCTCCATGTCCACACAATGAGCGGATACATCAATACACACACACACACACACACACACACACACACACACACACAC
>NC_136910.1:3236902-3246902 GCF_949606895.1 Notothenia rossii
ATAACATGGGGCATAGTTACAAATCTCAAAGTCAAGTCAAGTCAAAGTCAACTTTATTGTCAATCTCAAAATATGTTTGTACACATAGAAAGATCGAAATACTGTTTCCCACAGTCCCGAGGTATAAAAACACACACACTGAAATACAAGAACACTCAATATTTACAAAAAGCTACAAAATAACCGTTTACTTCAAGTAAGCAGGATATATATCAAAAAAGATGATGTGCAAAAATGTCCATAGCAGTGTAAAAGTGACTGATGCTGGATTTTTTGCGTCTGTGTGTGTGTGTGTGTGTGTGTGTGTGTGTGTGTGTGTGTGTGTGTGTGTGTGTGTGTGTGTGTGTGTGTGTGTGTGTGTGTGTGTGTGTGTGTGTGTGTGTGTGTGTGTGTGTGTGTGTGTGTGTGTGTGTGTGTGTGTGTGTGTGTGTGTGGGGGGGGGTGTTCAAATCCCAGGGTGGAGAGGTGAGATAGAGGGGAGAGAGGGGAGGGGTGGTATGTATCTGTATGAATGTTTTCAATGTTAAGCACTAAGGTAAAGATATTAGCATGCTAATATTAGCTCATTAGCACTCAAAACAAAGTATACAGTCGTAAAGTATTTGACTAATTGTAAATTTGACTTTTCATCTACCACTTGAATCAAGTCAAAGGATGACAGAAGTTATCGTAACTCATCTCGAGGGGGACATGGTATTTTTGCAACAAAATGTCATGGCAATCCAAAAGTCGTGCAGGAAATCGACTCAAAGTCATAACTTCATCGTGTCTAAAGAGGAGACAAGGGAAGTTATTGAGGCAAATGGACTGGGAGCCGTGATGTCTGTGACACACTTTGCCCCCCTTTGTTCCTCCCTGCTCCTTCTCCCCATATCTCCACTTTGATCCTTCCTCCTCTGTTTAAGGACTTTGGCAGCACTCAGAGTCTATATTGGTCTTTCACTCAGTCACAGCGGGCCTGAATCATGCGCGCCATATGCTAACAATAATCTTCCGTCTCTGCATCTGTCATACAAGTTCTCTTAACATCGTTTCCATCAGAGAGGCCTATAGCTGTTTGCAATTTCTCTGTCAGAGCAGGAGGAAGTTTTCTAAAGGAATGTCGCTTTTTCCCCCGCTGATAAGGACTTTAGCATGCGAGGCTACGGTACATTAACTTCTCCACAATTACAATTACTTTAGCAATCAAACGTTTAAAAGGATGCCAAGCCACGTGTGTGTGTGTGTGTGTGTGTGTGTGTGTGTGTGTGTGTGTGTGTGTGTGTGTGTGTGTGTGTGTACACATGTGACAGCTGTTATATTCCTCTGGCTGTTGCAGAGTACTCTTTTCCTTTGAATATTTATTACTACAGGCCTCGCTCCGTCTGTCTTTCCTTTTCTTACTCAACATCGTGCCCGAGGGAATCCACTTTCTAACGGCTCCGTCACACGAACATTTGTACATTTCCTCACAATATATCTTAGTTTCATTGCCAACCAAGTTATCCCATTAAAGCAAAGTACATTTCAACAAGGGTGACAAGTTTTAAAAAAGCCCTCACAACGGTGCTGACATTTAAGGAAGCAGAGTCCATTGTTCAAAAAGTCAGATTGGCGCTTTAGGACGGATTCAAGTTTCAGGAAAACCTCATAATAAGCAACCTACTGTGTAAGAGAACATGTAAAATAATATCTGTAATAATAGCCAGATTGACTTCAGTGGTGTAAAGTCTTCTTGTGCAATTGAAGATCATTGCGGATGTTTAAGATCTACTTATTTGTATCCCAAAATAAAGGGATTTAGATATGAAGTTAACTTGCTAACATTCAGGAGCATGGCCACGCCTAAAACTCTGTCTCTAACCACGGCCACCCCTATTTATGTCCGGCCAAACTTCCGGCCACTGCTTGTCTCCATTCTTTCTGGGGGCCCGTAATCAGCCCAAGCGGAGACGGAACCCCCACTCTGAGTCTCCCACAGCACGGACCACTGCACGTCCTCCCAGACCAGAACCTCCCTTCACCCCCCCCCCCTACAAACATCACACTGTTTTGGCGTGGTTCCTACTAGTGAATATCTTTTGGGATATTTTAAACCTGCCTGATATTCTGTTCTTTCCTCTGTGTTGCGGCTATAGGCAGTCCGATTAATACGGCTAAATACGGGAAGTTAAACACTTTGATACACTCAAGCAATCGCTCCACTCCTTTCGTTTCGTTTGACCGTTTATTGCAGGGAAAAAAAGGCAAAAAACGCAATATATCCAGATGCCGGTAACCTGAAGTGCGATGAGGATGGCACTGATGGTTAAGGAAGTTGCGGTGGACACATGTTGCAGGATTGCAGTATACATTTTCGATTAAAAGAACGTTTCGTCTCCCGACTCACCCCCCTCTCTTTCCACATCCATACCACATAATGAATAGATACAAATAAAACTTGAATTACTGTAAAAAGTGTAGAAGTCAATACAGTTTTTATTGTATTTCATAATGACAGGAAATCATATTAAAATTACAAGAATAAACGGTGTATTGAAATGTGTCATGTACTTTAACAAACTGTATAAATGGAATACATTATTTCTCTTTTTTTAAGCAGCTTTTAAATGTGAATTTAACAAAACGAACCGTAAAAATAAATGATTTTCTTTTGAGAAATTCAGCCGCATTTCCTGTAATTTTACAAATAGTTAAAAGTTAAAGCCTTTTATTGTCATTATACAAAAAGTACGAGATTCAGAGTGCAAAAAATACAAAGACATACATAACATTAAAAACCCGGCAGGAGGACAGACAACATAAGCAATCATACGGGGAGAATACATAGTTACAAATATTGATATAAAAATAGTTTTTAATTTTTAAAGTGCATTCAAAGTGTGTATATGTGAGGATGGTTAGGTTATTGCATTAAGTGTGGTGACGGCCCAGGGGTAGACACTGTTTTTGAGTCTGTTTGTCCGTGACTTGAAGCTCCTGTCTCTCCTCCCAGAAGGCAGGAGAGAGAACAGTCTGTGACCCGGGCGAGAGCTGTCCTTTATGATTTAGTGAGCTCTGCTGAGGCAGCGGGAGGTGGAGATGTGTTCCAGAGAAGGCAGGGGGCAGCCGATGGTTTTCTCTGCCATCCTGATCACTCTCTGCAGGACTTTCTTGTCTGCAGCTGAGCATCCTGCATACCACACAGAGATGGAGTATGACAGCAGCACGCTCTCGATGGTCGCCCGGTAGAAGGACACCAGCAGCTCCTTGTTCAGTCGGTTCCTCCGAAGCACCCTCAGGAAGTGTAGTCGCTGCTGGGCCTTCTTAACTGCTGCAGTGGTGTGTGCTGTCCAGCTGAGGCTCTCCGAAATGTGAACCCCCAGGAACTCAAAGGTGGAGACCCTCTCCACTCTCTGTTCATTGGGGTGAAGGGGGGCGGGTTCTGGACGGTGCTTTCTGAAGTCTATGATGATTTATTTAGTTTTGCTTGTGTTCAGATGTAGGTTGTTAGCTGAACACCACGCAGACAGCTTCAGGATGTCGACTCGTCGTCTCCCTTATGTATTTGGCCGACCACAGGGGTCATCCGCACATTTGATAATGGAGTTGGAGGGGAGAGCACTCGTGTGTGTAGAGTGTGTAGAGTAGAGGGCTCAGCGCGCAGCCCTGCGGGGAGCCAGTGCTGATAATGTTAATAATAATTTAAAATATGTATAATTTCAAGAAAAAATTAAAAAAATATTTTGTCATTTTGCTTAATTTAACCACTACTTAACATTGATACACTGAAAAAACACAGGTCTACACCCTGTGAATGATCCCAGATCTCAGCGACCAATTTGCCAAATGTTTAGCAGGTAGCCTACGGCCTAAATCAATAAGTAAAGATTGTGGAAAATACAAGTTCTTTGGTGCTTTGGTGGAGTTTCCAGCAACTAATCTCAATCAACAGTGTCCAGTTAATTGTGTCTCTAGCCGTCGACCAGACACCCCAAAAGCCATCACTCTGAGCAGAAGTGACAACGTCCCACAATGCACTTCACCTCAGAGCCACAACAACAGATGGCCGGGTCTGTTGACATTCGGTCGTCTTTACTCTCCGTCCATTCTTCATAATTACTCAAAAACTGCAGTTTACATGTGTCCATAAATGTCACCAAATGTCGAGGAAATGTCAAGGAACGGGCAAGGATACTTGGAGAGAGAGTGTGTGTGTGTGTGTGTGTGTGTGTGTGTGTGTGCCCATCATCTGGCGTGAACAAAGCCTGCAGAAAAGTAACTGTAGGAGACATGTCCGTAGTTTGAATTCAATGATTACTTGAATCATGTGACCTGCAAGTCGGCTTGTTTGTAGGCTTAAGAGGAAAAGTGAGTAGAGGACCGGGGAAACCTCAACAAATGGAACACAATGGAGACGCTGTAAACCAAGACGACGCCACAGAGGTAAAGAAAGTTCCAGAAGTCTCAGATTCCCCATCACAGCGAGACCTTGTACTGCAGAAAGATGGTACGTTATTATCTGTTCCTATCAGGTTATAGATCTGCAGGGGGGGGGATTGGATCCTCTGTGTTCTGCCCCCCAGCTCAACCTCTCAGTGTCTCTCATTCTGGGGACTGACCTGAGGTGTGTGTGTGTGTGTGTGTGTGTGTGTGTGTGTGTGTGTGTGTGTGTGTGTGTGTGTGTGTGTGTGTGTGTGTGTGTGTGTGTGTGTGTGTGTGTGTGTGTGTGTGTGTGTGTGTGTGTTAATTTAAGTGATTTTCTTGATTCAACATGGACATTTAAAGCACATTTAAAACAGAAGTTGTGTTGAAATGAACAAATTCAACCGTTTTTTCCATTTGTTGGTTTTGTATAAACACTGATTATTTTATAGATCAGGGGTCCTCATTGTTTGGGAATTTAAAGGTCTCATGTCATGCTTCTCTGGTTATTACCCGTCTCCTTTTTCTGCATGTAAACTGTCTGCAGAGTCACAAACCCTCAAAGTACACCCTGTAGCGAGTAAAACTCTAACACAGAGAAGACCTGTCTATGCTGCCCCAGAACGCCTCGTTGGACATTTCTCTTTTTCCATTTGTTTCTTCCGGGAACCAAAAGGCACCGCCAGGGATTTTGGGCCCCATGAAAAGATATCAAATCAGTAACTTAAACATTTTTTTCTTAATGTTCTAAAATAGTTTCGGCCCCTGTCAGTCACGGGCCCTTAGAATCGTCCTAACTTTTCACCCCCTTACGGCACCCCTGCACATACTTTACAGAGATGCTGTTTGAGAAACCAATGTGAGTTTGGAACATTGAACAATGGGAATCTATTCTAGTAGACCTCAACAATGGAACTATGATCAGTAGAAATGGTCATGACACGGGACCTTTAATGTATACTTCTAAATGTCAAAGACGTTTCTGAGGACTGCATCTTTGCTCATAAATTATTATTTGCACTTTTTTTTACATTTACTCGCAGGAAAAAACTTTCTTCATTACATAATTATAGGACGTTGTCTTAGGTTAGGGGCTCACAAACTCTAAATAACAATTCAACAATAACAATTACAGAAAAAGCCTTGTTGAAAATGGATATGACATTTTGATTTGTGTAGATATATGCACATTAAGATATCAACATTGATAGTGTACTTTTTGCTGTATTTATTTGTTTGTTTTACACAAGGTGTCCTTCAAGGTGCGTCCATTTGAAATGTATTATTATTATGACCAAATCATAAGACATGTAATTGAATCTAACCATGCGGCCTTCTAGGTTAACAATTGCTTGTAAAGACAACAGAGAAAAGACAGTAAAAAGACTAAGGAGTATTTCTGGCGTATAACAAGACACTTTTCTGGCATCTTTCTTAATGTAATAACTCTCATTGGGTCTAATCGTCTCACTGCACTGCTAGTAATCTGTTTCTACTCAAATCACTTGTTTTTTTTATGTTCAGATTCTCATCTCGCCAAAGCATGATGCAAGCCTGTGATAGCGTGTATTTGGGCAAAGAAGAGATTTAATGAGGATTTCTTTCTCTCTGCTTTCATCTAACTAGGTTAACATGCAACCCAGTCTCACAGCATTTCGTGTTAACTCCGCTAAGCTAAAGGTGGCTAATGTTGGGCTATAAAGGAACTACAGCACGGTCACATGACTTCACGTCACCACCGCTAACCTACAGGAGGCTAATGTTGGGCTATAAAGGAACTACAGCACAGTCACATGACTTCACGTCACCACCGCTAACCTACAGGAGGCTAATGTTGGGCTATAAAGGAACTACAGCACGGTCACATGACTTCACATCGCCACCGCTAAGCTAAAGGTGGCTAATGTTGGGCTATAAAGGAACTACAGCACGGTCACATGACTTCACATCGCCACCGCTAAGCTAAAGGTGGCTAATGTTGGGCTATAAAGGAACTACAGCACGGTCACATGACTTCACATCGCCACCGCTAAGCTAAAGGTGGCTAATGTTGGGCTATAAAGGAACTACAGCACGGTCACATGACTTCACATCGCCACCGCTAAGCTAAAGGTGGCTAATGTTGGGCTATAAAGGAACTACAGCACGGTCACATGACTTCACGTCACCACCGCTAAGCTACAGGAGGCTAATGTTGGGCTATAAAGGAACTACAGCACGGTCACATGACTTCACATCCCCACCGCTAAGCTAAAGGTGGCTAATGTTGGGCGTGATGACGTTTAGTCTCATTTAGACACTTGTTACAACCCAGTCTAACGGCATTTCGTGTTATAGTCACGAAATTAATGTAATCTATTGATTCGTGTTCACCAACACCATTTTCGCATTTTTTTCGTGTTACACAGAACGATTTTAAAAGCAATGTATTTCTATTGGTAGTAAGTTTCGTGCCTGCACCACGACTTTTTGTCCGGTCCGGTCTTGAAAGACCAGAAGCTGTGTGGTTCATAAAAACATGTTCTTACTCAATATCTACCCTAAGCCTATCCCTTTTGTTTTAAATTGTATAATGTCTGTGAGTTTTTTTGCCGTCCACGAGGAAAATAAATGTCTCAGAGCCTCAGAATACTGACATCTGTATTTTTTGTCATATTTTTTTCCTTCTAATTTGTTATTATTTGGTGCAGGCACGAAACATGTAGCTACCAATAGAAATACATTGCTTCTAAAATCGTTCTGTGTCAGAATACTGAAATCTGTATTTTTTTTTGTATCTGTATTTCCTTCTAATTTGTTATTATTTACATTGCTTTTAAAATTGTGCTGTGCAACATGAACAAAAAGGGGAAAATCGTGTTGGTGACCACGAAATTCCGTGAGACTGTGTTGTAACATGATGAACTAGTCACCTTGTTCCCCCTCAGCTTCCATCGCTCTCTTAATCCACCTCACAAACCAGACCTGGCAACCTGATGTATCTTGAGCGAGAGAGGAGGAAGAGGAAGCTCAACATGCTGATTTGTTTCTACCTCACCTTCTCTCTCTCTCGTTGCACATCAGCAGCCATGCATCTGTGTTTGACCGCACAAAGTGAATTCAATCCCTACAGCATGACTCACAGCTAACTTGAATAATTGCCATTATGCTCCGAACCCTTCTGGCATGTTTGTTTTTGCTCCAGAAACAATAAAACAGAAAGATTGATGCACTCCTGTTTCACTGGGAGTGAGAGAATATGAGACCAATTTCCTCTCTAAATGACGTCTGTGTGAGAATGTCATTAAACACACTTAGCTCACTCACATTAAACATTCAGGCGAGTTACTTTCACATTATAGCCATTTATTACTTTTAATGTGAGCGAACTCTAATTAATAGCAGCTCTAATAAACTCTGCTTTTTGTAAATGGAAGTTTGAAAGGCCTTTTACACAGCGTCTCGGGTCATTATTAAATCACATTTCTATTCATATTTTAGCACAGCACTGTCATCTGTTATTCTTGCATTTCACACCTGTCTTATTGTAGCTTGTTTTTATGTATGTTTCTTTATCTTGGCTCTTTAACGTTTTAAAAATGTATTTAAACGTATCCGTAATGCTTTCCTTGCACTCTTAACCTGTCGAGCCCTGAGCCTGTTTTTCAGGTCTCAGGCTCGAAAGTGACATGCCCAGAACAAACGACCATATCTTCCCTTCTAAAAGGGTTAAATTAATAATCTTTTCTCTCAAAGTAATAATAAACCTGTGAGTTGGATGTAGAAAAGTCAGAATTAATATAGATGTTTTTATTTTAAAGTAAATTCAGATTGAACATAGTAAAACATTTTAATTTAGAGTGTCCGTTCAAAAATAAACATTACCGGTATACTTACAGTGAAAACCACCCTTGAATGATGGGATGGTAGACTAAAAGCTTTAGGAATCCAAACTATAACATATAATAAGTACCCTGTGTCAAGATTGATGCAAAACAAGTGATATTTGACCTTTTTAGAGAGGTTTAGCAAAAAAGAACACTTCTGGGGTCATTTGGGTGCATTTTCCATATCTCTGGAACCCATTGGTCGATTTGGATGATTGACACCTCTTTTTAACTGTTAGAGCCAATAGAAACGAGGGGAAGTTCCTAAAATCCATCTAAACATGACCAATTGGTGAATGAGTGATGCGTAGCCAGAATGCCCCGGAACCGGAAGCTGCGATACACTGGTAGCTATCATTAGCAGCTAATATAAAAACTCCGTTATTGACATAAAAATGGAATGATGGATTATCAGTAATCATTTCAAAGTGACACAAACACATTGGATTAACATTCAGCAGCGTTTTTATCGTTTTAATGCCATTGAACACAACTTTTGATCAGAATAATGGCACATTAATACGTTTTTAAATGTTAAGAAGCCCTGAGAGACAGTTTCGTGAAAAAAAAAACCTGTACCGGGGGCTGCAGGGTTTAACAGGTTAAAGTAGAAACACTAAATACTGATATACACCTGAACATCAGCAGGAGAGGACTCTTTAAAGTAGAGACACATTGATATACACCTGAACATCAGCAGGAGAGGACTCTTTAAAGTAGTGACACTACATACTCATATACACCTGAACATCAGCAGGAGAGGACTCTTTAAAGTAGAGACACTACATACTGATATACACCTGAACATCAGCAGGAGAGGACTCTTTAAAGTAGAGACACTACATACTGATATACACCTGAACATCAGCAGGAGAGGACTCTTTAAAGTAGAGACACTACATACTGATATACACCTGAACATCAGCAGGAGAGGACTCTTTCAAGTAGAGACACTACATAGTGATATACACCTGAACATCAGCAGGAGAGGACTCTTTCAAGTAGAGACACTACATAGTGATATACACCTGAACATCAGCAGGAGAGGACTCTTAAAAGTAGAGACACTACATACTGATATACACCTGAACATCAGCAGGAGAGGACTCTTTAAAGTAGAGACACTACATACTGACATACACCTGAACATCAGCAGGAGAGGACTCTTTAAAGTAGAGACACTACATACTGATATACACCTGAACATCAGCAGGAGAGGACTCTTTAAAGTAGAGACACTACATACTGATATACACCTGAACATCAGCAGGAGAGGACTCTTTAAAGTAGAGACACTACATACTGATATACACCTGAACATCAGCAGGAGAGGACTCTTTAAAGTAGAGACACTACATACTGATATACACCTGAACATCAGCAGGAGAGGACTCTTTAAAGTAGAGACACTACATACTGATATACACCTGAACATCAGCAGGAGAGGACACTTTAAAGTAGAGACACTACATACTGATATACACCTGAACATCAGCAGGAGAGGACTCTTTAAAGTAGAGACACTACATACTGATATACACCTGAACATCAGCAGGAGAGGACTCTTTAAAGTAGAGACACTACATACTGACATAGAGTATAAATATGAAGATGGAAGTAGTTAGAATTCCAAAAGCATGGGGCTGCAAACTGTCTGTGTTGATATTTAAAATACTGATTCAGTGTTGTTCACGTCACCTGTGAGGATAACTCTATTACCTCAACACCTCCACCTGGACGTCGGGTTGGAT
>NC_136910.1:3251902-3257836 GCF_949606895.1 Notothenia rossii
AAGTGTCCATTAAGAGTCTTTAGTTTCCTTATGTTTTAAGAGCAAAGCGAGGACATTTTGTACAACATATTTTTCTGAGAGATGCCACTGCTGCTGCTGCTGCTTTTATTTTAAAGGACATTTCCTGAAGGCAGTATGGCTCAACTGTCTCTGAAAGCCTGCTAAAAGAAACGGGAGTTGATCTGTGAGGTATTAGCTGGTGATGCTAACGAACGATACGGCTTGGCATAAAGGAAGCCCCGTCACCTTATGGGAGTGAAACCAGAGGTGCAGGGATGAGTCTTTAAACCCAGAAGTGAGTCAGAATTTGAGCAGTTCCTGTACCCCTTTTCTTGAAGTCAATGGTCTGTAGTTAACACGAGCTGAAGACATTTAAATGTGTACTTTTGGAGCGCCTTGTCAAACACGGTAATAGAACAAATAATCTTTTTAGACATCCGAGGGGCAAATCATCCTTTTAGCACTTTTGGGTCCCCTCGTCTTAAAGTCAATGGTTTTCTGAATGTGTGTTTGGTTACTGAAACAGGTCTGTGGTTAACACAAGCTGAACAGATTTAAAATACGTCAGTAATTGAATTTAATAAGTATAATGAACGTTTAAGGTTATTTTCCGCAATAATCCAAAATTCCAATTAACAATTGCTTTATGTTGAACCCTTGCAAGGCTAACATGTGGGTCATCCTCCCTGCAGCACTCTATACCCTAACATGCATTTGATCTGTATCTGATATGAGCTAAGCCAGGTCTATGAAGACTGCAGTGCTCTTCACCTTTGGGTTCCCTCGTATTAACCCATAAGAACCCGGAGCCATTTCTACTTTTGGGGAAATTAAGGGGAACATCATTTAGACTAAATAGACCACCTAGAACACATTTCTGACAAGTATCCCCCCCTAGTGTCAGATATATGAAATGTGACATATATGTCACATCGGGCTTTAATGGTAAAGTAACTCTTATATATAACTTCATTAACGAGGATGATTTTCTGGTTTAAATTCGTTTATACATTCTTTGAATTGAAGAATAAAGAATATATTAACTAAATATAATTGAATCAGCTAAGTTAACTGAGCAGATCAAAATTGTATTTCTAATTGTGCATATGTGTCACTTTGGGTACACCAGTGTCACAGCGATGTTTGTCTCATTTGTTTCATATCAATTTGATCAAGAAGTGTTTCCACAACAGGTTCAATGTAATAAAGGATTATGTTGTGTAAGCATTTTAATTCTTAAATGGCTCGAATGTTATCGTTATGTCACGTCTGACACATGGACATCTTGGACATGTTGTCATGGGAACACAAAGTCACATGACCTGGACCATGACCCACCAGACTGTTCAGTGTGTGTGTCACTCAGGGACGAGATAAAAACAAGGTTAAAGCTATATAAGGAACTTTCCAGAACATTTACAGTTAAGTGACACCCGTGTCACGGTGGGTCCTGATAGTCTATGGTTTTCTGAATGTGTTTTTGGTTGCTGAAAGAAGGTGTGTGGTTAACACAAGCTGAAGAGATTTAAAAAACACCAGTCATTTAATTTAATACGTATAATAAACGTTTAAGGTTATTTTCTGCAATAATCCAATTTACAATTTAGCATTAAAAAATACATCATCCCTGCACCACGCAATACCTTCAGATGAAAATAAGAATAATACATTGGATTTTTATAGCGCTCTCCGAGTGCGAGGGAGGGTCTTCCTCCAGCCAACACATCTGATCTACGCTAAGCCAGGGCTATGAAGACAGTATTCCTCTTCTTAAATCTCCGTCGGTCTTTATTCTGCCAGTATCTCCGTGTTGCCGTCCAGCAGCAGCCGGCGCAGCTCCTGTGGGTCTGTGACGGGGGGGGAGCAGGTGAAGTTTTGGCAGACGTAAGCTGTGGCGACGCCCCCCTGCTGTGACATGGAGGAAAGGTGAGGAAGACGCTGGCACAGGTAACTGTCTGCATCGCCATCGATTAGCATCAACACCTGCAGGAGAGAGGAAGAGGAGGGGGTCGACAGGAGGAAGAGAGGCAAGACAAATGGGTTAGTTTAACAAGACAGATGTTTCAGTGCATGTCAATGGTCTGCAAAGGCTAAAATCCCACACTGAACAGCCTCCACTGTACTCCTTTGTGTACTTCCAGAACATAGTGACAAACAATCTCCAGGCACCAGGTGTGTAAAAAAGGACTTGCTCCTGCTTTCCAGACTCAGACTGCGTTAGGAAAATCTCCCTGGTCCCCGGCTTGAGCTTCAATCTCAGGATCCATGTATCTGTGATCCTCTCCAGAATGGAAGTAGTCATCACATACAGAGCATCAACTAGTTCCTGAACAGTGTCCTTCACATGCTGATATCCAAGAGAGGGAGTTCCACAGTCACAAGATGGAGGAATACCAGTTGTCAGGTACAAAATACTGAGTTGTTTCTAAAAATGTTGGCTTTTCTCAACTTTTTCTCAAAATTCTGACTTTCTCTCAAAATCTAAAAATTCTCACTTTTTTCAAAAAATCTAAAAATTATCACTTTCTCTCAAAATCTTAAAATTCTGACTTTCCAAAAACTATAACTTTGTCTCAAAATTTGGACTTTTCTCAATATCTCAAAATGCTCACTTTTTCAAAAAAAATCTCTAAATTCTCACTTTTTTCTCAAAATCTCTAAATTCTTACTTTCTAAAAATTCTCACTTTTTCTCAAAAGTATGACTTTTT
Source organism: Notothenia rossii (assembly GCF_949606895.1). Classification (NCBI taxonomy): domain Eukaryota; kingdom Metazoa; phylum Chordata; class Actinopteri; order Perciformes; family Nototheniidae; genus Notothenia; species Notothenia rossii. Next base: position 3,254,613 of record NC_136910.1, read on the forward strand.
CTGAATACTTAACATTTTTGATAATCACTGGTCACCGGATTGAGCTTCAATTTCAGGATCCATGTATTTATTATCCTCTCAAAATGATGTCATTTTCTCAAAATTATGTATTTTTCTCAAAAATCTCAAAATTCAGACTTTTTCTCAAAATCTTGACTTTCTCTCAAAATCCCGATTTTTTTCGCAATATCTCAAATATTCAGAATTATTTCAAAGAATCTCAAAAATCTCACTTTTTCTCAAAATCTCAAAATTCTCACTTTTTCTGAATACTTCAAAATGTTAAATCTCCCTGGTCCCCGGCTTGAGCTTGAACCTCAGGATCCATGTATCTGTGATCCTCTCCAGAATGGAAGGAGTCATCACATACAGAGCATCAACTAGTTCCTGAACAGTGTCCTTCACATGCTGATATCCAAGAGAGGGAGTTCCACAGTCACAACATGGAGGAATAGAAAGCAGTATTCAATGTTTACTTCAGATTAGCTCCACGTCAGAAATGAGCATGCTTGTCACATGTCTCTCTCCATAGAGGCTGAATCATCATGTTAATCACATAGCTATCATATGCCTCAAACAGTCCTGATGCTCTTCTAGGTAATCACACATCCTGTCATGTTCACAGCTACAGTTGATACCTTTGATATCATGTTACTCTCATGCTGGAAGAGGACATTCAGGATTTTCACAACGTATAGAATCCTAGAGCAGTCTCCTCCTCTGCCAGCATTCATCATGCAGAACTGTTTGACATTTTTCCCAGAATGTGATTTTTTCCCCTCAAAATCTGATTTTTTTCTTCAAAATATGATATTTTCCCAGAATCTTTTACTTTTTACTCAGAATTTGATATTTTTCTCAAATTTTGACTTTTTTTCTCAGAATTTGACTTATTTTCTCAGATTTCTGTCACATGTAAAACAGGAAACTATGGATCACTTTAAAGTGTAGAGGGTTTAACACACATACACACTAGCATGCAGACCGTTGCCATGGAGACAACAGGAGGATTTCCCCCCCGCTAAAATACGAAACATTTTCCCTCTCCGTACAAATCGTTTTTTTTTTAACGGCTGTCAGCTTCACGTACCTGAAGACATCCAACTGAAAGGTCACACTGTGTCACAACAACACCATCTTCACACTGCCCTGAGGACCTGACAGTGTGTGTGTGTGTGTGTGTGTGTGTTTGTGTGTGTGTGTGTGTGTGTGTAGGAGTGATGAAGAAAGAGAGCAACAGAGAGGGACAAATTAGGTGTGAATGTGTACGCAAGAACTGTGAATGTGATGAAGCGAATGCAAAGTGTGTAGTCTGCAAAATGTGTCTGTGTGTGTGTGTGTGTGTGTGTGTGTGTGTGTGTTTCAGTAGACAGCACAATTGGCTACACATGAGAGCACAGTCAAACTCCCACAGGGTTAATCCCTTCATACACTGGGCATCCATGTGGCATCCATGTAACACACACACACACACACACACACACACACACACACACACACACACACACACACACACACACACACACACACACACACACACACACACACACACACACACACACACACACACACACACACACACACACACACACACACACACACACACACACACACACACACACACACACACACACACACACACAATGTTAAATGTCCCTAAACTGACAGCTTCCTCCCACTCTTCTTCTCCCGTTCTGCCAAAAACAGTTGAGACGTTCAAAGAACATGCAGCACCTGAGCTGAAAATAACACACACACACACTTCTCAAAATGACATTGGCTTTTTTTTCTTATTACTGTTTTTTTTTTTTAAGGTGGAAGGTTCTCCTGCCTCTTCCTGCACTCTGTGGAATGTGTTATCCATCATGTTTGTGTATTGTTTTTATTGTGCAGCAAACAATAAACAAACACACTGCTCCAAGCAAACCAAAAGACAGCATGTACACACACTGAAACACACACACACACACACACACACACTCTGGAGAGCCGCCGCAACACCTGAGGAAGAGCGATGACGGTGGCTGCAAATAGTGCCGAGTGCAGCCAAGCGCAAGGGGATTTACTTCCTCCACCCCTGTCTCACACACACACACACACACACACACACACACCCCCACACACACACACACACACACACACACACACACACACACACACACACACACACACACACACACACACACACACACACACACACACACACACACACACACACACACACACACACACACACACACACACACACACACACACACACCATCATTTACTCACTTACTAATATTCATAAGGAAGTGGAGGAGGAGGAAGTGGAGGAGGAGGAAGAGGAGGAGGAGGAAGAGCCAAAGGGTGTGAGGAAAGTTGGCAGAAGACATTTCAAAAGAGGTGAAGAAGAAGAAGTGGAAACCAAACTAGAAAAGGATTTCCACCAAGTGTGTGTCCCTGACTTGCTATATGTTGTAGTATCTCCCTGAACAGGTGCCACTTCCTGTCATTTCAATACATTTTTCTTGCGGTTGTTAATTGGCTTGTGAGCCCGTTTTATTCCACAGTTAATAAACAACATCTTTGTTTAAAAAGTTCATTGTCTCACCTTCTTTTACCCCAGGCTATTTATTCAGGCTTTTTGTTACTTCCTTTATTCCCTAGAGTTTTGTGAAAGAGAAACGCCCTCTGGATTTTAACCTTTGCAGACTATTTACATGCACACAAACACACTACAGGAAAGGGACAATTAAACCCCGAAAACGACTTTTAGACTTTAATTACGGTAACGGTTCAGCTGAATTATATATATTTTTTGGAGTATCTGGATGCAGATACTAAAACTACTACAGATACTACTACTGTATATCCATAAGCTCTGATATCAGCAAATGCACTGTGGCGTAAACACCTCACAGAGATAAGAACATGGACCCATTTCCAAGAAGTGAATGCCTTTTTGTAGACTGGAAATGAAATGCATGCTGGGAAAATGGATAAGGAAATATGACAGAAAATTATCCATGTTATCAACCCTTTACAACGAGGGTATATCCAGCCAAGTTTATAAAAAAAAACGTATGTGTACAATCTAATCTGCTGCAGGCAAAATATCTACTTTATTTATAAAAATACCCCCAGACACATCATTTTACTTCTGAAGACATGTACTTTAAATATGTCCCGTCCACTCATACGTCAACTTTGATGTCCTTAACAGTTTTTAACTTGACGCCACT
>NC_136910.1:3263036-3268036 GCF_949606895.1 Notothenia rossii
AGACAAAACATCGTTATGACATCATAAAGTGGCCAAAATCTGATCAGCTCACAAACTTTCAGAATCTCTTCACACAGAGGGGACACATGTTGATGTAGAAGAGACATGGAGAAGTGCATGTTGCTCGATAGGAGACCTCTAAAGCCTGAAACACGGCCCCTCTGGCTCCAGCTGATCGTACCTGGTGTGGGGAACTTTGGAGCGTCTCTGAATCCTCCGTACTCTTCCTCGTAGGAGTGAGCCAGCTGCTGGAAACACCGCTGAGCCACATCTGGAGCTGAAGGAGGAGTCTCTCCGGGGTTAGCAGAGACCGCCGTGCCTTTCTTCAGAGCTTCAAGGATCCTCTCTCCGTTCGACTCCAGAGCGGGGCGGTTATTCTGCCACTGAGGGGCGGAGACAGTCATACATGATAAGAGTATATGCTGGGAACAACATATGTTCTTGTTCCCCGACATTTGGGTTGTGATCCTTGTCCTAAGCAGTTTTAATAACAGATAATCACATCTTATCCCCCTACTCAGCTTTTCCACTTTAATTTATGATATACTGCGATTCTTTAATAATTTGTCATATTCTTGTTGTACTTATTTTTGTTTTTTGTATAATTACTGTATATTCAAATGTCCTGTAAACATTAATTTAAACTTGTTTTACATCAAAGGAGTCCAATAAACTTGATTTGATTTAAACACAGGAAGTAAAGTACACATTAATTAAAACTCCTTACCTGTTCCAGGATTCTTGTGAGAACCGTTTTCATCCCCGGTCTTCGTGCATGGTCTGTAGGAGGGAAGTACGTTCCTCCAATGAAAGGTCGAAGGTCGGGGGTCAACCACACACTCATGGGCCAACCTCCACCTCCACATGTAGCCTGAAGACGTTAGAAACCAGACGTAATGAGAGTTTAGCAGAGAGAAGAATAAAGGAGAGTTTAAATCAGGGGTGTCCGAACTAATCGGCCCTCAGCAAACTCAAAAAGTATAATGGAATATTTCACACATGAAACTTGTGCTTTTTTTATATTGTACTTCTTAAATATATATGTAGAATGTATTACACAGTAGTATTCATGTGTTTAGAAGCTCACTTTTAAAATAAATTCAGTCAATTCATCTTGAAAAACATTTTCTAACAAATCTTAGTTGATGAAAAAAAGCCCAATAACTTAATTACATAACGAGCTTGAAATCATTTTTTTTGGACACCCCTGATTTAAATGCAGCTGTCTGTGCACACACACCTGAATGAAGGTCATGTAGACTTTGTCCACGTCTGGCCGCTCCTCTCGGTCCACTTTGATGCAGACGAAGTTATCGCTCAGGATTTTTCCGATTTCCTCATCTTCGAAAGACTCTCTCTCCATGACGTGGCACCAGTGACATGTTGAGTATCCCACTGAGGGTCAGAGAGGACGAGATGAACCGGACACACCGTGAGAGAAAGGAGGGGGAACATTTAAAGTCTTCTCATATCTGATTGGAGTTAGGATGATGAATAAGGGCAGTTAAGAGAAGGAAAACCTGTTAAATGTTCCCTACAAACTCTAAAAGCTGCGTGAATGTTAACTGAACGTTGATCTAGAACAAAACAATGAGAGTCAAAGTAATAAATACCTAAATAAATGTATTACACGTGTTCTAAACATGAAATGAAGAGTTAGAAACGCCTAAATAAATATGTAAATATGCCACTGACCATCAAACTCAAAATAATAGACATATAAAAATTCTGTTTTAATCAGAAAATTAAGCTCAAAGTAATTGGTATCTATGAATCTGAAACAAACTAAAACATACATACCTTAAATATATCTCAATAAATCTGAAATAAACATTAAGATTAAGGTAATAAATATCTTATTAAACATTAAAAATGGAACTTAACATAACACTTACTCCTAAGAAATCTAGGTCTGAGCGTTTTTTATTTTTAAATATTAAATAAATAAAGCTATATTAATTGACCAAATGGAGTAAATTAAGTCCACAATAAAATGCATGTTAATTCCAGGTGTGAGAGCTGCTTCTGACCTGATAGAAAGATGGGTTTGTCTTCGCTCTTTGCCTTGTCGAAAGCCTCTTTTCCCCACGGATACCTGACACAAAAAGACATTATATTAAATATGACATTATACTATTTTTAATAAACGTAATGTGTTTCGCTCACCAGTCCACGGGGTTGTGAGCGTGCTGCAGCAGGTAGGGAGACCTCTCCAAGCTCAGCCTGTTGGTGTGTTTGTGAGCAGACGCCATGCTCATAAACACTGATGATCTGGACACACACACACACACACACACGCACACACACACACGCACACACACGCACACACACACTTAAAGTCGCGCTTTGTTGACGACAATGTCTAAAGGTCTGCAAAAGCTAGAGAAACTTTTCATTTGATTGAAATAGTGTTTGTCATTTGAATACTGAGAAAGGACTTGTGTCCAGAGGATGTGTGCAATAACAAACTACATAACAGATATTTTGCATCTCATAGCAGGAAAAGCACAGGTATAATAAGTGATTCTCAAAATGGTTGCAATCAAATCAGGTTTATAGTCAGATGTGTTGTTTCGTGCACTTTTGCCTACTGTTTCCTTACCAGGATTTGTTACATTTGCCAATCAATAACTTGTATTTCTCCTGCTAATCACAAGTCATATTGTCCAGTGTCATAATCCAAATACAGGAAAGGGCAACCATTATAGCCTGTTTAATATAAACTAATTAAAGGTAAATGTGAATCTGACAGCATGGAGCTTTGCTTACAGTCAACTTCACTATATAGTCTGACTGTAGATGTGTTTACCAGCATTAAAACTATCGAAACACAACATCTTATCACGTTTTTGCATGCTAGCTGAAGGAGATACTACAGCTGTCAAACACTGTCGCTGTTAGTCAAAGGTCACACATGCCGAACTCCATTCAAATATTATACAATTCAACATTACTTTGCCTATAGGCATTTGCTTATGGCCTAAATAACACATATAATCATATGATAACATTAATTAGACCTTGCCTTAAGATTCGGCTGTAATGAATATGACACATGGTCACATATCCATTAGTTTGTTTACATGTAACCCAATAGGCTAGCTTTGATTTAGCCATTAGCTGAGCCCGTCAAACCAGATATAAAAGGTGATAAATCATTAGGAAAAGTGTTGCTTTGGTCTTGTGTGAAAGCCGAATTAACGGGAAATGCATTTAGACCTTATTGCAATGTCTTATCTGACAAATGAATATATTTTCCCAATAGTAAACGTGCATTGAATGTTCAATTGTGTGATTTTTAAAGGGAGTTTCGTGCAACACTTATATTCGTCCGAATCACATGCACAAACAGCAACTACCACACAAAAAGCATTATATCACCTTTCAACATTTGAACTACCATGCATTGTGTTGCTTATATTATGCATGCATGCTTTGCTACAACAAAGTAATGCACGTGTAGCAACCAGTTAGCTTTGGAGGCTTTACCTGCGGTGGTAGGCCGGCTGCTGGTGCTGGTGCAGCGGGGATCTGATGCTTGGTGGGCGGGGGTGGATTAGTCCGAAACACCTTAAGTTTCCCCCTGAGTTCCGCAGAGGACTCTCCGATGCCAGAAAAGCTGCAGCTAAAAGCCGAGCAGCAGCAGCAGCATCCACACGGTTATTCCTGCAGGCTGAGCGACGCCATGCCAGTGTTATCATCCTAATCCTGCAAGAGTGTGACTTTAGCAGGCTAGGGTTAGCCACTTCATTTAAAGAGCGCAGGCAAAACTTCCATGCATGGAGGTGTGGATGTTATTGCAATATCAGGAGGAGCCAACAGGTTTAAACATGCGAAACAATCAGTGTGTAAAGAAGGAAGGCATCAATGGTTGGGGAAGAATCAACATAATGCATGTATTTGAGAGGGGAAACATTGATTGATAGAGACATTTGAATCATTGTTGCTGAATATTTGCAGTGCATTTTGCAAGAATATGTTTTATATTTTGGAAGCTCAACCATAGTTTCTATGACAAATATGGACACACTCAAACCCTTAAGGACAAAAACATCCCCATTAAAGCACAATTGAATGTCCCCTGGTCCTTAAAACATGTTATTATGCATTTAAATATGAATGTTTTACACCAGATTTTTCCCTGTTTGCCTATGGTGCAGCTATATGCTATTTTCCTGGATTCCTGCACACACGAAAAAAAAAAGTGCATGATAATTAATATATCGTTTTAAATTATTTACAATTCAGTCATACAGACAGGAATATCTGACTCTGCACATTAGATAGCAACGTATTCAAAAGCTATATTGTTTTTATTCATTGAGATATCACAGACTATGAAAGAAAATCAAAAATACCACGAAAAAATATATTTTGTAAATTGCGTGTGTGATATTATATATCATTGAAACAACAGTGGTATGTTATAAACAAGCTGCTATTTAAATAGTAATAAAATCAAGATAATTAAGAAGTGTTTGGTAATGCTGATCAGGATTTAAGTTAGATTAACATTTAACTAATTGGAAGTGAAAAAAGTACAAATAACTTATAATTTTATGGCATTTTTGTTCGATTAAAGATTCAGGACGGAGCACATTTTTCAAATAGAAAAAAAAAGAAAGACAAAATGCATTTATCATTTACAGTAATCGTTTATTTGGAAGGGACAATGCGCAGTAATTAACACTTAAAACATTAAAATGTGTCGTAACAGTGCCAGATTTAGCTTTTAGCTCATTTCCATCAGTCCCTCACATAAAACATTTAAGAAAAATTACATTTTACAAACATAGCATCACACTCCCCTATACTATCACATGTTTCTGAGTATTGAGCTGGACAACAGTGGTATTTTATAAACAAGCTTCCATTTAAATAGTAATACAATCAGAACAATTAAGATTGTTTTGCAGTGCTGATCAGGAATGAAGTTAGATTAACATTTAACTAATTGCAAGTGAAAAAAGTACAAATAACTTATCATTTCATGGCATTTT
>NC_136910.1:3273036-3318666 GCF_949606895.1 Notothenia rossii
TGAGTACTTCTTCCCCTTCTCTTATTTTGTAGCTTGCATTGATTTGTTTGCCATCAAATAAAAAATAAAACACGTATAACGATTAAAGAAATGCAACTTACTCTGTCAAGATGACTCCTAGCTTTCCTTCAGTTCGTTATAACCTCACATGTGAAAGTGCAGAAGGATACCAAGTACTTATATTATCATAAGCTCAAGGCTTAGATAAAAGAAGTCATCTGTAGTTGTCCAACAGGTTTTTATAGGCATGATGAGATGAGGAATGTTTGATGAAGCTAATATGAAGTCCTTCCTCATGCCATTAGCATGCACTCACTTTTGTTTGTTATTTTGGCGACACATTTGGCACTGAGAGGTAGTTTTAGGTGTGTCTTTGGATCTCACTTCCGAGATATTAATGCCTGTATTTTATGTCGCTACAGACTTGGTATAACTTTGAATACTCTCTGAGGGCCTAAGATATAAAAATTTTTTTTTGAAAACATTAAACAAAAACAAAAAAAAATCAATCTTTTTTTAAAAATATTTTTCATTAGTTTTACCAAAAATAACTTTTTAATTGTATTTAAAATAACATTTCCAAAGAAATAAATCCTTCGAATCTGCCTGTTCAGTTTCTGTTTCAATGTGAAGGGTTAAAGGAAAGAAGCTCCTTGAGCCGTCTCTGCGAGTTACTGTGAAGATAGGAGCTGATTGGTGGTCCTGCTGTACATTCACAGAGGGCCCGCTACAGTAACTGAACGAGAGAGTAATGTCAAGTGACAGTACAATTGACCAATCATATCTTCCCTCTAAATGGGTGGGCTTTATTTTCAGGACTTTATGACAAGTCCGCCCGCTGTGAGGTTTATCATGTACATGTGGTGCAGTGACGCGTCCTAAAACCCGGAAGTAGGCTGCGCTCGGGTTCCCTCGACAACAAAGCAATGAGATTTCTCCATAGGGTTTTGGAAAATAGCTGGAAATAAGGTACGTGGAAAACGAACCTGTTTGATAAATGCACGTTGTGTTCAGCCGGATAATGTCCACATGTCTACCCTACTTTTATTATTTTCTAATCATAAATCTAATCGATAGATTTATGATCGATAGATTTATCATTAGCATAAGTTCGTTCATGATGGCTCATGTCAGTGATAGTGATGACATCGTTGCAAAATTATTAACCGAGTAATTTTCAAGATTGAGTTACAATGATCAACTGGAGTGGCAAAGGATCAGCTGCATGACCCCGCCATCAAGTAGCCTACTTCATCCAAAAGGACAGGAGGATGGACTTTGTGTTTCAGTGATCTGATCATTAAAGGTAGGACTAAGTAATCTTCAATGTCAGCCGCATTGCCGACTTAATTTATTTGTAATTCTTACTTGGCTGTGGGTGCCCTGTCATGATATAGGTGCTTATATAAATGGTGTTGTTTTGCGTGTTAGAGGGTTGCTGGCATTGATGCGTTTTGCACCCGGGCCGCTGTTTTGATATTCCGCTGAAGTATACGCTGAGCCTGAGACGTAATACCTCGTAATAATTTTTCGAGGGAAGGGGGGGTCAGATGGCCTAGGTATAAAAGTCACGGCTCGCAGTCGCCACTGGCCAGACAAAGTTATTGACCAAAACCAAGACTCTCTTAATAAATACAGGTTTTATTAAGCTTCAAACGTTACTGTCAACCTTTACCTAAATCTTTGTGACTCATTGACTGCTTGGTGATTGTGTAATCAAACATTAAGCTTCTTGTACCAAGTTTGATTCCAGGCGTAGTAAATGATTTGCATGTCATACCTCTTTCCATCGCTCATTTATACCCTGTCATCGGTCAAATAAAGGCAAACATACCTTTAAATAATCTTAAAATCAAATATCATCGAATATTCATGTGTCTATGTCTTCACTTAAAAGTGTGTGTCATGTTTATTTATTGTACATTTTAGAAAAACACCAGTCAATTAGATTGAACTCTCTTTATTGGATATGAGGAAATATAATCATATTTCGGACAGGGAAAAGATTTGCGTCTCAGGCATTTTGTAAATCCTACTATATAACACTGAGATTAGTGTTAATTTTGTCAGCTATTTATTTAATTTAGTCGTAGTCTTAGTCCTGTGTCAAATGTCCTTTTTAGTTTTAGTCATATTTAGTCACCTTCATCCTGTTTTTATTTAGTCAAGTTTTAGTCGACTAAAAGCATTTTAGTCTTTTTTTAGTCAAAGAAAACAGTAACTATTTTGGTCAAGATTCAGTCGACTAAAAGTCTGAGCATTTTAGTCTTATTTTAGTCAAAGTAAACTAACTATTTTAGTCTACTTTTTGTCAATGAAAACTGTGGACATTTGAGTCTTTTTTAGTCATCAGATTAAATAGAACATTTCAGTCAAACTAGTCTAGCCAAAATCAATAATTTGTCATTTTAGTCAAACTTATTTCACAATAAGATGATATGTTATCCTTATTTGATAAACAACACAGGTTGAATGATTAAGAATGCAGCTTTGCAGAGAGTATCTGGTTTGTGGGGATTTTACCAGCTGTGTTATGGCCACATTGCTTCCCTTCTGATAAAACAATGCATTCACTTTTTTTCTCTGCCTCATTTTAGCGAAATTGGGCCCAAATATCGCCTCGTTTCTTTTTCAGGCAGTGGTGGCGTTAGACTTTTTCGTTGTCAGTCATTTTGACGGACAGGATCGTAACATTTCCGTCATAATCCATTATTACCCGTCGAGTCTGTACACAACTCATCACTCACTCGCGCTGACGGACGGACAGACGGACGGACGGACGGACGGTCGGTTAACGCGACCACTGCTCCCAAGCCCTGTTGTTGCCATTTTATGTTCTGTTAAATAGGGGTAGTTAGATCCGGGTCTTCCTGACTGTTCACAGTGCGCCATGAACAGTGCTGCCCGGTGTAATTCAAATGCATACATGCCAACCTTTCCAAATCCAAAAGAGGTAGGTTTGCGCGCCGCAAATGTGCACGCCCAAATGAGGTAATCAGAAGAAATGGAACCCCAGTAATTACATATAAACCATGTATTTAACATATATTGCATCATTTTATTCATTTTTTCAGAAAAAGTGGTAGTTTGGTAAACAGTGACATCAACGACATGTTTGTCTGTAAAATGCCCGAAAATGTCTCAACACTTTATTATATTTTTAATGTGTTTCTGGTTCTCTTTCAGTTGAGACAGTGTAGATGAAGGATGTGTCAGGATGTAGAACTCTTGTGTGAACATTGGATAAAGCCAGGTTCATATTCTTGTTTCATGTTGTTGACATATTAGTCAAAGGTTTGCACAGAGCGAAATATATTTGTGTAGCGCCATGAATCAGAAAATACTGCATTAAAAAAGTCATTTCCTGCATTTGTCTACTGATAAAGTGTGATATAAATAATGTACAGGCTTTCAGATTGCTGTAGTTCACTAAACAGAGACATTAACGACATGTTTGGTTTTGAAAATGTCAGAAAAAGGGAAAGAATGGGAGATAAATATCAAAAAATCTCAAAATTGTATCATATTTTGTGCGTGTTTGTGGTCCTCTTTCAGTTGAGACACTGTAGGTGAAGGATGCTTCCTTTCTCTCGCCAACATGTGTTTTCGAGACACAGATATTAACGGGGAAACCCTGCAGGACTCAAATGCCGAGTCTCTGTTCCCCTAAACTCATTTGGGAGTGATTACCCATCAGCCCCGGGGGTAACGCTGCCTTTCCTCTGCACGTTGTTTCTCTTTCAGAAACACAGAGGACTGTTTGTATGATGGGATCACAGACACGCTGCAAACGGTGTCCATCAAAAGTCGAGTCCAGTGTCTATGGAGTGTCATTTGTATTTGTTCGAGTTTGGGAAGATTGAAAATCGGTAGGGAAAGCCAGCTAAGTTGGTAGGCGGTAGAAACATGTCAAAAGTGGTAGACTACCGCCCAAATCGGTAGGGTTGGTAGGTATGCAAATGTGGCGCCGCGCGCAGCACAGACACACAACTGCTGCCCAGCCGCAGCACTGGAAATGGAACTGCTGGGAGAAAAACTGACTATCAGAGATGTAACGTTATCTTTGATAATATTTCGTCTCCTCCTTTTTCGTCAACGAAAGTAAAGAGAGATTTTGGCAAAGTTTTTATTTAGTAACCTACATTTTCATCTCGTCACTTTTCGTCAACGATATTGCATGATGATTTCGTTACAGTTATTGTTTACTGCCGTCGGTGCCGTCTCGTCATCGTCTCGTTTTAGTCATGGAAAAAAAGGTCGTTGACGAACATATTTCGTCATAGTTTTAGTCAACGAAATTAACACTAACTGAGATGTACATGTGATTGATTTGAAGATGTTGGTAGGAGTCACTCCAGGTTTCTCATCTAGCCGTGGCCAGACCCACCATGTTCTGGGCTCTGTTGAAGATGGCGTAGTACTGTCTGATGAAGACGTCTCCCAGGATCCACAGGTCGCCTCCTCCATTAACGAAGCCAGTACGGCAGCCATTGGCCTGAGACTGTGGAAAGAGAAGAGTTTCAGATGGAGAGGGAAGAACAAAATAGTGCAGGGAGGATGTATTTCTGTACGCCAACCTAGAAACTAGCATCTCCCTGGTTCCCTCAACAAAAAGCCAATGGTTTCTTTCCATTAGATAAACTACAGCACGGTCACATGACTTCACGTCACCACCGCTAAGCTAAAGGAGGCTAATGTTGGGCTATAAAGGAACTAGAGCACGGTCACATGACTTCACGTCACCACCGCTAAGCTAAAGGAGGCTAATGTTGGGCTATAAAGGAACTAGAGCACGGTCACATGACTTCACGTCACCACCACTAAGCTAAAGGTGGCTAATGTTGGGCTATAAAGGAACTAAAGCACGGTCACATGACTTCACGTCACCACCACTAAGCTAAAGGTGGCTAATGTTGGGCTATAAAGGAACTAGAGCACGGTCACATGACTTCACGTCACCACCGCTAAGCTAAAGGAGGCTAATGTTGGGATATAAAGGAACTAGAGCACGGTCACATGACTTCACGTCACCACCGCTAAGCTAAAGGAGGCTAATGTTGGGCTATAAAGAAACTACAGCACGGTCACATGACTTCACGTCACCACCGCTAAGCTAAAGGTGGCTAATGTTGGGCTATAAAGGAACTACAGCACGGTCACATGACTTCACGTCACCACCGCTAAGCTAAATGCGGCTAACGTTGTGCTATAAAGGAACTACAGCACGGTCACATGACTTCACGTCACCACCGCTAAGCTAAAGGAGGCTAATGTTGGGCTATAAAGGAACTAAAGCACGGTCACATGACTTCACGTCACCACCACTAAGCTAAAGGTGGCTAATGTTGGGCTATAAAGGAACTAGAGCACGGTCACATGACTTCACGTCACCACCGCTAAGCTAAAGGAGGCTAATGTTGGGCTATAAAGGAACTAGAGCACGGTCACATGACTTCACGTCACCACCGCTAAGCTAAAGGAGGCTAATGTTGGGCTATAAAGAAACTACAGCACGGTCACATGACTTCACGTCACCACCGCTAAGCTAAAGGTGGCTAATGTTGGGCTATAAAGGAACTACAGCACGGTCACATGACTTCACGTCACCACCGCTAAGCTAAATGCGGCTAACGTTGTGCTATAAAGGAACTACAGCACGGTCACAGGACTTCACGTCACCACCGCTAAGCTAAAGGCGGTTAATGGTGGACGTGATGACGTTTAGTCGTCTCATTTAGACACTTGTTAGCATCCACCATTTTTGTTTATTCACCAGTGGGGTATTTACTGACGTATTTTATGTCTTCAAATAAAAATCTCTTCATCTTGTGTTCACCACCAACACAGTTTCACGGCATTTCGTGTTATAGTCACAAAATTAATCTATTGATTCGTGTTCACCAACATGATTTTCGCATTTTTTTCGAGTCACACAGAACGATATTAAAAGCAATGTAAATAATAACAAATTTGAAGGAAAAATAGATTAAAAAAAATACATATTTCAGTATTCTGACACAGAACGATTTTGGAAGCAATGTATTTCTATTGGTAGTATGTTTCGTGCCTGCACCAAATAATAAAAAATTACAAAAAGAGATTTAAAAAAATACAGATTTCAGTATTCTGAGCCATTTCTTTTCTTCGCAGACGGCAAAAAAACTCTGAAATTTTACAATTTAAAATAAAAGGGTTAGGGTTAGGCTTAGGGTAAGATATTGAGTATGACAATGTTTTTATGAACCACACAGCTTCTGGTCTTCCAACACGTGAACACGAATCAATACATTAAATTAATTTCGTGACTATAACACGAAATGCCGTGAGACTGGGTTGTAACCACAGACCTTATTTTAGGCTAACAACCATAAACACGTTCAAAACACCATTTACTTTGAGACGAGGGAGGATAGTGGTGCAGAAATTAGTCCTAAAATCCAGAAATGAGTCAGCATTAGGCTACTGGGTTTTACGACTCATTCGGGCAGGCAAGCAGAAAACCTTACCCCGCGGACGTAGCCAGAGCCAGGGATGGTGAAGGTCTCTCCGTTGATGTGGAAGGTCACATCAGGCAATTGGTCAATGCTGTTGCAGTTGACCGAGTACTGAAGCAAAAGAAAAATGGAGGAAAGAGTTACATGTTTTTTTGTACCGTTCTTTCAACAACAAAAAGCTACGGGAATATCCTTTAACATTTGGGCACTTACGTCTCCGTTGTTGTTGGTAGCTCCCACTTTGCTGTTGATGTTGTTGCACTGAGGTCCAATAATCAGAGAAGTACCGGTGTCAACGATAGCCTGGCAGCCGCCATTACAGGCCACAACCTCACCATTGACAGTAACACTGAAAGAGAAACAGAACAGTATGCATCAGAACACTTTTCCTTACAGCATTACTTTGGTTTTTTGAGATTTCTGGAGGATTTGTGATGCTGCGTTTGTGGTTCTTCACCTGTCCACTGTGATCTGCCAGTACAGCTCGTGGGAGAGGGGGATCCAGGAGATGGGACCAGAGTAATGGTTAGGGTCGACGCCACCAAATGTCAACACACTGCCTTGCTGAGAGTCACTGCAAAGACAAGGGAGAACTTACTGAAAAACTGTTATTTTGAAAACGATTAATCGGGCGATTATTTCATCGATTAGTCGACTAATCTAACGATTATTTTTCTGTTGTTCGATTTATAAAAAACATAATTATCTCAAATAAATACCAAAAAACATTACTTCATTCATGACAACTGCGCACCAGCTTACGTGCAGCCCTGGCCTGTACATTGCTTGGCTCCGTTATTTGACATACAGTGATACTATAAGCTGACTAACGTTAGTCTAATGTTATGTTTGACTCGTAAACGACCACAACATGAGTTAGCTCTCTGTGCAGTTTGTTCGTTCCGGGTTAGTAGCGGCTAGATAGCGGTGTTCTGCAGACGTAAACTAGCTACCATTCCATCCAACATTAAATGCTGACAAACCTTAACTAACACACAGTTGGCGCCGCTAGCTAGGTAGCTAACATTAACTACTAACCAACCAAGCACGAACAAACCGCACAGAGAGCTATAAGATAGTTAGCACTACCGAAGTGCACAGAACTCAAGCTGCACAACACACTAGGGCTGTTCCTATTTATGAGTATGCTTTTATTTTGAAGGAGAGGTAGCGCTGTTGACAGGAAGTTGTTGTTGCTATGGAAACAACGTGACGGAGATTAACGGAGAAAAGTAATATCTACATATAAAGACGGAGAAAGTAAACGATAAAGTTTATGGTTAAGTGTTAGCACCCCCCAGACAAGCTCTTACGTTGATATTGGAGATTTCAATCAATTCAATTTGAAAGACCTAGGGCGAGATGTTTTGGTTTGGATGTTTTTGTTTGGGGATCGGAGACAAATAGAAGTTCATGATGATGAATTATTTTGATCGATAATCTCCACATATTAATTACAACATACAACACTGTATGAAAACAACAGCTAATGTAAGGCAATATCGATAAGCTAACGTTGGCTAATGTTGGATGTGATGAAGTTTAGTCGTCTTGTTTAGACACTTGTTAGCAAGCGCCATTTTTAAATCCACCAGTGGGGTATATTTTATGTCATAGAACAAATCGTGAAAATCTCTTCAGCTTGTGCAGACCTTATTTTCAAGCAAACCACCAAAACAAATAAAACATTTTTTTTACTTCCAACACTTTATGAAGACAAAAGCTAATGTAAGGCTATATCGATAAGCTAACGTTGGCTAATGTTGGGAGTGATAAAGTTTAGTCGTCTCATTCAGACACTTGTTAGCAAAAGCCATTTTTAAATCCACCAGTGGGGTATTAAATGATCTATTTTATGTTGTAGAACAAATCGTGAGAATCTGTTCAGCTTGTGCAGACCTTATTTTCAACCAAGCCAACCAACAAAAAACCTTAAAAAACGATTTACTTCAAGACCAGGGAACAAGAAGAGGTAAAAAGCGGACTTATACAATGATATTAGGATTCATTCCTGCATTAGTTCTCTAGATTTGAATACTGCAAAGTTATTGCTGTGCTTACGAGCTCAGATAGAAGGAGAACATGTCCTGGTTGACCAGATTCTCCATCATCATGTTGTCGAAGACGGGTGTAGCGTCGGATTCAGCCAGGCGAGGGTACGCCAGGCCGAGGATACCGTCAGCGTGCATGTACTGCAAGAAGTCAGCTTCAGACTGACTCAGGCCGATGATCTGATTCTTCACAGCGAGACCACCCACCTGAGAAACACAGCACAGGGATTAAAACACTCTCAAACTACGACGGGATCATTTGATTTTGCTAATCAACAGAGATGGCAAAAGTACAGACATCCTTTACTCAAGTAGAAATACAGATACTCGTGTTTAAAAATACTCTGGTGAAAGTAGAAGTACTGACTAAACTTATTTCCTCAAGTCAAAGTAAAGAGGCTTTGAAATGTACTTCAGTAAAAAGTACCCATAACTAGCAGCTGTTTTAAAGAGTACCTGACCTCCCTTTATATTAATAGAACAATAATGTCATTGTTAGCTAATGAATGTTTCCATGGTGACCAACGGCAACATGACAACGTTTTCATTGGTCCCTCTTCTTTAGAGAAGACCAGGAAATGATGGATACACGGATCGTGTTCAAATCAATAGGCACGCAATGACTCTAAATAATAATGATCACGCCACCAAACACACATTCAGACTAAAGGAACCAGCCTGTTTGGGAAATGAGAGAAGTAGAAAGTACAGGTATTTGAGTTCAACATGTAAGAAGTAGAAAGTACAGGTATTTGAGTTCAACATGTAAGAAGTAGAAAGTACAGGTATTTGTGTTCAACGTGTAAGAAGTAGAAAGTACAGGTATTTGAGTTCAACATGTGAGAAGTAGAAAGTACAGGTATTTGTGTTCAACATGTAAGAAGTAGAAAGTACAGGTATTTGAGTTCAACATGTAAGAAGTAGAAAGTACAGGTATTTGTGTTCAACATGTAAGAAGTAGAAAGTACAGGTATTTGTGTTCAACATGTGAGAAGTAGAAAGTACAGGTATTTGTGTTCAACATGTAAGAAGTAGAAAGTACAGGTATTTGTGTTCAACATGTAAGAAGTAGAAAGTACAGGTATTTGTGTTCAACATGTGAGAAGTAGAAAGTACAGGTATTTGTGTTCAACATGTAAGAAGTAGAAAGTACAGGTATTTGTGTTCCACATGTAAGAAGTAGAAAGTACCGGTATTTGTGTTCAACATGTAAGAAGTAGAAAGTACAGGTATTTATGTTCAACATGTAAGAAGTAGAAAGTACAGGTATTTGTGTTCAACATGTAAGAAGTAGAAAGTACAGGTATTTGTGTTCAACATGTAAGAAGTAGAAAGTACAGGTATTTGTGTTCAACATGTAAGAAGTAGAAAGTACAGGTATTTGTGTTCAACATGTAAGAAGTAGAAAGTACAGGTATTTGTGTTCAACATGTAAGAAGTAGAAAGTACAGGTATTTGAGTTCAACATGTAAGAAGTAGAAAGTACAGGTGTTTGTGTTCAACATGTAAGAAGTAGAAAGTACAGGTATTTGTGTTCAAAATGTAAGAAGTCAAAGTAAAAAGTCGTCAGAAAAATAAGTAGTGGAGTAAAGTAAATACCAGAAATATTTACTTAAGTACAGTAAGTATTTGTACTCCACTACTTCCCACCTCTGCTAATCAAGTAAAAAAGGTTGTGCAACACATACATAGGACACTTCAGCCCAACAGATATTCAGTTTACCTTCTTCGTTAAACAAGTGAACTGTGAACTCATTTTCGAATCTATAGTGTGAGTAATCTCTTTAAATTTCTTACGGTCACAGTGTCGTATCCGAGGAATCCGGTCATGCTGCCGGTGCCGTACTGGATGCTGAGAGCATGGCCGTTGTTTCTGAAAGTGCTGCTGTTGCCGGGGTTAAACTTGTTGTGATTGTCTATATTAAGAAAATATGTTGGACACAAATGTTACAATGCTTGTCTGATAAAGTGTATATTTAAAAAAAAAAAAAAAAAGTAAAGCAAATGGCAGTGACCTCTTGTTTTCAATATATTTTAAATGACTTCCAATATTAACCTATGATCTGCAGTCTAGACTTTTAAACCACCTCACAAAAACTTCCTCAGAACATCAGAGATAAGAGCTGGATAATAACAAGAAAAAACGTGGATTTTCTCTGACATTAAAGTTGTACAATTACGGCATCTAGGACTAAACCCTAACCCTAACAACTCGCTCTGGATGACTAATCATAATCTCTACTACCACGTCTTTAAAGACTATCAGATCCATCCTTCCTTACTTATTGGATTTAGGTCTGATCTGGTCCTTCCTCATTTCAATATGTATCATGTTAAAAGAACTCCTTGTTTCCTCAGGGACCGTGTTGCTCATCTGAGATTACCTTTCATACACGCTAACAAATGAATTAAGAGTTGTACGTACTGCAGGCGATGCTGTTGCAGTAGATCGAGGGAATCCACAGGTTGGAGGATCCGGTGTCGAAGATGACCCTGAAGGTTTGAGGAGGATTCCCGATGGAGATGATGCCAGAGTAAGCCAGCTGGAGAGGAAGAGGACACAATGGGAACGTTAGCTTTCTTTATCAAAGTTCATCTGTTAACGGTCCCCCAAACTGTTTTTCATCAATATATCACAGGTCTCAGATATATACAGAGCCTGTCTCTGATTGGCTGAAACACCAAACAGATCATTGCAGCATTACCCATAATCCCCTCTGTTTCAGCCCTGTTTCCAAAGTGCTGATTCTCTGAGAGAGATTTGGTTAAAAATAACTCAATGGTGCTCGAGGAGGAGATTCAGGTGATAAGAGGGGGGGGGGGTTACCTTGGTTGCTGATTGCCTAATGGTTACACAAGAAAAAACATCGTTATGACATCATAAAGTGGCCAAAATCTGATCAGCTCATTTTCAGACAGGTTTTTATAGAAATTGATCAAAAAGAGAGAGAATCTTTGTTCCTGAAACTTTCAGAGTCTCTTTCCATAGAGGGGACACATGTTGATGTAGAAGAGACATGAAGAAGAGGGGACACATGTTGATGTAGAAGAGACATGGAGAAGAGGGGACACATGCTGATGTAGAAGAGACATGGAGAAGAGGGGACACATGTTGATGTAGAAGAGACATGAAGAAGAGGGGACACATGTGGATGTAGAAGAGACATGGAGAAGAGGGGACACATGTTGATGAAGAAGAGACATGAAGAAGAGGGGACACATGTTGATGTAGAAGAGACATGGAGAAGAGGGGACACATGTTGATGTAGAAGAGACATGAAGAAGAGGGGACACATGTTGATGTAGAAGAGACATGGAGAAGAGGGGACACATGTTGATGTAGAAGAGACATGAAGAAGAGGGGACACATGTTGATGTAGAAGAGACATGAAGAAGAGGGGACACATGTTGATGTAGAAGAGACATGGAGAAGAGGGGACACATGTTGATGTAGAAGAGACATGAAGAAGAGGGGACACATGTTGATGTACAAGAGACAGGAAGAAGAGGGGACACATGTTGATGTAGAAGAGACATGAAGAAGAGGGGACACATGTTGATGTAGAAGAGACATGAAGAAGAGGGGACACATGTTGATGTAGAAGAGACATGGAGAAGAGGGGACACATGTTGATGTAGAAGAGACATGAAGAAGAGGGGACACATGTTGATGTAGAAGAGACATGAAGAAGTGGATTTTGCAGAATAGGTGACCTTTAAATGTTCAGCAGCTGTTACTCACATCAGCGTCGTTGGTCATGGACTCGATGCCGACTGCTGATTTATCGGCATACTTGGCCATGGGGTTGTACGGGTATTTGGGGCGGTATTCCTCCCAAAGACCTTGCTCTTCCAGGATCTCCCTCGCTGTCATACCCTTCTCCAGAGGAAGGCTGTGAAAAACCAATGGGAGACACTTTCATTTGGTTTTCCATGACAGGTTTTATATGCACAAAGCTACAGTGTAGAAATGGCAATGAAATTCTTCTGACCTGAGCTCCTCAGGCCATGCAACATATATAATCAAATACAAAAATACAAATTGTGCAAGAAGTCGATATACATGAACCCTGCAACGCACCAACTGGAGACACTTTCATTTTGTTTTCTACGAGGTATTTGCATGTTTCCTTCATCGTCAACGTTGTAGTGATCACTGTTTGAAACATAATTCACTCATGGAACTACAGGTCGGCTTCGGACGTCGCCCACGCTTTCGACAGCGCCTGGGTGGCGCACTTCTGGACCCCGTCTGGCCTCTCCCCTGTCCCCGGCTCCTTCCTCCCGGGGATACTGCTCCTGCCCCCCAGGGATACCGCTCCATCCTTCCGGGGACTTCATGCCCGCCGCCGCTGTGCCTTCACCTGCGGCCGGGCAGCGCTCCTCCCTCCCCACGTTGCAGCACAGCGACCCAGCTTTCTACGGCTGGCGGATGTTGTCTTCATTCGCCACGATGCCTACCACGGCCCCCTGCGTCCCCCTTACGACGGCCCGTTCCATGGCCCGCCCCCAACCCACCGGCGGGGATGCCCTCGCCCTCGTAGGGGCTCCTACCCTCTCCTGCGTCCCCCTTCTGATGGCACGTTCCATGCCCCGGCCCTCGCCTGCGACCCCACCCTCCTCGGCCTCTGTGGTGCTTCTTCCCGAACGCGAGGATTGTGTCCATGGTTGAATTCTGGGGGGGCTTGTGTGGTGATCACTGATTGACACATAATTCACTCATGGAACTACAGGTTGGGGGTATTGTTCCGCACGGACACATTTGTTGACTGTACCTCCTGTGTACTTACTGTGTGCCCTACTTTCTTCTTTCTCTTCTCTTCCCGGGCTCCGACCCAACAACACGTGCATTTCTGCTGCTCAATAAAGCTAGCTTTGAACCTTCATTGCACCGCCTCCGGTTCTCTTCTCTCGGCACTACAATGTTAACAATCTTCACTTCTTGTTTTCAATTTAATTTAATCGACTGCCAATATTAATCTTGTAATCTAGATATTGGAAAAACTAAACGGAGACTGCCATTGATGAGATTACGTTGGTTTTCGTGTTTCCCCTTTTATTTTGAAGCTTTCTTCCCGTAGTCTGTTTTTACTTCCTGTCTTTGTGGGTTTTCCCGCCTGTTTTGTTAGACTTTCCCGCCGTTATTAGTTCAACTTGTTCCCCATAGAGAGGCAAAGTCCCTCTCTTTCCGGTGGACCTCCATGGGACCTTATTTCGGAAATATTATGTATTGAAGTCAATGGCGAGAGAAACGTTATCTTTCGATCCCGTTTGAATTGTGCAACAAATTACACATATGATGTTTGTCAATTTAAAAAGTAATTTTGCAAGTAAAAAAAAAAGGTTTTGCCGTAAAACTGTGAAGTGTAAGAGTCTGTGAGGGCTGATAATGTATTCCGGGAAATTACTCAGACCTACTATTTGACCTAACCGAAGTTATTGAGTCTATGTAAGTTTACTGCTTGGCTCAGATCCACCAACGTCAGCAAGATCTCACGTTTATTAACTCCCCGAAGAACCAGGTTCAATTAAATTAAATTCAGACAACTCTCTTAAATCTGTTTAAGCGATCCCGAAGGATTTTGAAATCAGCAAACTTGGCCTTGACCTTTGAAGCAGGAGAGAGAGCACAGATGCCTTTTAAGTTGTCCCAATCCAAAAGGTGGGATCAGTTTATTTGAAGAAAAATAGGTCCCAACGTATACAGGGTTTTTACCTTCTCTCTTTACAACATTATAATCATACTAAACCTATCCTGCTGTGATTATGTTCTAATATGAAACTTTAATTCACAGTTTTACATTTATTACCATCATTTGTAACTTCAACTGCCCGATTCAGTTGTGGCATTCAAATAGTCCCGCATGAATTCGGAGGGCCTTTCCTCACAGGTCGTAGGGTACTAACATGCAACAAACATCAATTGATTCCACAATTCACATTCATATATTTCAACTAGTCCCGCATGACTTCGGAGGACCCGTCCTCACAGGTGGCAGGGTACTAACATTCAACAAACATCAATTCATTCCACTCATTTCACAAAGAAAATTGACTCAGCTTTCAACAAAGAAAATCGAGAGATATTTACCAAGTTTGAGAGAACCTTACCGAGAGCTATTAACCCAGCTCTGAGGGACAGCGCTTTTACCGGGAGAGAGTATACCAGGGGAACCCCCCCCCCCTCTCTCTCGCTCTCTCCAAAAAGAAAGTTCCTCCCCATCCGCCAGTGTCTTTATGCTCGAAAACAGGATAGAAAAACCTAAGACACCTCCTCTATACCCATTTTTGTGGAAACTGGGCATGGCCTCTGATGTACAGGAATGACCAGACGTATTCTATTGGCTATGGCATAAGACACACCTTCCCATGTTTGTGTAAAAAGGACATGACCCCTGCAGGACTTGCAAAATATTATTCTCGGCTATAACATAACCACCTTTTTGAGGCCTCAATGTATATCTCCTTAAGTCAGGAGCCCCCCTCCCTGTGTACTGCTGTGAGGGGAGAGGGAAGAAACTGTCTCTCCCTTATCAGTGACACCCATAAACCACTACAGGCCCCACACTCGACCAAACAAAGTGGTTTGTTAAGTCGAGTGTAAGACCTGCAATGGTCCATGGGTGTCACCTATACTGTAAATATAGAAAATCATAACATATGAAACCTTTTCATTGTGAGTTATTCAAGAATATAATTGATCATAACTAACTTTCGTTTTAATTATTCAACCTGATATGGAGCTCTCAACAGAAGTAAGACTTTTTTTGTGTGAAACCGCTCAATGAACTACATCTATGGTCTCTCACAACAACACACGTCACCAAGATGGCCGTCACTACTGTCTTGCCAAACAATGGATTGACTTGCCTCACTATCACCACAATGAAACACGTCCAGAAGAATGTCATGCAAAGTAGGGATGTCCCGATCACCTTTTTTTGCTCCCGATCCGATTCCGATCATTTGATTTTGACAATCTGCCGATACCGGTTTTTCCCGATCCAATCTTTATGCAATGCATTAAGAGAAAAAAAAGGTATCAGATAACGGCTGGTCATCCAACGCGATTAATTCAGCTATCTTGGCTGTTATTGTTTTGACCTTTTCACTGTTCTGGGGCAGTTTCTCTTTCCTTTTAAAAGTCTCTGAAAGTGTCGGTTGTTTCAGTGCCTACCTGAGTGGCCGCTGTGTACTCGTCGTGTTGTTGTTGGTGTTTGTTTCTCAGGTGGCGTATTAGATTGGTCGTGTTGAAGGTAGCTCTGTTCTTTCCACCACGCGGAACCTCCACCTTGCAAACATTGCATCTGGCTGTTACACTGCCTTCACTTTCAGTTTTATAATACTTCCAAACTCCTGACATTTTCTCTGTCCCGACTCCCGAGTCACCAGCTGAACGTAGCCTCTCGTTAACTTACTGCTACTATTAGACACTGCGCCCTGCCCACTCAGATTTGAGAGAAATAAGCAACCAGGTCTATGAAAACAAACCCAAAAGAAACAACACATACATGATGTTGTGTAATTTTAAACCAAAACTAATTCCACAGGATGACTTTAAGTCGTGAACATGGTCATTTTTGTTTTGTAACATAACATAAAATAATAAAAATATTTTATAAAAAAAAAAAAAAGAATCCCGATCCCCGATTTTTTCCTCCCGATTCCGATCTTTTGAAAATCACGTGATCGGCTCCGGTCCCCGATCACGTGATCGGATCGGGACATCTCTAATGCAAAGCTGCCTGCCTGCCTTCCTTCTATTCTCCCTGAATTGCCTGATCTTTTTAATTTTCAATGTTAACCATTTGTGCAGATAGCATGAAGTAATAAAAGATTGCCGATGCTAATGTAGCGTTAGCATGTCTCCCTCGGGGGCATCTGGGCTTAAAGGTGTATTATAGAATGATCAGACTGTTGTGACAGTAGTCTTCAAAGGGTTCACGAAATATGACTACTCTACTGTTTAACACTTTGGTTAACTTAATGTTACTTCATGTTAAGGCTAATAAAAATGACAAGGCTAAGCCGGCTGTAATGCTAACTAACATGCTTGCTGCTAGCTAGGTAGCTAACTTGATCCAGCCAGTCACTCCTGGTCCTTTCATCAGACGGGAAGCGAAAGAACAAGTAAGACCCATTGCTGGTGATTACAACCTGGTAAGCACACAGGCATCTTGTTAAAGTTATCTTAGCTATCTCTTATATTTAGTGGAAAACAATTATGACATCACTTACGCGACTCTGGGATTTGTAGTCTTTCTAGTTGCGTATTTTTCATAGTCTTATATTTCAACAGTTTTACGACAAACTTTGACTTTTTTGACACGGAAATTATTTTTTAAGATTGACAAACATCATATATGTAATTTATGGCACAATTCAAACGGGATCGAAAGATAATCTTTCTCTCCCCATTGACTTCAATACATAATTGTTCCGAAATAAGGTCCCATGGGGCGGAAGTAGATAGGCGGGACTTCGCCTCTCTATTAGCTCAGCAAACACTGGCGCCTTTAGTTTTGCTTGTATTAAAGGTCCCATGTCATGGCCATTTCTACTGATCATGATTCCATTGTTGAGGTCTACTAGAATAGATTTAAATTGTGCAATTTTCCAAAATGAAATTGGTTTCTCATACAGCATCTCTGTATGTGTATTCACTCTCTGTCCTAAACGGCTTGTTGGAGCTCCTGTCCCCCCCTCCCTGTGAGCCCAGTGTGCTCTGATTGGTCGGGACGTTGCCAGGCTCGTTGCTGCTGCGAGGAGCGGACAGATTTACGGGTCGGCGATACAGCGAGAACATGCAAAACTCATCCTAAGCACACACAAAAACTCACAGCCAAAGTGAAAACAATGAGTGTGGCTTGATATCGAGTAAGAAAAAGGTTTATAACGATGTGAGAATGGGTCTGCGGAGAGCATTTCTCCGCCATCCCAACTCGTCTATTACCAGCGTTCAGGGACTTCCTGTTAGTTAACCAAGGGATCCTGGTTTGTGAGGTGCACTGCGGATTAGTCAATTTGGGCCAATCCGGTAATTTGTTGTTGATCTGGGTATTCACACGTCAGTCACTGTACCCACGAAGCAAAAAATGAAAAAGAGAAATGTCCAACGAGTCGTTCTGGGGCAGCATAGGCAGGTCTTCTCTGTGTTAGAGTTTTACTCGCTGCAGGGTGTACTTTGAGGGTTTGTGACTCTGCAGACCGTTTACATGCAGAACAACCTTCATAACACACAAGGGGACGGGTAATAACCGGAAAAGCATGACATGGGACCCTTAAGTCCTGCTTCTCTGTTTAATGTCGTTCTTATTATTGTTTGTCGTTTTCAGGAAGTTATGTTCTGGTTTGCTTTGCCTTGTCTAGACCAAGAAACAAATATAAGTATTTTCTGTTATACGTTCCTTTGTCCTGCGTTTGGGTCCAAACTACGCCATTACCAGAGATGGGAGAAGTACTCAGATGTTGTACTTGAGTAAAAGTACAAGTACTCAGATGTTGTACTTGAGTAAAAGTAGAAGTACTCAGATCTTGTTCTTGAGTAAAAGTAGAAGTACCAGAGTGTAGGAATACTCTGTAACAGTAAAAGTCCTGCATTCAAAATGTTCCTCAAGTGAAAGTAGAAAAGTATTCTCATCAAAATATAGTGAAAGACAGTAAAAGTAGTCATTGTGCAGATTGGTCCATTTCAGAATAATAGATATGATATGTTTTATAATGATTGATCATGAAAGTGTTCTCAAAGCTGGTAAAGGTGCAGCTAGTTTGAATGACTTTGTATACTGCAGGGTAGCTGGTGGATTTACTCCAGGTGGAACTAAAGTCTGATTTAACACTTGATTATATTTCACATCATTCATCCACATCTGTGAAGTAACTAAAGGTAATAAATACATGTAGTGGAGTAAAAGTACACCATGTACCTCTGAACTGTAGTGAAGTAGAAGCACAAGCATCAACATTGTACTTAAGTACAGTACTTGCGTAAATGTACTTAGTTAGTTCCCACCTCTGGACACTACCCATGTCAGTATTTTACAGAAAAACATGGACCGAGCTGAAAGGAAGGACTTACTGGAAGAGGCACTCGGACAGCGCCACCATGGCACACAGAACAAAGGCACGCTGCATTTTCACGGCTTGGCTATCAACTGAGAGAAAAGGAAGTTATTTCACAAAAAAATCAATTCACAGAAACACTGAAACTGAAATACTGCAGCAGCCATAAAGTGCAGTAAACTCACCGTATGACTCCAAAGACTTGAGTGCCTACACACAGCATTGCATCCTCTTTTATACAAATGCACTCACATGTTATCATTACACTTTGATAAGGCTGCACACACATAACTGATAAGTGAAGATAAGAAATGGAACAGGTAATCGTTGACCTCAAGAAAAGTAAAGTTAGGAAAACAAACTTTTGATTAAAGCTTGCACGAGTTTTTCCTCTCGCAATGTCAAAAGATGATGCAAATAAAACTAAGATGCAGTTTTACTACATATTAAACTGTTTCACACTTAAACCTATTTATACCCCATTTGTTATTATTCTCAGAGCCGGCCCGACCCATTACGTGGCATAAGCGGCCGCTTAGGGCCCCACAGCCACTAAGGGCCCCGCAGCCACTAAGGGCCCCCTAGCAAAAAATGAATAAAAAAAAAAATGAAAAAAAATTATAATCTCAGTACACCGTCGCCGTGATAAGTATGTTTCATTAATTGTGTTAATATACTCTCAAAGTCATGTATTATATTATTGAGTCAATAATATAATACATTAACCGTGCTTTACCTGAACCTCATCATGACACTAGAGAGGACGGCAGGATTAGGCGCGTTCACACCGGAGTACTTTTCCCCGTACTTTTCCCGTTTAGTTCCGTTAGTGCCTGGAATTTTGCGTTCACAACAAAAAGAGAACTTAGTTCCGAGAACTTTTACCCCCATTGTTAGTGCCTGCTAGAGAGGTGGCAATATCCTGGGGAGAAAAAAGTACCAATTTCGATTGGCTGGGCGAATTGCAAACCACGCCCTGTAAAACTCTGAAAAATGTTGTGAAGCCGCCATTGTATTTGCTTGCAATAGCATTATTAGCATTAGCATTATTAGCATTAGCCCAGCGCACCAACGGAGAGAGAATAACTTATGGCAACACAAAAGAAAACATGGGAACGGTGTAGTAATGAGGAGGTGTCGGCGTTCTGACGATTTACAGTAGAATTTCAGTAGAAGCTGCTGGGAGTCACAGCAGCTTCTACTGAAGCCAGTCCCCAACTCCGGGGACTTCCGGCCGGGGACTTCGGGCGGCAGTATATGCCGTGAAGTTGTTTGCGGCCTGCCAGTAAACCCAAAGCAGAAGAAGAAGAAGTGACGTCAGCGGCTTCATTTGCGTAATCTTCCCTCAGGGAACTTATTCTGGTGTGAACTGTATTTAGTTCCATGGGGGCACTAAGTGCTGGGCACTAAGTACGGCAAAGTACTTGGTGTGAAAGCAGCTAATGTAATTTCCCGTGTTCAGTGAATGCAACAGAGGCAAGATACCAGACCAACCAGAGAGTTGAATGGAAATAAACATCTGTCTTATTGGCTGACAGGTACCGATCCTGTGAGCTATGACAATGTTTCAATGTCAGTCGGACTCAGAGTGTTTGAAGATGGACATAAGAACATTTTTTCATAAAAAAGACCAGTGGTGGCTCACACAACAACCCCGGAGCCACCACTTGAGCCAGGTAAACAAGGTATGTAAATGTCAGTAAACTTCCAAGTTATGCGAACATGTAAGCAAAGCATAAATTACTGCTAGGTTGACGTTACTTTGAATCGCGGGGGTAAGCTAAACCGTTAGCAAGTAGCTATAGCTAGCCAGATATATTAAATACACACTTTGTCATACAATCTAAATGTAATGTTTTTTAGCGCTACCTGATGATTTCAAAGAAAAAATGTTGACTTACTGATCGACATGAAGCTAGAAGGAACCTTACAGTACACAGTTGATCCTGAGTCCTGTCAGTTAAAGTGTTTCATAGTTAGCTTAGCTAAGCATCAACCTAGCACTGAAATATATGGATGTTATGTGACAGTATTTCTGAGAAAAAGTCAGCTGAAATGGTGGCATGCCACTGCTTTACGTGTCGACAGCATGTTGGAACGTATTTGCAGCAGTAAATGTGGCTGTTTGGCCACTGATGTTGCCATAACAACACCTGGATTTAAACGTTCAACCTCTGTTTGAGACAAAGTTTTGCATGAAATTATAATTCTTCTGAATGATATTCCTATTGACAGCTAGTTTCTATGTGAACATTATGAGATGGACAGCCAGAGAGAATAAATGAAAAACAGTTATGAAATACTATATGACAGTAAAACAAGAATACAGTTTAAAAGGGGAGGGATTTGTAAAATATCCATAAAGAAAAATCTGTTTACAGTTATGTTTCATATGGGTGTTGAGAGATGTATCCATAGATCTCTTAATGCAACAGATTGATACTTTTAGCTTCAATATCTAAAAAAAAAATCTTTCCGGGGGAGCATGCCCCCGGACCCCACTAGAGGAGGTTAGGTCCACGATATTCACATGCTTATGTATACAAAATGTGTGCTTATGCTAACATCTTAAGACAAAAGTTGTTTCCTTGTTGTGTGTAGTGAGAACGCGCTAGAGTGAGGGGGGCCCCCAAGCCAAAGCTCGCTTAGGGCCCCTAAAAGTCTAGGGCCGGCCCTGCTCCATATGTTATAACCCGGCTCTTGGGCTGCAACAAAAAGCTAGGAGGCGAGACGAGGGGTCTGAAAGTATAGCAATCCTTTATTTAGTGGACACCAAAAAGACAGTCGCAGGTATAAAAGTCACGGCTCGCCACTGGTCAGACAAAGTTATTGACCAAAACCAAGATGTAGTCTCTTAATAAATACAGGTTTTTGTAAGCTTCAAACTTTACTGTCAACCTAAATCTTTCTGACTCATTGACTGATTGGTGATTGTTTAATCAAACATTAAGCTTCTTGTCCCAAATTTAATTCCAGGCTTAGTAAATGATTTGCATGTCCTACCTCTTTCCATCCCTCATTTATACCCTGTCATCGGTCAAATAAAGGCAAACATACCTTTAAATAATCTTAAAATCAAATATCATCGAATATTCATGTGTCCTCACTTAAAAGTGTGTGTCATGTTTATTTATTGTACATTTTAGAAAAACACCAGTCAATTAGATTGAACTCTCTTTATTGGATATGAGGAAATATAATCATATTTTGGAGAGGGAAAAGATTTGCGTCTCAGGCATTTTGTAAATCCTACTATACAACACATGTGATTGATTTAAAGATGTTGGTAGGAGTGACTCCAGGTTTCTTATCTAGCCGTGGCCAGACCCACCATGTTCTGGGCTCTGTTGAAGATGGCGTAGTACTGTCTGATGAAGACGTCTCCCAGGATCCACAGGTTGCTTCCTCCGTTACCGAAGCCAGTACGGCAGCCATAGGACCGAGACTGTGGAAAGAGAAGAGTTTCAGATGGAGGGGGACAAAATAGTGCAGGGAGGATATTTCTGTACGCCAACCTAGAAACTAGCATCTCCCTGATTTCCTCAACAAAAAGCCAATGGTTTCTTTCCATTAGATAAACTACAGCACGGTCACATGACTTCACGTCACCACCGTTAAGCTAAAGGAGGCTAATGTTGGGCTATAAAGGAACTACAGCACGGTCACATGACTTCACGTCACCACCGCTAAGCTAAAGGTGGCTAATGTTGGGCCATAAAGGAACTACAGCACGGTCACATGACTTCACGTCACCACCGCTAAGCTAAAGGCGGCTAATGTTGGGCTATAAAGGAACTACAGCACGGTCACATGACTTCACGTCACCACCGTTAAGCTAAAGGAGGCTAATGTTGGGCTATAAAGGAACTACAGCACGGTCACATGACTTCACATCACCACCGCTAAGCTAAAGGTGGCTAATGTTGGGCCATAAAGGAACTACAGCACGGTCACATGACTTCACGTCACCACCGCTAAGCTAAAGGCGGCTAATGTTGGGCTATAAAGGAACTACAGCACGGTCACATGACTACACGTCACCACCGCTAAGCTAAAGGTGGCTAATGTTGGGCTATAAAGGAACTACAGCACGGTCACATGACTTCACGTCACCACCGCTAAGCTAAAGGAGGCTAATGTTGGGCTATAAAGGAACTACAGCACGGTCACATGACTTCACGTCACCACCGCTAAGCTAAAGGAGGCTAATGTTGGGCTATAAAGGAACTACAGCACGGTCACATGACTTCACGTCAGCACCGCTAAGCTAAAGGAGGCTAATGTAGGGCTATAAAGGAACTAGAGCACGGTCACATGACTTCACGTCACCACCGCTAAGCTAAAAGCGGCTAATGGTGGACGTGATGACTTGTAGTCGTCTCATTTAGACACTTGTTAGCATCCACCATTTTTTGTATTCACCAGTGGGGTATTTACTGACGTATTTTATGTCGCAAAATAAAAATCTCTTCATCTTGTGTTAACCACAGACCTTATTTCAGGCTAACAACCATAAACACGTTCAAAACACCATTTACTCTGAGACGAGGGAGGATAGTGGTGCAGAAACGAGTCCTAAAATCCTGTTACTGGGTTTTAGGACTCATTGCATCACTAAGGTAAAGTGTCTGGCAGGCAAGCAGAACATACCTGGCGGACGTAGGCAGAGCCTGGGATGGTGAAGGTCTCTCCGTGGATGTGGAAGGTCACATCAGGCAATTGGCCAATGCTGTTGCAGTTGACCAAGTACTGAAGCAAAAGAAAAATGGAGGAAAGAGTTACATGTTTTTTTGTACCGTTCTTTCAACAACAAGAAGCTACGGGAATATCCTTTAACATTTGGGCACTTACGTCTCCGTTGTGGTTGGTAGCTCCCACTTTGCTGTTGATGTTGCTGATGCTGTTCTGAGGTCCAACAATCAGAGAAGTACCGGTGTCAACGATAGCCTGGCAGCCGCCATTACAGGCCACAACCTCACCATTGACAGTAACACTGAAAGAGAAACAGAACAGCATGCATCAGAACACTTTTAGAGATTTCTGGAGGACTTGTGATGCTGTGTTTTTGTTTCTTCACCTGTCCACTGTGATCTGCCAGTACAAGTCGCGGGAGAGGGGGATCCAGGAGATGGAACCAGAATAATGGTTGGGGTCAACGCCACCAAAGGTCACCACACTGCCTTGCTGAGAGTCACTGCAAAGACAGGAGAGAACATCATTAATTAATTGTTTTATTTTGTTTACTTTATTATTTTATTTTCAGTTTATTTATATTTTGTGTGATCCTTTTATTACCTTTCATAGATGCATGGTGGGAACTAACTAAGTACATTTACTCAAGTAATGTACTTAAATACAACTTTGAGGTACTTGTACTTCACTTTACTTGAGTATTTAAATGTAATGCTACTTTCTACTTCTACTCCACTACAATTCACGACATGTATTTAATACCTTTAGTTACTTTACAGATCTATATGTATGCATATGTATGGGTAGAATTTAGTTTATCTGTGTGCGTATTTAATTACGGAATTATCTTTTTTTAACTAACAGGAGGGCTACCTCTGTATTACTCATTTTGTTTGTTTTTCGGATGTATAAACTGTTATCATTTTTTGAAATAGTAGAATAAATGATAAAAAATAAGCTAACGTTGGCTAATGTTGGGTGTGATGAAGTTTAGTCGTCTTATTTAGACACTTGTTAGCAAACGCCATTTTTAAATCAACCAGTGGGGTATTTACTGATGTATTTTATGTCGTAGAACAAAACGTGAAAATCCTTTCCAACCAAAAAACATTTAAAAAAACCTTCAAGACGAGGGAACAAGAAGTGGTTAAAGATGACTTATTGAATGGTTTTAAGACTCAGTCCTGCATTAGTCCTCTAGATTGGATGATAGAAAGTTATTTCTGTGCTTACGAGCTCAGGTACACGGAGAACATGTCCTGGTTGACCAGATTCTCACTCATCATGTTGTCGAAGACGGGTGTAGCGCCGGATGCAGCCAGGCGAGGATACGCCAGGCCGAGGATACCGTCAGCGCGCATGTACTGCATGAAGGGAGCTTCAGTCTGACTCAGGCCGATGAGCTGGTTCTTCACAGCGAGTCCACCCACCTGAGAAACACAGCACAGGGATTAAAAACACTCTCAAACTACAACAGGATCATTTGATTTAGCTAATCAACAGAGATGGCAAAAGTACACACTTCCTTTACTCAAGTAGAAGTACAGATACTCGTGTTTAAAAATACTCTGGTGAAAGTAGAAGTACTGACTAAACTTCTTTACTCAAGTCAAAGTAAAGAGGCTTCAAAATGTACTTCAGTAAAAAGTACCCATAACTAGCAGCTGTTTTAAAGAGTACCTGACCTCCCTTTATATTAATAGAACAATAATGTCATTGTTAGCTAATGAATGTTTCCATGGTGACCAACGGCAACATGACAACGTTTCCATTGGTCCCTCTTCTTTAGAGAAGACCAGGAAATGATGGATACACGGATCGTGTTCAAATCAATAGGCACGCAATGACTCTAAATAATAATGATCACGCCACCAAACACACATTCAGACAAAAGGAACCAGCCTGTTTGGAAAATGTAATTATTTGGTATTTGTGTTCAAAATGTAAGAAGTAAAAAATCGTCAGAAAAATAAGTAATGGAGTAAAGTATCGATGCCAGAAAAATGTACTTAAAGGTCAGGTAGGTAATTCTTCCTCACAGAGCCCCTCCTCCAACACACACGAACACGCACATGACCAATGAGGGCACGAGATAAGTTTGTGCACAGATGGAAGGCTGACAGGCAGGTAGGCCATCCAGTTACTTTAGCCGGCTCAGATGATTGGTCGTGCTTTTTACAGCGCCACGGCTTCCACACATGATATTTTTTTATGGATTTTTTGTCAAAGCACTTCAGATATTCATTGCTATCGGGATGTTGCTATCAGCATTCCATGGAATATAACAAAAAGTGTATCTCCAGTCGGTTTCTCAAACTTACCTACCCCACCTTTAAGTACAGTAACAAAGTATTTGTACTCCACTACTTCCCACCTCTGCTAATAAAGTAAAAAAGGTTGTGCAACACATACATAGGACACTTCAGCCCAACAGATATTCAGTGTACCTTCATCGTTAAACAAGTGAACTGTGAACTCATTTTCGAATATATAGTGTTACTAATTTCTTTATTTTCTTACGGTCACAGTGTCGTATCCGAGGAATCCGGTCATGCTGCCAGTGCCGTAATGGATGCTGAGAGCTTTGCCGTTATTTCTGAAGGTGCTGCTGGTGCTGGGGTTAAACTTATCGTGGTTGTCTAGAAAGAACAGATGTAGGACAAAAATATTAACAATGCTTGTCTGATAAAGTGTATATTTTTGATTTCTTTTTAAAGCAAATTACATAATTGAAAAGTAACTCTTAACTGTCTTGACCTCTTGTTTTCAATATTAACCTATGATCTGCAGTCTAGACTTTCAAACCACCCTAACAAAAACTTCCTCAGAACATCAGAGATAAGAGCTGTATAATAACAAGACAAAATGTGGACATTAAAGTGGTCAAATTACGGGAATTTACAATCTTTCCTTTGCAGATCTTGGACTAAACAACTCGCTCTGGATGCCTAATCACAATCATACTCTCTACTAAAAAATCTACCGGGGTTAAACTTGTCGTGGTTGTCTAGAAAGAACAGATGTAAAGACTAAAAATAATTGTTAAATGTTTGCTGATTAGGTGTTTATTGACAATAACATATTTTGCAGTGAGTGCAAAGTAAAGCAATTGAAAAAGAACAGTTAGTAATCTTGACTTATTTTTTTCAATTTAATATATAAATGGGATATTAATCTTGTAATCTAGATACTGGAATAACTAAACGGAGATTTCCACTGATGAGATTACAACTCATGTTTGTCAAGATCTTGGTTTTCGTGTTTTATTTTGAAACTTTATTCCCCATGTCTGTTTTGACTTCCTGTCTTTGTGGATTTTCCCGCCTGTTTTGTTTGACTTTGCTGGAGTTATTATGGTGCGTTTCCACTGCAGGCGTGCCGAGCCGTGCGGGGCCCGTTTTTGGTTGCGTTTCCACTTGGCCTAGTACCGGCTAGCCGCTAGTGGGTCCTAATTCACAGTTTTTCTGGCCCCATAAAATCGTGGTTCTAGGGCCAGGAACAACCAGGCTGAGTCAGGCTGAGTATGCTAAACTAGAGAGAGAATTACTGGCAAGGGGGCTACGACTACAACAAGATGAACATATGTGACCGTGATTTAATTCTAATACACGTTTCAAAATGATGCCGAAGTAACAACATACTGATACCGGTTAGTAAAAAGCATGAATTAATGCTTTGACAAGTCTGCAGACAGACGGCAGGCGAAACACCTTTTTAAAATGCTCGTTATCTGAATGGAGATCGGCTAAGCTAACGTTGTAAATGCTCCGACCGTCCACACTCACAACAACGGCCTACAGACATAAACAAACCAGCGACTGTATTCTCCATGACACAGACAGGCTGTGGTTTGGACTTGTTTCACTTTGGTCTAGTTTCTGAACAGATATGAGGAGCTGTGAGCTCTGAGTGCTAACAGCTAACGGCTGTGTTGTTTTTCTGGGGAGCTCATTGAAGATGACGTCACGGCTCCGCCTACACTGCGTTACTATAGTAACTACCCCAGTTCCTAAACTGTAATGGAAGCGCAGCATAAAGTGAGCCTAATGAGGCCTAACCAAACCGAGCGAGGCCGAGCGAGGCCTGCAGTGGAAACGCGCCATTAGTTTAACATTTTCCTGCAAACAATGGCACTACCGCTTCTATTAAGTCCTGCTTTTCTGTTTGGTGTTGTTCGTAAAGTTGTAACCTGAAAAAGTATAAGAGATATGAGCCGTCAATTTACGAGATAAAACTTGGATATTCTCATCCTTTTATTGAGTTTTCTTTAGGGGAAATTAAATGGTAATTGGATTCATTTTTGTTCCTAGTTTTAACTATGCATACCTAAGCTTACCTAGGTCCTAACACATTGCCCAAATACAAGCCTAACATTTCAACTAAATGCTTTGAGGTTCGGCTTCCCTACAGAGTTAGGTCTAACCCTAACTACTCACTCTGGATGCCTAATCACAACCATACTCTCTCTACACTTCTTCAAGGACTGTCAGATCACTTTTTCCACTACTCAATGGATTTAGGTTTCATCTGGTCCATCACTTTTTCAATATGTATCAGCTTAAAAGGCCATAATGTTTCCACATGGATCGTTGAGATGCACCGGTCTTTTGTGTGATCCTGTTATTACCATTAAATAGAAGCTAGTAATAGACTTTAGTTTTACGTACTGCAGGCGGGGCTGCTGCAGTAGATCGAGGGAATCCACAGGTTGGAGGATCCGGTGTCGAAGATGACCTTGAAGGATTGAGGAGGAGTCCCGATGGAGATGATGCCATAGTAAGCCAGCTGGAGAGGAAGAGGACACAATGGGAACGTTAGCTTTCTTTATCAAAGTTCATCTGTTAAAGATCCCCTATCATACTGTTCTTCATCAATATATCACAGGTCTCAGATATATACAGAGCCTGTCTCTGATTGGCTGAAACACCAAACAGATCATTGCAGCATTACCCATAATCCCCTCTGAAGTGCTGATTCTCTGTCTGTTACTTTAGATGAAAATAAGGAGCCCCTCCCCACGCCCCTCTGAGAGACATTTGGTTACAAAGAACTCAATGGTGCTCTAGGAGGAGATTCAGGTGATAAGGGGGGGGGGGGGGGGTTACCTTGGTTGCTGATTGGCTAATGGTTACACAAGACAAAACATCGATATGACATTATAAAGGGGCCAAAATCTTTGTTCCTACTTTCAGAGTCTCTTTCCACAGAGGGGACACATGTTGATGTAGAAGAGACATGAAGAAGAGGGGACACATGTTGATGTAGAAGAGACATGAAGAAGAGGGGAGACATGTTGATGTAGAAGAGACATGAAGAAGAGGGGACACATGTTGATGTAGAAGAGACATGAAGAAGAGGGGACACATGGTGATGAAGAAGAGACATGAAGAAGAGGGGACACATGTTGATGTAGAAGAGACATGAAGAAGAGGGGACACATGTTGATGAAGAAGAGACATGAAGAAGAGGGGACACGTGTTGATGTAGAAGAGACATGAAGAAGAGGGGACACATGGTGATGAAGAAGAGACATGAAGAAGAGGGGACACGTGTTGATGTAGAAGAGACATGAAGAAGAGGGGACACATGTTGATGTAGAAGAGACATGAAGAAGAGGGGACACATGTTGATGAAGAAGAGACATGAAGAAGAGGGGACACATGTTGATGTAGAAGAGACATGAAGAAGAGGGGACACATGTTGATGTAGAAGAGACATGGAGAAGAGGGGACACATGGTGATGAAGAAGAGACATGAAGAAGAGGGGACACGTGTTGATGTAGAAGAGACATGAAGAAGAGGGGACACATGTTGATGTAGAAGAGACATGAAGAAGAGGGGACACATGTTGATGTAGAAGAGACATGAAGAAGAGGGGACACATGTTGATGTAGAAGAGACATGAAGAAGAGGGGACCCATGTTGATGTAGAAGAGACATGAAGAAGAGGGGACACATGTTGATGTAGAAGAGACATGGAGAAGAGGGGACACATGTTGATGTAGAAGAGACATGAAGAAGAGGGGACACATGTTGATGTAGAAGAGACATGAAGAAGAGGGGACACATGTTGATGTAGAAGAGACAGGAAAAAGTGGATTTTGTCTACCTAATAGGTGACC
Source organism: Notothenia rossii (assembly GCF_949606895.1). Classification (NCBI taxonomy): domain Eukaryota; kingdom Metazoa; phylum Chordata; class Actinopteri; order Perciformes; family Nototheniidae; genus Notothenia; species Notothenia rossii. Next base: position 3,302,458 of record NC_136910.1, read on the forward strand.
TTTAAATCTTCAGCAGCTGTTACTCACATCAGCGTCGTTGGTCATGGACTCGCCGCCGACAGCAAAGCTATCGTCAAACTTGGCCATGGGGTTGTACGGGTATTTGAGACGGTATTCCTCCCAAAGACCTTGCTCTTCCAGGGTCTCCCTCGCTGTCTTACTCTTATCCAGAGGAACCCTGTGAAAAACCAATGGGAGACACTTTCATTTGGTTTTCCAGGACAGGCTTTATATGCACAAAGCTACAGTGTAGAAATGGCAATGAAATTATTCTGACCTGAGCTCCTCCAACCATGCAGCATATATAATCAAATAGAAAAATACAAATTGTGAAGAAGTCGATATACATGAACCCTGCAACGCGCCAACTGGAGAAACATTCATTTTGTTTTCTATGAGGTATTTGGATGTTTCCTTCATCGTCAACGATCTTGTTTTCAATTGAATGTAATGGACTGCCAATATTAATCTTGTAATCTAGATATGTGGGTTTTCCCGCCTATTTTGTTAGAATTTCCCGCCGTTATTAGTTCAAGTTGTTCCCCATTAGCTCTGCAAACACTGGCACCTTGTATTAAGTCCTGCTTCTCTGTTTAATGTTTTTCTTATTGTTTGCTGTCGTTTTCAGGAAGTTTTGTTCTGGTTTGCTTTGCCTTGTCTAGACCAATAAACAAACAAAAGTATTTTCTGTTATACGTTCCTTTGTCCTGCGTTTGGGTCCAAACTACGCCATTACCAGAGATGGGAGAAGTACTCAGATCTTGTACTTGAGTAAAAGTAGAAGCACTCAGATCTTGTACTTGAGTAAAAGTAGAAGTACTCAGATCTTGTACTTGAGTAAAAGTACAAGTACTCAGATATTGTACTTGAGTAAAAGTAGAAGTACTCAGATCTTGTACTTGAGTAAAAGTAGAAGTACTCAGATCTTGTACTTAAGTAAAAGTAGAAGTACTCAGATCTTGTACTTGAGTAAAAGTACAAGTACTCAGATATTGTACTTGAGTAAAAGTAGAAGTACTCAGATCTTGTACTTGAGTAAAAGTAGAAGTACCAGAGTGTAGGAATACTCTGTTACAGTAAAAGTCCTGCATTCAAAATGTTCCTCAAGTGAAAGTAGAAAAGTATTCTCATCAAAATATAGTGAAAGTAGCGACAGTAAAAGTAGTCATTGTGCAGATTGGTCCATTTCAGAATAATATATATGATATGTTTTATAATGATTGATCATGAAAGTGTTCTCAAAGCTGCTAAAGGAGCAGCTAGTTTGAATGACTTTGTATACTGCAGGGTAGCTGGTGGATTTACTCCAGGTGGAACTAAAGTCTGATTTAACACTTGATTAGATTTCACATCATTCATCCACATCTGTGAAGTAACTAAAGGGATTAAATACATGTAGTGGAGTAAAAGTACACCATGTACCTCTGAACTGTAGAGAAGTGGAAGCACAAGCATCAACATTGTACTTAAGTACAGTACTTGAGTAAATGTACTTAGTTACTTCCCACCTCTGGACACTCCCCATGTCAGTATTTTACAAAAGATCTTGGACCAATCTGCCTTTACTTAAAATAATATTTTCTTTCGAGATACAGGTATATCTTTTAGAAAGGAAGGACTTACTGGAAGAAGCACTCGGACAGCGCCACCACGGCACATAGAACAAAGGCACGCTGCATTTTCAAGGCTTGGTTATCAACTGCAAGAAAAGGAGGTTATTTCACAGAAACACTGAAACTGAAACACTGAAACTGAAATACTGCAGCAGCCATAAAGTGCAGAGAACTCACCTCCAAAGACTTCAGTGCCGACACACAGCATTGCATCCTCTTTTATACAAATGCACTCACATGTCAGCATTACACTTTGATAAGGCTGCACACACATAAGTGATAAGTGAAGATAAGAAATGGAACAGGTAATCGTTGACCTCAAGAAAAGTAAAGTTAGGAAAACAAACTTTTGATTAAAGCTTGCACGACTGGTTCCTCTCGCAATGTCAAAAGGTGATGCAAATAAAACTAAGATGCAGTTTTACTACATATTAAACTGTTTCACACTTAAACCTATTTAAACCCCATTTGCTATTCTTCTTCTTCCATTTCTACGGGTAACCGTTGTGTTGTCCTCCCAATGGGACTTTTTATGAAGCATAAAGTAAAAAATCACCTCCAAAATCTTTGTTTTAGTAACATTTAAAATCAACATCATTTTCACAAAACCAAACCACATTTTTGATTTAATAAAAGGCAAATATTTTTGATTGATTTTTACGAAATTGATATCGAAAGACCCAAATGTCTCTATAATGTTCAATAAAACATGTTGTTTTTGCAGCAATTAGCTGAAAGAAAGCCCTTTTTCCGACCAAAACACGCAGGAATGAGTCAGATTGGACCAGAAGACAAAAGGGAGTCTTATTATGTTAGAAATATGTTTTTTCTTTGCTATATTTTCTGCAAAGTGCATATAATGTTATAATCATAAAGCTATGAAACAAAAACTGCCCATCGTTCATATTTCAATGCATGAAGTTAAACTTATTACATATTTAATTTATTTTAATGTTAGAAGGACCACCTGCACGTGATATTCAGCAAGAGTGTCTGCTGCCGTGTTATCATGTGTTTATTCTAATATCAAGGTATTTTCCACACACACACACACACACACACACACACACACACACACACACACACACACACACACACACACACACACACACCAATGAATGCCTGAAGAGCTGTGTTATCATTTAAAATAAACACATTGCTGCAGACTCAGCGGTTATTAAAGAACAGTGAATTACTTTATTAATTATTCAAACAGATACAGTATTCTAGGAAATGAAACTTTATTTGTCTTTTGAATTAAACATCCTTAATGTCTCTTACAAAAGTAAAGGTATAACATATAGTTACAGACAGTCATATGGACAAAGATAACAGTAAAAACGTAACTCAAATAAACAAGTAAATACAATTCACAACACCCACTGTCTCTCTTTCTTCACTCACAAGGATCTGACACCTTATGTGTTTTATCAACAGCCTTAAATAACTACTGTGGTTTCAACACTACCTTAAACATCTTCTTATAAAGGTGAGTGCATTGAATAGAAACTATATTCTATACAAAGGAAGCCCTAAGATCTTAGAAACGAAGGAAAGCAAGTTAGTTTGAAGGATTTGTTTGCTCGTGTGCAAGCGTGCAGGAATCTCCTTTCCCACGTGCATTAGCAGTGACGAATCAAAACGAGACGGACACTTTCTTACCCTACTGTTGCTACACGCAGTAATCAGAATTCCGTGTAAAGGCGTGTGTCCACAAAGCAGGTTTTTCTGCGTCTGCTTTAAATAGTTTTAATGATGAGGAAGTGCATAGCGTTGCATGGGATGGACAAAAAGCGATGCAACCCAACGTTCGTGCAACCACTCCGAGAATTTGTGGTTAAAACACCTAAACTTGATCATGAGCAAAATGCACTTTTTGATGTCTTTTATACATCAATGTGTCCCCGGTGTGTCAGGGAACTCACAAAGTGTCAGAAAATAAAACCCTCTCTCTTTCCCTCCGTGCCCACATCTCTAAAAACGGGGGAACAACGGAGCTGATCCAGATTTGCGCTAAATGCACTTTAGTACAGGAGTATCCTCTCTCGCACTTCATGTATCGATGCTGCTATATATTGTATTACCATGTCCTAAATACTTGTACATTCTGCTCTTACTCTTGCATTTTATGTATTTGTACTGCTATGTTTGTAATTTTCATTCATTTTCTTAATGTTTCATGTGAGGGACTGCGGATGGAAAGTAGCTCAGTGAATTAATTATTTAATTTAAGTTTTTCGCACTCTCCCGGGAATATCTCCGCAATGGCGCGAGCTTAAGTTTCAGCTTTGATTGCATGATATCGCCCAGGGAAACACCTTCGTCACACATGTTGCCACTTGTTTGTACCATTTTCTGGCGATTTGTAATCTGTTGTAGAAAAACTATGTGTTTTTTAGGATCTCAATAAGAATATAGAACAAACAATGGATGTGTTTGATGAACATGAATCCTGAAGCTGAAAGATTTAGATTTTAGGAGTGAGATTATTATCTAATAAATGAAGTCTGTTGATGATCAGAGGCTGCATACAGAGGAGAGGAGATAAGAGGAGAGGAAAGGAGGAGAGAGGAGAGGAGAGGAGGAGGAGAGGAAAGGAGGAGAGAGGAGGAGAGGGGAGGAAAGGAGGAGTGAGGAGAGGGGAGGAGGAGAGGGGAGGAGGAGAGGGGAGAAGGGAGGAGGAGAGGAGAGGAGGAGAGGGGAGGAGGAGAGAGGAGAGGAAAGGAGGAGAGGAGAGGAGGAGGAGAGGAAAGGAGGAGAGGAGGAGAGAGGAGAGGAGGAGGACAGGGGAGAGGAGGAGAGGAGAGGAAAGGAGGAGAGAGGAGAGGAAAGAAAGAGAGGGGAGGAGGAGAGAGGAGAGGAAAGGAGGAGAGGAGAGGAGCAGGAGAGGAGAGGAGGAGAGGGGAGGAGGAGAGGGGAGAGGGGAGGAGAGGAGGAGAGAGGAGAGGAAAGGAGGAGAGGGGAGGAGAGAGGAGAGGAGGAGAGGGGAGAGGGGAGGAGAGGAAAGGAGGAGAGAGGAGAGGAAAGGAGGAGAGGGGAGGAGAGGAGAGGAAAGGAGGAGAGGAGAGAGGAGGGGAGGAGAGGAGAGGAAAGGAGGAGAGGAGGAGAGATCAGATCAACCTCGTCTCTTATCGTCTTAATGTCAGCGTTAATCCTGTTCAATCCACGCCTTCCTCTTCACCGGGGCTCCCTCACTGATTCCCCGTCTCACCCCTTCCTCACTCCTCGGTCTGTCCGTGAATCCACTCAGAGGAACCCCCCCTTGTGTCTGAAGGATCCTCTGCGCTGTATCGGCCGAATGAGAACTCCCAGAATGCCAAGCTCTTCTCCGGGGGGTCCGCCCATCCCCCGGAGAAGCCGCGGGGTTCAAACGACAGAGCGCGTCGTGGCTTCTACGGGATTCACGAGGACGATAGGGAGCTGACTCTGAGGAGGTGCTTCGTGCACGGGGAAGTCTGCTGGAGGAGGAGGAGGTGACGAAGAACGAGGAAGGAAGCGAGACTTTGGGGTGAAGGAGACCGATCTTCCTGTGTCTCATTTCCTTTCCTTCTCCCTTCACTTCCTTGGGTTTGTCTGCTTGTTTCCTTTCCTCACTGATCTTCCTTCTTCTCATCTGAGCTTCTTCCAGTTTGACCTCCAGGTCGTGAACGTCGTCCGTGATCTGGTTGATCTGATCGAAGCGAGAGAGCAGCGATGTGACGCAGGGAAGCAGGCGGTCCAAGTGAGGCTGAACATCGAACGAGTCCTCAGACCTCAGAGAAAGAGAAGAAGATGGAGGACGAGGGGAGGAGGAAGAGGAAGAGGAGGAGGAGGAGGAGGAGGAGGAAGGAGAGCGGGAAGAGAGATGGGATTCCTGCGAGGATCGGGAAGGAGGAGCGTCCATACCTTCAAACTTCACGCTGTGACGAAACTAGGAAGGAAAGGAAACGAGTGGAATCAGAAACATTCAGAAAGACAAAAGGGACAAGGGACACAATGAAGGCTAGTTCAAATCTATCCATCTATCTCTCTATCTATCCATCTCTCTATCCATCTATCTCTCTATCTATCTCTCTATCCATCTAGCTCTCTATCTATCCATCCATCCATCTCTCTCTATCCATCCATCCATCCATCCATCTCTCTCTATCCATCCATCCATCCATCTCTCTCTATCCATCCATCCATCCATCCATCTCTCTATCCATCCATCCATCCATCCATCTATCTATCTATCCATCTCTCTCTATCCATCCATCCATCCATCAATCCATCCATCCATCTCTCTCTTTCTCTCTCCATCCATCCATCTATCTCTCTATCCATCTCTCTATCTCTCTATCCATCTCTCCATCCATCTCTCTATTTATCTATCCATCCATCTATCTCTCTCTCAATCTCTCCATCCATCTCTCTATCTATCTATCCATCCATCCATCCATCTATCTCTCTCTCTCTCTCTTTCTATCCATCCATCCATCTCTCTCTTTCTTTCTCTCTCTCCATCCATCCATCCATCCATCTCTCTATCCATCTCTCTATCCATCTATCCATCTATCCATCTCTCCATCCATCTATCTCTCTATCCATCTCTCCATCCATCTCTCTATTTATCTATCCATCCATCTATCTCTCTCTCAATCTCTCCATCCATCTCTCTATCTATCTATCCATCCATCCATCCATCTATCTCTCTCTCTCTCCATCCATCCATCCATCCATCTCTCTATCCATCTCTCTATCCATCTATCCATCTATCCATCCATCCATCCATCTATCTCTCTCTCTCTCTTTCTATCCATCCATCCATCTCTCTCTTTCTTTCTCTCTCTCCATCCATCCATCCATCCATCTCTCTATCCATCTCTCTATCCATCTATCTATCTCTCCATCTCTCTATCCATCTATCTCTCCATCTCTCTATCCATCTATCTCTCTATCTATCCATCTCTCTATCTCTCTATCCATCTATCTATCCATCTCTCTATCTATCCATCTCTCTATCTCTCTATCCATCTCTCTATCTATCTATCTCTCTATCTATCCATCTCTCTATCTATCCATCTCTCTATCTCTCTATCTATCCATCTCTCTATCTCTCTATCCATCTCTCCATCTCTCTATCTATCGAAGTGACTGTTATTTTGTTGATTGTTGTGCTTTTATTGATGTTAATGTGTGCATATGTATAAATGAGTCTGTTGTGTATATATATATTTGTATTTTGTATTCTGGATTGTGGGTAACGGCATTTCGATCTCTCCGTCTGTACACACAAAGTGAAAGATTGACGGTAAAGTTGACTTTAACTCGTAGTGTGCACCTCTTTAGTTTTGGAGAGTCCCATCCACAGTCTGAGTCTCTTGATGAAGAACTCCACCATGTCGTAGTCCTGAGGCTCGAAGGTGGGGCGGTACAGCTGAGCCCTCTCCACCCTTTGAGAGACGGTAAAGATTAGCAGTTAAACCGACTTAAAGTAAAACATTTCAACCCACTCTGTATCATTACACAGTGGGTAGAGTATGTTTAACAGTTCCTCGTGTTGACACCACCCAAAGCAGCTGATGAGTCAAGATCTGTCTTTGTGTTCCCGTTTTAATTTGAATTGTCACAGTCTGTCAGTTTCCTGTTTTACTTTGAAAGGTGTTCAGCCCATGTCTGTATGTGCTTCCTGTCTCTGTGTTTCCCTCCTCTCTAATTGTCTGATTGTCTGATTCTCGTAGTTTGGTTCTGGATTTCATGTTCCTGTTTCTCTTGTCTGCCCTCCTGCTTCCTCTAAGTCCTCCTGGTTCATTCTATTTTCGTTTGCTACTTTTCCTTTTGTCATACTTCATCTGTTTTTGTACCAGCCTTTAAGTTATTAAAAGCTTGCCTTGTGTTACATTCCCATACCTGCCTCCTCTGCTTTTGGTCTGCACTCTTACCAAAACCCTGACATTATTTGCCAGAAAAAGGGCTTTTGTTCAAACTACAGATTCTACTCACACATTTTTTAATGCCTGCAGAGTTTAATAGTGTTCTTCTGAAACAGACCTTTTGAGTACAGTGGCGTAACTAGCCCAGTGCATTCTGGTTTATAACCTTTTTTGGGGGTATACCAGACTTTGATATCCATCCACCTGGATTCATCTTCTCATTATAGTAACATTCATTTACAAACATTTGGTCTACCTATGTTGTAAATGTATTATCTTTTTGATTTCCACACGGCATCTATTGCACGTCTGTCCGTCCTGGGAGAGGGACCCCTCCTCTGTTGCTCTCCCTGAGGTTTCTCCCATGTTCCCCTTTAAACTGTGGGTTTCTCTGGAAGTGTTTCCTTGTACGATGTGAGGGTCTAAGGACAGAGGGTCTAAGGACAGAGGGTCTAAGGACAGAGGGTGTCGTATTGTCATACTGATATTCTGTACAAACTGTGAAGTCCACTGAGACATTACATTTTCAGCACCATGGACAGCTACTTCACATTACATTACATTTAGCTGAGGCTTTTATCCAAAGAGACTTACAATAAGTACATTCGAACAGGAAGATACAAACTTGAAGAAAACAGAATCATATAAGAACATCAGGTTTCATAGAGCCAAACATTTCAAGTGCTACTCAACTGGCTTTAGATAAGCCAGCCCTTTATTAGTATATAAGTGCTTTGTTAGTAATTCTATCTCTGGAAGTGGAGTCTAAAGAGATGAGTTTTCAGTCTGAAGAAGATGTGTAAGCTTTCTGCTGTCCTGATTTCAATGGGGAGCTCATTCCACCATTTTGGAGCCAGGATAGCAAACCCACGTGTTTCTGCTGATGGGAACTTGGGTCCCCCTCGCAGTGCGGGTGCAGCGAGCCGATTGGCCGATGCAGAGCGGAGTGCACGTGCTGGGGTGTACGGTTTAACCATGTCCTGGATGTAGGAAGGGCCAGATCCATTCGCAGCATGGTACGCAAGCACCAGTGTCTTGAAGTGGATTCTAGCAGTTACTGGAAGCCAGTGAAGGGAGCGGAGGAGCGGTGTGGTGTGGGAACATTTAGGAAGGTTGAAGACCAGACGAGCCGCTGCATTCTGGATGAGCGGCAGAGGCAGGATGGCACATGCAGGTAGACCAGCCAGGAGGGAGCTGCAGTAGTCTAGACGTGAGATGACGAGAGTCTGGACCAGAACCTGCATCGCTAATGTACATCTGTGATATTGGGCTATATAAATAAACATTGATTGATTGATTGATTGATTGATTGTGTGGCTGGTACCTGTATGCAAGGATAAGAACAGCTCCACAGATTCGGGCAAGGATCCAGACCCCTCCCCCCACTATCAGCAGCCCATAGAGGGGTCCTAGGACCGGGTGAATCCTGCAGAGCGTCCTCAGAGAGGCCCGGCCCCGCAGCATGGACAACACTGAGACCCCGGACTGATGGAGAGACAGGAAACCCTCCACTGAGCGGGAGAAGAGCTGAGACAGAGAGAGGGATGTGTACTGGGTCATCAGAACAGACTGGACTGCATTCACACACATTCAGAGGCTGCCTACAAGCATAGCAGCGACACCTGATGCTTTCTCCCTGACTGACACCAAAGTTATTATTATATTTCAGGACATGGAAGACTTTCGATTAGTTGGAGTCCCTTGGTTTTTCCACATTATCGTTTTTGTCATTAGCATGGTCTAAGTTGTAATGTTATTATCTTTTGTATCTGTATAAACAACACCTATGTCCCGTGAGAGGGATTCCTCCTCTGTCTTTCCCCGAGGTTTCTTCCATTTTGTATTTTTAGTTTGGGGGGTTTGTCCTTGTACCCTTTGAGGGTCAACGGACAGAGAGTGTCATATGCTGTACACACTGTAAAGCCCCCTTAGAAACATCATGGGCTTTATAAATATGATTTGATAGATTCATCGCAACTACATTTCTTCTCTATTCAATATCAAATGAATCTAGACTCTTCTGTTCAGTACCGTGTTTCCGAGGTGAGTGCAGATCATCAGCAGCAGCATCATCAGGACCATCAGAGCCCAAATCTCCCTCCAGGACCCCTGCAGAACCTGAACCAGAACCCCCCACCTCCGCACAAACCTCAGGGAGCCCAGCAGCTGAAACACACAGAGAGAGGAAATCAGATATTTAGTAACGAGGGGAAACCAGTGGATAGGGACGAAGAGCACTACAAAAACTCCAAATATGGCCAAGTATATTTGTCTAATATCCAGAGAGGGCAAAAGTACACACATCCTTTACTCAAGTAGAAGTACACACTTCCTTTACTCAAGTAGAAGTACACACTTCCTTTACTCAAGTAGAAGTACACACTTCCTTTACTCAAGTAGAAGTACACACATCCTTTACTCAAGTAGAAGTACACACATCCTTTACTCAAGTAGAAGTACACACATCCTTTACTCAAGTAGAAGTACACACATCCTTTACTCAAGTAGAAGTACACATATCCTTTACTCAAGTAGAAGTACACACATCCTTTACTCAAGTAGAAGTACACACATCCTTTACTCAAGTAGAAGTACACACATCCTTTACTCAAGTAGAAGTACACACATCCTTTACTCAAGTAGAAGTACACACATCCTTTACTCAAGTAGAAGTACACACATCCTTTACTCAAGTAGAAGTACAGACTTCCTTTACTCAAGTAGAAGTACAGACTTCCTTTACTCAAGTAGAAGTACACACATCCTTTACTCAAGTAGAAGTACAGACTTCCTTTACTCAAGTAGAAGTACAGACTTCCTTTACTCAAGTAGAAGTACACACATCCTTTACTCAAGTAGAAGTACACACATCCTTTACTCAAGTAGAAGTACACACATCCTTTACTCAAGTAGAAGTACACACTTCCTTTACTCAAGTAGAAGTACACACATCCTTTACTCAAGTAGAAGTACACACATCCTTTACTCAAGTAGAAGTACACACATCCTTTACTCAAGTAGAAGTACACACATCCTTTATTCAAGTAGAAGTACACACTTCCTTTACTCAAGTAGAAGTACAGACTTCCTTTACTCAAGTAGAAGTACACACATCCTTTACTCAAGTAGAAGTACACACATCCTTTACTCAAGTAGAAGTACACACATCCTTTACTCAAGTAGAAGTACACACATCCTTTACTCAAGTAGAAGTACACACTTCCTTTACTCAAGTAGAAGTACACACATCCTTTACTCAAGTAGAAGTACAGACTTCCTTTACTCAAGTAGAAGTACACACATCCTTTACTCAAGTAGAAGTACAGACTTCCTTTACTCAAGTAGAAGTACAGATACTCATGTTTTAAAATACTCTGGTAAAAGTAGAAGTACTGACTAAACTTCTTTACTCAAGTCAAAGTAAAGAGGCTTTGAAATGTGCTTCAGTAAAAAGTACCCATAACTAGCAGCTGTTTTAAAGAGTACCTGACCTCCCTTTATATTAATAGAACAATAATGTCATTGTTAGCTAATGAATGTTTCCATGGTGACCAACGGCAACATGACAACGTTTCCATTGGTCCCTGTTCTTTAGAGTTTGATCTCCACTACTTCCCACCTCTGCTTATATCTAGTCAGATTATGTCTCTCCACTTGATAAGACACACTAACTTCAGAAGTAACACTGCAGTGAGATATCAGGTCTTGTTTTTAGTTAACGCATCATCTTATTTTGAGTTGTATTTCAGATGAAACACATATTTGTTAGAAAATCTCCAACTATCATCAGAACACAAACACTTTTGAGCATTTGCTGCTCATATTGTAACATTTACTGATTCTGGTCAAACATAGTTCAGAATGAGTTCTAGCTAATTACAAGATCTGATTTGTCTAAATGTATTATTTCAAGAAATCTTACCAAGCACTTGTTCCCTTGTTCCCTTGTTCCCTTGTTGTATTGGCAGGTTTGTTTACTTATTTCAAGTGAAAACTGCTTGAATTCATTATTGTTTAACTTGTTTCTGGAGCAGTGTTTACCTTCAGAAGCAGCAGCGTGAGCAGGACAGCGGCACTCTGAGAACTCCTCTCTGACAGCAGGGCCGCAGGCAGGAAGTCCACGAAGCTGTCGGGATCGGATCGGAGCTAAACAACAACAACAACAACAACAACAATACAGGTTATTAAAAAGTCACAAAAGCAAAAACATAGGATATCTTAAAGTGGACCTATCGTGCTATATTTGGATAATATAGTGTAGGACCATACCTATATAAGGCATATTTATACTTTTTATTTTTCAAAATACCAAACAGATCATGCATTTTAGCCATTCCTCATTTCGCTCAATTTAACACTGCCTTTCACACTCGGATTCTGTGAGAACAGCACCATCTGGTGGCCTGAAATATGTACTACAGCGTCTCCAGCGCTTTCCAACGACAATGTCCGTGGCTGTCTCCTCCTGATTGGTGGAGTTGGCCCAATAGCCGTAGCGCCACTTCTGTGACGTCATAGAAGTGTTCAAATCTGGATCAGTCTGTATCAGATCCGTTGCAGCCCCTTTTTAAGAGATTTGGGTATGGAGGAAAATAGAGAGGGTTGTGTTTTCTGACACTTGGTGAGTTCCCTGGAACACCGGGGACACATATTCATGTAGAAAAGACGTACAAAAGTGTATTTTGCATGATAGGTCACCTTAAACTGAAATGGTCTTTATGGACTTTTGCTGTTTTTTTCTTTGTCGTAAAAAGTGTATAGGCAGTTGTGTTAATGGCTAGTAAATATACTTAGAAGAACGAGGGGTCAATAAAAGCCCTGCAAGACTATTTTGAGCATAAACCCCACTAAGTAGTTCAATTTGGACTCATTAGCTTAACGTACTGCTTGTTCAGTTGACCTTGATATTCTTCACCTTGTGTAACCTTAAACTATTAAAGGAAACTTTCACATAGCTCCACAGTAATACTCAGAAGATACTGGATGCATTAAGGTGAATAGGTCCGTATTAAATCTTATGTGTTCATACTTACCTTACTATTTAATACATTAAAGGACTTGCACAGAGGAGTAGTGGAAAGGTGAGACTGTTATGTAGAAGTGTTGTGACTTGTGTTTGGGAAGTAGAGAACATACGAATAGAAACATGATATATCGATTCAACTGTATGGGTTGTGGGAGAGTTTGGAAATGGAGGTTTTGCTGTTAAACTCGGCCGATAATTCCTCAAATTCATCAGGATTTTTCTCCGTTTTTGGATCCTTCCTTCAGACTGGATGCATGCAAGAAATTACAAGCTTTCTTTCAAAGAGTAAAGGTAAAAGCAGGGTGAGTATTTTATGAACAAACATTCATTTTGTGGGTGAATAATCCTCTAAAAGTGGTTTCAGTTTCATTTCTCACCTCAGAAACACAGTTGGATGCCTGAGACAGGAAGCAGAGCTGCAGGATTGAGGTTGTTAGAGACAACAAAGCCAGGAGGAGCTGGAACCAGTTTCTGAACCGTCGAAAGTACTGGGAGCGCTCAGCAGACATCGACCAAAACCCCCCGAACAACATGAGGAGAGCGGAGACCAGGAGAAGCACCTGCAGAAAGAGAGACATCGATTTTATCACTGAAATAATGTTTGAATCTTTCGCTAAGTTGTATCACGCCTGATTAAAATTCCCTATGGTGTTGTCGTGGATCCGATGTAACACTAACAACAATAAAGAATAAGACAAAGAGGAATCAATAAAACACAGAGGTGGTTGAAGTTTAATATGATATTGCTGTACAGCACTATAAGAGACACATTACCTTGCACCAAAGCAGTCAATAGTCTAATGTCCTTTAGACCAAGAGAATCTTACAGCTTATATATGTCACAATTCTTGTGTTATGTCACGTTTTTAGTTTTGTATTTCTTGTAAAGGGTTTATTTTGCTGTTCTCCCTGTCATGTTTTCCTCCTTGTGTATTGTCTGGTCCCTCTCTCTGTGTTTTTCCTCCCTGTCGTTAGTTTCCCTGGTGTGTCTGATTGTCTGATTGTGTTCACCTGTTGCCCTTGTGTTTCTCCTCCCCTGCCCGGCTGTTTCTCGTCTCGTGATTACCCCTCCCTGTATTTAGACTCTTCCTGTGTTCAGTGTTGGTTCATCTTTTGTTGGTGACTGAGTTCACCAGTGAGTGTTCTGTTTGTCCAAGTTCTATTCGTTATCCTTGAAATAAAGGTATGATCAGTTTAATCTACATTTGGGTCCTGCTTCCTTCGCTCTACCGTAACAATATACACCTCAAAAACTTGAAATCTTGCCAAGTATATGTGTCTAATATCTAGTCAGAATATGTCTCTAAACCTGAGATAACTTCAGGAGTAACACTGCAGTGAGATATCGGGTCTTGTTTTTAGACAATGCATCATCTTGTTGAGTCAAATGATCTTATTTTGAGTCGTATCTCAGATGAAACACATTATTTGTTTACATATTTATTAGAAAATCACCAACTAACATCAGAAAACAGAACACTTTTGAGCGTTTGCGGCTTATATTGTCACACAACATTTCCTGATTCTGGTCAAATATAGTTCTCCTAGCTAATTACAAGACCTGAGTTATCTAAATATCCCTTCTTATTTAAAAAAAATCTTACCAAGCTAATGTTCACTTGTTCTATTGGCAGATTGTTGTACTTATTTCAACACATGATTATATAAAACAGATTTGTTGCAGGGATTGCTGACTCATTCCAGGTTCTAAAGACTCAGTCCTGCACCACTTTAATTGAAAAGTGTGTGTGTTACCGTGAGTGCTGCCTGCAGGTCGGGTCCAGAGTGAGGAGAAGGGATGAGGAAAGGAAGGATGGAGAGGAAGGAGGCGAGCCTCTGTGAGCGAACCCACTCCAGTTTGATGGAAACACACACAAACAAACCGGACTCTCTGTGGAAGTGTGTGAAGTCGAGGGAAAGGGTTTTAAACCTGGGAGGGAATGGGATAAAAGAAAATAGAAAACATAATATTAAGTGGTTTCATTTGAAAGCAGTAGCACGTATTGTTTAGTTAGCAGGGATGCATGTCATCTAGGTACTCAACTTGCAACACAACTGTATATATTTATATTAAATGAATAAAAAGTATATATATCATAAAAAAGTTATTTCTCTCCTTCTGCTTCTTTTCCTGTTCTTTCCGTAACGTATCCACTTACTGTTTGTTGGTCCACTCAGACATGTGTAAGTCATTGAAGAGCTGCTGCGTCGTTACGCTGCTGTTTCCCAGATACACCGTTTCCAGAGGAGGCAGAGTGTGTGTGTGAGGAGGCAGAGTGTGTGTGTGAGGAGGCAGAGTGTGTGTGTGAGGAGGCAGAGTGTGTGTGTGAGGAGGCAGAGTGTGTGTGTGAGGAGGCAGAGTGTGTGTGTGCTGCAGACGGGGTAATCCAACAAGCTGAAGTGTTGGGTTTCGGTGAAGGTGAGGCACCAACGTTTGGATCATCCACTGCTCAGCGTCTGACCAGCTGCATGAAGAGAGAATGGATTTAAATGTTGGAGTGTGTGTGGGTGTGTGTGTGTGTGTGTGTGTGTGTGTGTGTGTGTGTGTGTGTGTGTGTGTGTGTGTGTGTGTGTGTGTGTGTGTGTGTGTGTGTGTGTGTGTGTGTGTGTGTGTGTGTGTGTGTGTGTGTGTGTGTGTGTGTGTGTGTGTGTGTCATTTGAGCATATACTTCTCAATGTTTTCGACATGTAACTCTATAACGACAACTTTTGATACAGAATAGTTTACATTTTAGCAATGTTTTGTTCAATATGTAAACCGTCCCAACTTCGGCAGATGCTTTTCAAAATCCACAGCGATGCATGCCACAAAATATCTTTCTTCCTGGTAGCATTTTGAAACTGTGTAGAAGTGGAGATTAAAATATGTCCAGAGGAACAAGCTGAGTCTGAAGGTTTTTCTACCTCGATCACATGTTTTTTATTTGTTTTCCAAAAAAATTATTACTGCCAAATTGTATTCCATATTTTATTCCATTCTATTTCTATGTAAAATCCCATTTGTTGTTATTTCTTGTAATTGTAAAAGTAATTTCTTTCTGATTGTTTTGTCAAAAAGCAAACAAATTAACAAGACAAACATGTCGCTGATGACGATGACCTAATATTTTATTTATAAAAAGTATATATGCTAGAGGGGGTCGGACCAGAAAAGTTTTTGTAAGCTTCTTCTTGCCCCTGTTGAACATGACAGAGACTATTTGAGAATTATTATTATTTATTTATTTTTTTATTTTTTTGTACTTTGTTATAATTATTAATTTGAGTGAGAAAGAAAAAGGAAAAAAAAGAGTATATATATATTATTGTATGTTTTTGTTTCTGACATGTTCAATAAACTGACTAAACTAAAACTAAACTATAAATACTACCATATTTGACTACATTTTGTATTATTTGTATTATTTTTTAATGTTATAATAGTTTTTTTTAAATATATATATTTTTTTACCTTTATGTCTGCACCATGACATCAAGTCAAATTCCTCGTCCGTGTCAACCTACCTGGTGATAAACCTGTTGCTGATTCTGATGATTGTTTAGTGTTTCTACAGCTGAATGTGTCCCTTACCCCCTCAGTGAGGTGAGGTTCTGCCCCCCCCCCTCTGAGTGAAGCTCCCGTCTGACGGAGGATCTGAGCAGCCGAGCGTCTCTCTGCTCCACCCCGGCCTGATAG
>NC_136910.1:3318866-3368467 GCF_949606895.1 Notothenia rossii
GGTAAAAGTCAAATTCTTTAGAAAAATCGTATTCTGGAGAAAAAAAATCTTATTCTAAATAAAAACTAAATTTCTGAAAAAATTTGGAAAAAAGTCAAATTATCAAACAAAATCCAATTCTCAAAAAATAGTCAAATTCTCAAAAATAGTCAAATTCTCCAACTAAAGTCAGATTCCTAAAAAAATGTAATTCTCCAAAAAATTGTGAAATTCTCCAAAAAAATCAAATTCTGAGAAAAAGTCGAAAATCTGCGGAAAAAAAGTCAGATTCTTCAAACAAGTCAAATTCTCAAAAAATAGTCAAATTCTAAACAAAGGTCAAACCAGAAAAATAAATTTAATTTGTTGATTGAGGCCTGCCCTCCTACCTGAGTCCCTGTGTGCCCACGGCCCCGTACCACAGCGCCCCCAGAGCCAGGTACAAGTGCAGCACCACGGCACTACAGGTGACCCTCTGACCCCGAGAGAACCTGCTGTGAGCGGGGCGTTCCCATAGCGACAGCCACAGGTGATGCTCCACCATCCCAAACACCAGCTGGGAGGAAAACACCCGACGAAACTGAGACAGCTCCTCTGGACCTGAGAGGACGAACAAGCATTTGTTTATTTACCGAGGAGAGCGCAGATTCATAGAAATTACTGCATATTAAAAAAAGCATATTAATTCAGTTCAAAGCTCACATGAGGCCAGAACCTCCTTCTCCACGGATCCGTTCTTCTGGTTCTCCACAGAGAGCCAGTCCTCCAGCAGGAAGAAGAACATGTGGTCAGTCTGAGGGTCCCAGACCACCACTTGCTCCACAAACCAGGACGGGTCCAGACCTGAAGTCACACACACAGAGAAACTCTCTGGTCTCCTATCATATATTTCTCAGATATAAATATATAAAAAACATGTCTATGAAGTGTTTTGCTCAAAATACCAAACAGATCGTGCATTTTAGACTTCCCTCATATCCCTCTGCTTCAGCCCTGTTAGAGAATTGCTGATTCTGGGTCTAAAGCTTTAAAAATGTATACCCAGAAACTCAGCTAAATGCTGCCGTGATTAAACGCCATGTTCTAAACCACATCAAGGATTATTTCTGAAACAGTATGGAGCTCAATGCTTTTTCTCTCTCAGGTTTATCACGAGGTGAGTTACTTTTTATTTCCTGCTTCTTTACACATGCTCTCTCCAGTACAGGTTAGCTCTGAGTGTGAGCGATGCTAATGTAAACAAAGATCATATTACGTCCAAAACGTGTCGTGCATTGTTTCTGATAGCAACGTCTCTGATAGGGCCGTGAGTGTAAAGCCCACCCACATTTCAGATATGACGTCAAATCGGCAGCAAATCTGGATCAGCTCCGTTGTAGCCCTGTATTAGAGATTTGGGTACGGAGGGTTTTATTTTCTGACGCTGCGTGAGTTCCCTGACACACCGGGGACACATCTTTATTTATAAAAGCCATACAAAAAGTTCCACCTACATGTGTGTCAGTCACACACATAGAAAAACCAAAAAAAAGGTTTTGCAAAAAATGTGCAAAAAACTGAAAAACAATATTCAACTCTTTTATCAAAAGGATATTTTTTGCAAACTCCACCTACCTGTGTTATCGTGCCAGATGCGGATCTTCCAGACTTCCCCCAGGCTCTCGTCTGTCTCCAGGTGAAACTGATCGAGGCCTCCTCTCTGAAACGCTCCGTCGCTCCGCAGGTGGCGAGCGCCGCTCTTACTCACTCCGTACAGGCTGATGCCAACGTGTGCAGTGGTGCCTGATGGGTAAAATACAGTATTCAATATTTTTTAAATATATAGTTATCTGTGTAGTTATTCTTAATTTATTAATTTAAAAAAAATAATGATTCATTTATTATTTTATTATGTGTTTGAGTACACACATACTGAACATTCACATTACATTTTAAGTAAATCTTTCAAATGTGAAAACATGTTAGTCCCCTCTAACCTGCCCCTCTCCTTCGGCCGGTCTTCACCAGCACTCGGTACTGATGGAGGCCCGGTCGTCCACACAGAGGAACCCGGCTCAGCCTGGTTCTCTCCAGGTGGTCCAGTTTGTGAGCGATGAGCCCCAGCAGCAGGTGGATCAGAACCAGAACCGCACAAACCATCCCGACCAGAAGGTTACGCACTGGACCCCCCGGCTGAGGAGAGACAAGAGAGAGATGAAGGAGCCTGATGCAGACTTCCCTTTATTTACTTTCCCTTTCATTTTTGTTTTCATTTTCTCTCTTTGTGAATGAACTCAACATTTGCCATGCTTAGCACAAACAAAAAATTGCACAAATATGACAGTTTTAAAAAGAAAATGCACGAGTATAATGCAGCATCTTAAAGGTGGGGTAGGTAATTTTGGAGAAACCAGCTCGAGTGCGCTAGAATTTGAAAATACAGAGCCCCTCCTCCAACACACAGGAACGCGCACATGACCAATGAGGGCACGAGATAAGTTTGTGCACAGATGGAAGGCTGACAGTCAGGTAGGCCATCCAGTTACTTTAGCCGGCTCAGATGATTGGTCGTGCTTTTTACAGCGCCACGGCTTCCAGAAATGATATTTTGTTATGTATTTTATTGTCAAAGCATTTCATGCATGTATGCATTGCTATCGGGATGTTAAGAGCATTCCATGGAATATAACAACAAGGGTTCCTGAAATAAATTGCATACCCCACCTTTAATGTCATGTCAATGCCACTGTCGTCCATTCAGGAAAAGTCTGGCATTACCAAGACTGTAGTTGGGCAGCTCACTCATTCTTTTCAAACTGTATTTTTGTTATTAAAACGACAGGAAGCTGGGTGTTTTTTCTAATTAATACACAATAAAGCCAGTTTCTTAATGGATAACATTTGCAGAAACTCTTTCTGGAGGGAACTTAGGGATTTTAGCCTTCGCAGACCATTTACATGCACAAAATCCTACAGGAAAGGGAAGAAATCGCTCCGGTGTAATGCTTTGTGTCTCACGTACCGGCGGCAGCAGCACCACGGCCCCGGGATGGAGGAACATGCTGGCCCCGAACATGGTGAGGTGCTGGGTGAGGCAGTGGGCGCTCTGCAGGGTGCTGCCCTCCAGAGGCTGCAGACCCTCACTGCTCCAACGCCTCTGCTGCACGCTGTAGTACTGACACACTGCGCTGAACACACACATCGACACACACACGGACCACCGGAGCCCAGAGACGAGGACAGGTGGACGGAGAGAGGCTGGTCCGTCCGGTTCAGACTGTTGGAGGAAGATAATTCATGTTAGGTAATTAGCTAGAGGAGCAACTGACAGGTGAGGAGTTTACGGTACATTATCGCAAAAACAGTGCTCATACTTGCACGTGGCAAAGTAGTAGCCTAGTAGGCTATTGAATGAATAAAATGCACAGTATTTTCCTCAGTTCACATATAGCGCCTTTTTCTGAGCGATAGCATATTTAAAAATAGTTTTCAATGTGGAGTTGCACCCAGAGTCCTTTTCTGAGAGCACCGCTATTCTTTTGCAACTGATCTGAAGGGTTTTAGTTGACATTTTACGGTTGATTAAAGTGAAAAAACTATGACAAACACAAATAAAAAAGTAGCACAAATAGATAATAAAAGACAAGGGGGCTAAGCTAGTCCGTCTTATAAAAGCGTTTGATAAGATGCCGAGTTATTATTACGAGAAATGTCTTTGATGAAACACTTGGAGGGGGTATTATTAAAGCCTCTCTGCCAGAAGAACACAGCGATACAGGAAAGACCAGCGACTCACAGTGGAGACAGGAAGATGGTTTCCTCCATGAAAGGGGTCGCATCAGACAGATTTAGAGCCCACTCCCTCACCAGGGAATCCCAGGATGCATTAGTCCCTGGCACTGCAGAGCTCACTTCTATCCGGACATGTCCCAGACTCACTGGAGTAGCTCCTGAATATGCATAATGCAGTTAGAGAACAGCCTTTGGGATTCATAATTCATGCACTAACTCACAGATATACAGTAGGGGTAATTAATATTTATTTAGGTGCTGCTTGACCGACTTTAAAATAAAGTTCAGTGTCTTGATTTATAGACTTCCTTAAAATGTCGTGTGTACATCAACTGTCTAGATATTCAGGAAAAGTCTTGCATTACTAAGACTTGGGGAGCCCACTCAAAATGTTCAAACTGTATTATTATAACGTTATTGAAATGACAGCAGGCTGGGTCTTTTTCCTAATTAATACAAAATAAAGCCAGTTTTTTGTATGGATAATTTTGGCAGAAACTCAGGCGTTTTATAATTTACAGACCATTTACATGCACACAAATCTATAGAAATCACTACAGGAAAGGCGAAAAATTCAAAAAGGCACAATAGGGTCTCTTTAAGATCTGTAAAAAGACTGGTTAGATCCAGTGAAAGGTAAATATTGTTCTGTACCTGAGTCCAGGCTGAAGTTGAAGGAGATGTATGACCCTGCGTTTTCATCCAGTCCGTCCACAGCCTTGACTGTAAAGTTTAACATCCCTTCAGATGGCAACATCACCGTAAGACAAGTCCCATTCCCTGCTCCACCCCCATCATCCTGCCCAATATGGTGTTTGTTGGGCAGGGTGACCCGTATGGCCTGATCAGGGTCCAAATCCTGTATGGTGATTGGTTGGCCTTGAGGTGTAGTGAGCTCCATTGCAACCAGAGAGGTGGAAATCGGAGGATCGGCTGCAGTCAGGAACGGATTTGATCCAATATCTGCGTCAAACAGAACTTGAACTATCTCAGTCTTCTGGTTCTGCAGGTGATCAGTAAGAGAGGAGGGGATGAGAAATTGACATTTATGAGAAGGTATGATCTGGTGTTGGTTGGACTTTTGAGTGCAGAGGAGTTCAGAGGGGTCTCCATGGAAAGAAACTGTGTTGATGTAGTCGTTGGAGAGCAAAAGAGGCGCCTTGTCATTCATTTGGGCGTGCATCAGGGAGCGCATCAGGGCCCCTGCATGATTTAGCGCTAAGAGGACATTAGAGGACGCTAAATGAAGAGTGTCGTGGTGAGAACTGGAAGCTCTGATAGATACAGCCGCCAAGGTGCTACCTGGAAACAAAGAGAACACAACACTATATTTGATTTGTTCATTTAACCCTTGTGTTGTGTTCGAAAGCTGTTTCCGGTCATGGTGTTCGCATGAAGTCCAAAACGCTCAAAGATAATGACTATCATGCAATATTGTTTTAACTACATCATCACTAACTTATTATGCATTCACAACCTCAACCTCCTGTGGTCATTTTTTTATTTATGGCCCCAAAACACATATCTTTAAGTAGGAAATGGATTGAATGAACTCATTATATTCCCTATAGTAAACACAGTGGATAATATGGACTAATATTAGAATACAATTTCCCCCCAAAACCTTTTTACAACTTTATATTATTAACTATAGTTCCAATAAAAAAAACTAGAGGGTAGTTATTAGGGTTGTAGTACTCGAGACCGGACTTTTTAATGGTCTTGGTCTTGTCTCGGAATCGACTGCATTTGGTCTCGGTCTTGTCTCGGCCTCGGACCTATAGGTCACGAGATTTGATGTCAAGGCCGGTCGAGACCGTTCTTATTATACATCCATGGTCGAGACCACGGCTACTGCTGGGGATGTGATTGGATGTAAACCGCCCTGTTTAAACAATTCAACCAGTAACGTGACTTCACGTGACTCTGAATCTTTGCCCTCATGCGCCGCAATGTTTGTAAACAAGGGACTGGTCTATACCGGCTGCTACCCCCCCACCTGTCGCCACCCCCTTCACACACTCAAACGCTCTCGCAGTGAAGATGTCGCAAAATTCATCAATCATTACATTTGGCTACACAAGCTACACAAATTGGCGTGTGTGTGTGTGTGTGTGTGTGTGTGTGTGTGTGTGTGTGTGTGTGTGTGTGTGTGTGTGTGTGTGTGTGTGTGTGTGTGTGTGTGTGTGTGTGTGTGTGTGTGTGTGTGTGTGTGTGTGTGTGTGTGTGTGTGTGTGTGTGTGTGTGTGTGTGTGTGTGTGTGTGTGTGCGTGCGTGCGCGTGTGTGGGGGTGTATGTGCGTGTGTGGGTGTGTGTGTGTGTGTGTGTGTGTGTATGTGTATGTTAAAGGGTTTTCCTTCATCCTGTGTGTGTTTGTCTTCAACAGTGGTTCCTGGTTTGTTTGTTTTTTGCTTAGACCTATATACCGTAAAATGTATATTATGATGTTATATATTATGTTCTTACTATGTTACTGTTTTTATATGAAAAGGATAACTTTTTGAATAAATATCTAACAAGTGACATGTAATATAATGAAGTTGAATTTATATCTTATGTGTGTCTTTTTATGATGATGTGGATCTTTCAGATCAAATTGACTCTGGTATCTTACACATGGTATTGTAAGTCTATCATGAAGTGTTGGATTCACAGTAGTCTTGACTTGGTCTCGAACTTGGTCTTGGTCTTGACTCGGTCTCGCCCTCTTAAAGTCTTGGTCTTGACTTGGTCTCGCCCTCTTAAAGTCTTGGTCTTGACTTGGTCTCGCCCTCTTAAAGTCTTTGTCTTGACTTGGTCTTGACTCGGTCTCGCCCTTGGTCTCGCCCTCTTAAAGTCTTGGTCTTGACTTGGTCTCGACCTCTTAAAGTCTTGGTCTTGACTTGGTCTCGCCCTCTGAAAGTCTTGGTCTTGACTTGGTCTTGACTCGGTCTCGCCCTTGGTCTTGACTTGGTCTCGACCTCTTAAAGTCTTGGTCTTGACTCGGTCTCGCCCTATTAAAGTCTTGGTCTTGACTTGGTCTTGACTCGGTCTCGCCCTTGGTCTTGGTCTTGGTCTCGCCCTTTTAAAGTCTTGGTCTTGACTTGGTCTTGACTTGGTCTCGCCCTCTTAAAGTCTTGGTATTGACTTGGTCTCGCCCTCTTAAAGTCTTGGTCTTGACTTGGTCTTGCTACTCTCCGGTCTCAGTAATGTCTTGGTCTCGGATAAGGTGGTCTCGACTACAACATTAGTAGTTATTATATCATTTGAACTTGAAACGGGTCATGGGAGACCCGAACACAACATAAGGGTTAACCATGAGATTATGAGTGATCCATGCATGAGATACTTTTTGAAAAGCACCTATGATGTTGAGGATGTTCCTCCCTGTTTCCACCGCTGACAACACACCAGGACTCATCTGCTCCTCCATGACATGGATCATCTTCCCAACAGCTTCCAGAACCTTCTCTTGGCACTTTTCACTCACAAGTTCACTTGGGACAGCCTTCAGAAAACAGAAATAGACGTGTCTTTTGTTATTTTTATGCTTAAAATGTTGAAAAAGAAGGAATAATCTGTACGATGTTAAGCTGTTGTGTGAAATATCTTTATGTCTTTTTGGTCTCTTCTCCTCCTTTCTGTGTTTGCAAAGAATACAGTTGGCACTACACATATTTTCTAAATATTTGGGACTGTGAATGATAGGGAAACAAACAGTGGTTACTTACAGTAGACAGTGACAGAGCTGAGCTGATCTGATCTACATTCAGCATGGAGCTCACCGGGAGAGACGCCAGGACTCGGGTCACATTTTCCCGAATCTCCCTTCTGTCCAACAACGTCACGGCAGTCTGTCCAGCATCCATCTGTGGACAGATTGGGTGAGACTCATCATTAGTTTAAAGGTAATCTATCATGCTAAATCCCCTTCTTCATGTCTCTTCTACATCAACATGTGTCCCCTCTTCTTCATGTCTCTTCTACATCAACATGTGTCCCCTCTTCTTCATGTCTCTTCGACATCAACATGTGTCCCCTCTTCTCCATGTCTCTTCTACATCAACATGTGTCCCCTCTTCTCCATGTCTCTTCTACATCAACATGTGTCCCCTCTTCTTCATGTCTCTTCGACATCAACATGTGTCCCCTCTTCTCCATGTCTCTTCTACATCAACATGTGTCCCCTCTTCTCCATGTCTCTTCTACATCAACATGTGTCCCCTCTTCTTCATGTCTCTTCGACATCAACATGTGTCCCCTCTTCTCCATGTCTCTTCTACATCAACATGTGTCCCCTCTTCTTCACGTCTCTTCTACATCAACATGTGTCCCCTCTTCTTCATTTCTCTTCTACATCAACATGTGTCCCCTCTTCCTCATGTCTCTTCTACATCAACATGTGTCCCCTCTTCTTCATGTCTCTTCTACATCAACATGTGTCCCCTCTTCCTCATGTCTCTTCTACATCAACATGTGTCCCCTCTTCTCCATGTCTCTTCTACATCAACATGTGTCCCCTCTTCTTCATGTCTCTTCTACATCAACATGTGTCCCCTCTTCCTCATGTCTCTTCTACATCAACATGTGTCCCCTCTTCTTCATGTCTCTTCTACATCAACATGTGTCCCCTCTTCTTCATGTCTCTTCTACATCAACATGTGTCCCCTCTTCTCCATGTCTCTTTTACATCAACATGTGTCCCCTCTTCTTCATGTCTCTTCTACATCAACATGTGTCCCCTCTTCTCCATGTCTCTTCTACATCAACATGTGTCCCCTCTTCTTCATGTCTCTTCTACATCAACATGTGTCCCCTCTTCTCCATGTCTCTTCTACATCAACATGTGTCCCCTCTTCTTCATGTCTCTTCTACATCAACATGTGTCCCCTCTTCTTCATGTCTCTTCTACATCAACATGTGTCCCCTCTTCTTCATGTCTCTTCTACATCAACATGTGTCCCCTCTGTGGAAAGAGACTCTGAAAGTTTCAGGAACAAAGATTCTCTCTCTTTTTGATCCATTTCTATAAAAACCTGTCTGAAAATGAGCCGATCAGATTTTGGCCACTTGATGATGTCATAACGATGTTTTCAACCACAATTGAGTTCTTTTTAACCAAATGTCTCTCAGAGGGGCTTGGGGAGGGGCTCCTTATTTTCATCTAAAGTAACAGACAGAGGATCAGCACTTTGGAAACAGGGCTGAAACAGAGGGGATTATGGGTAATGCTGCAATGATCTGTTTGGTGTTTCAGCCAATCAGAGACAGGCTCTGGATATATCTGAGACCTGTGATATATGGATGAAAAACAGTATAATAGGAGACCTTTAATCATAGTCAGCTGCCATTTCATGCACTTGCAAATGGGACCTGATTGAGCTGGCTGGTGAGGGCGATGGAATAAGGGATGATCTCTTGAGGGTTTCCTTGTTGGACTAAAGCCCAAAGCTCTGTCTGGCTCTTGTTTCTCAGCCACTGATTGGCAACTGCGTCCTTTGGAGGAGTTTCAACTGTCAGCATTCTGTAGAAAAGAGGAGACAGAGACTGAGTTTCACAAAAACCCACATTCGGCATAATCTGTAAACAACTTAAATATTGTTTCTAAATGTAGATTGACAATTCGAGTATAGGGACAGGTGTGGCACATGACAAGTTGTGATACATGTTATGCTTCGGCTGCATTAGTTCCTGGTTACCTGTTCAGAGCAATGACTTTTGCCCCCAGATGGTCTTCTACCAGCAAAGTAACTGAGATAACTGATGTGCTTCTTCCTTGCCCAGGACTTCCCATTGGAACCAGACTGCCATATGCTGAACGCGTACCCCTAGGAAAATAAATTAAGAAATAAAAGACAAAAGAGCTTAAGTTGTTCGGGTCAAAATACATTTGATAGCAGAATCTGGCAATGGGACTTTATTTGTGTCTGTTTGTAGTCAGGTAGTTTTGATCAATCGTGCTTGAGCCTGATTTTGATGGATGCAGGTAAAACTTTAGAGAAGGAATAAAATGCGGCTAAAATGCAATCTTGGATCCATCGGATATCGTCTGACGATGATTTAAATCTCTATTAGCTCGGCCTACATTCTACTTGGGAAACAAACCAATGGTGGACATTATGTCTCTCTATGGGATCCTCATTCTCATTGTTGTTAATCGAGCTTTCAACAATGACTGGTGCATGGAGGAGGACGTCTTTGTTGGATGTCCATTATCAGTTTTCCTGGATATCTGATGGCTTCACTCGTGACATTGGACAGGAAGCAAATTCAAACCTTACCTCTTAATGCTATTTCTAATGTGTAGGTTAAAGGTCACCTATTATGAAAAATACACTTCTTCATGTCTCTTCTACATCAACATGTGTCCCCTCTTCTTCATGTCTCTTCTACATCAACATGTGTCCCCTCTTCTTCATGTCTCTTCTACATCAACATGTGTCCCCTCTTCTTCATGTCTCTTCTACATCAACATGTGTCCCCTCTTCTCCATGTCTCTTCTACATCATCATGTGTCCCCTCTTCTTCATGTCTCTTCTACATCAACATGTGTCCCCTCTTCTTCATGTCTCTTCTACATCAACATGTGTCCTCTCTTCTCCATGTCTCTTCTACATCAACATGTGTCCCCTCTTCTTCATGTCTCTTCTACATCAACATGTGTCCCCTCTGTGTAAAGAGACTCTGAAAGTTTCAGGAACAAAGATTCTCTCTCTTTTTGATCCATTTCTATAAAAACCTGTCTGAAAATGAGCTGATCAGATTTTGGCCACTTTATGATGTCATAACGATGTTTGTCTTGCGTAACCATTAGCCAATCAGCAGCCAAGGTAACCCCCCTCCTAGAGCACCATTGAGTTCTTTGTAACCAAATCTCTCTGAGAGGGGCGTGGGGAGGGGCTCCTTATTTTCATCTAAAGTGACAGACAGAGAATCAGCACTTTTGAAACAGGGCCAAAACAGAGGGGATTATGGGTAATGCTGCAATGATCTGTTTGGTGTTTGGAGCCAAACACTTCAGAGACATGTTTTGTATATATCTGAGACCTATAACCTATTGATGAAAACAGTATAATAGGGGACCTTTAAGATCACACGTCATGGTCTATAAATAGCTGTTAGTTGAGGTCTGTATTTACCTGTACAGAGTGAGTAAGGGGCACACCGGGCCATTGGGATGACATGGTGCAACTTGGAAGGTGTAAATCAGCTGAGAGGTCCCGCTTTCATCATCTTGCCACCCTGCCAAAAGACAACAGATGTTAGCAAATCCCGTTCAGTTTGATGGATAAATCACTTTCTCTAAACTGCAGGATTTCCTCATTCAGAGTTGAAACACTTCCACTCAGTGTTACCTGAGCAGTTGTAGGTGACCACCGTCTCCAGCAGACGTATATCTGACTCTGGGCTGAGTTCACAGAGGCCTCCATGAGGGGGATTGTTAGGGTGGATCGTCAGACTGGCGCTACCCCAACGCCCTCTGCCAGGCTGGGACACATTGAGAGTGAAGGTGTAACTCTGTCCTGGTTGTAGGACACCTGAACGCACCACCAGGTTAGGAGAGTGTCTGCCTGTAGATGTGGAGACCTCGTTAAGGTCAAGGGTCACGCCAGTCTGGTCCTCAGCTCTCCACTTGTACTGTGAGAAAACGCTTCAGGATGAATGTCTTGTGACTGTCAGAATAATTCTTGGATGCCATCAATAAACCTTAGCACTGTTCATTTGACCATTTAATTAAGTATTGCTAAGATGACATGAAGATTAAACCAATGAAAGTTGGAAACCAATGTCAAATTACAAACAAATTCCTTAAACACAAGATAATTCAAAAGATAATGAATAAAGCAGAGACTACAGCAAAGGGAGAACAGTGTTCACTACCATTGCCGTTCCATGAACTCTTTTGCAAATGAATATTCCAAACATTTTTACTTTAAGATAAAGTTTCTTAGTTGAAAGTGGGAAGTTATTGTCCGATTCATTACCTGAGCTCGATCGTCACACTGTCCACATTGTCCTGACAGTACAGTGGGGGTGGTATAGCTTATTTGGTGAGGGGAGGACAGAAGAGAGCAGGACACACAATCCACAATCACAGGAAACACAGGAGCTTCACTCGTAGTCACCTGTGGATTAGACATGGAGGGAAGAAGAGTATTCTTTGGCTAAATTCATTGGTTTGTCTACCGTAACTTCCAAGATTGTCTCCCAAACTATTTATTTGTAAGAGCATGCTTTTGTGTTAAGATAGAGGGACATGTGGGGTTATACTCACCGTCTGGTTGAAGGAGACAGGACTCCTTCCTGCTTTGTGTACAGTCAGGGTGAACACGTAGACTGTGCCTGAGTGCAACTGAGTGCCAAGCACTGTCATGTTACTGCTGTTAGTCGTCTTAGGCTGCTTTGCAAAATGAGACTCGGTTGAGTTCTGAAAATACAAACACGTGGGTCTTAGTATCACTTATATAGACTGTTTTTCAAATATGTATTCTATTATGTTATCTTATTCATCCTTAGGAGGATAGTACCTAATGTATTCTTCATAAAGACAACTAGGAAGATTGAGGTCACTGTAAAGTTCCCCTATTATACTGTTTTTCATCAATATATTACAGGTCTCAGATATATACAAACATGTCTCTGAAGTGTTCGCCTCGAAATACCAAACAGATCATTGCAGCATTACCCATAATCCCCTCTGTTTCAGCCCTGTTTCCAACTTGCTGATTCTCTGTCTGTTACTTTAGATGAAAATAAGGAGCCCCTCCCCACGCCCCTCTGAGAGACATTTGGTTACAAAGAACTCAATGGTGCGCTAGGAGGAGATTCAGGTGATAAGGTGGGGGGGGGGGGGGGGTTACCTTGGTTGCTGATTGGCTAAGGGTTACTCAAGCCAAAACATCGTTATGACATCATAAAGTGGCCAAAATCTGATCAGCTCATTTTCCACAGAGGGGACACATGTTGATGTAGAAGAGACATGAAGAAGAGGTGACACACGTTGATGTAGAAGAGACATGGAGAAGAGGGGACACATGTTGATGTAGAAGAGACATGGAGAAGAGGGGACACATGTTGATGTAGAAGAGACATGAAGAAGAGGGGACACATGTTGATGTAGAAGAGACATGAAGAAGAGGGGACACATGTTGATGTAGAAGGGACATGAAGAAGAGGGGACACATGTTGATGTAGAAGAGACATGAAGAAGAGGGGACACATGTTGATGTAGAAGAGACATGAAGAAGAGGGGACACATGTTGATGTAGAAGGGACATGAAGAAGAGGGGACACATGTTGATGTAGAAGAGACATGAAGAAGAGGGGACACATGTTGATGTAGAAGAGACATGAAGAAGAGGGGACACATGTTGATGTAGAAGAGACATGGAGAAGAGGGGAAACATGTTGATGTAGAAGAGACATGAAGAAGAGGGGACACATGTTGATGTAGAAGAGACATGAAGAAGAGGGGACACATGTTGATGTAGAAGAGACATGAAGAAGAGGGGACACATGTTGATGTAGAAGAGACATGAGGAAGAGGGGGACACATGTTGATGTAAAAGAGACATGGAGAAGAGGGGACACATGTTGATGTAGAAGAGACATGAAGAAGTGGATTTTGCACAATGGGTGACCTTTAACACAAAAAAGGTTTTTACCACAGTCATGGAGGTCCATTGGTATTGCAGTGTATCCTCCACTCCTGGCGGTTCGTCAGGGTCTTCAGACTCAGATCCGTCCAGGACGAGATCACTGAGGCTGGGCCACAGTCTGTGTGATCCTCCCTTGATAACAGCGACCAGCGCTGAGTGGACTACTGTAACGCTGATATTTCGTTGGACAAGTAAAGGCGTTCCTTGGAGAGAAACGGTGAACACCAAGCAATACTGTCCCAAATCCAGAGTATGCTTTGGGAGTAAGAGAAAGGGTGACGATGCATCTACCTGGCTTCCAAGAACGACTTTGTTCCCAGTGAAATTGTTACAATCTGACTCATTAAGTATCTCCCATAGGTACGCAGCTTTGTAAGCAGAGCAGTTAATGTCCACGATAGCTTCAAAAAAACTCATTCTAGACCTGAAGATAGTCAAATGGCTCTGGATAAGAGAAACTTGAGGGCTTGAACAAAGGAGCTCCTCCACTTGTATGTGTAGCTGTCTAGATACATGGCTGACACTGTTGAACACTTTGACCACAACCATGTATTTCCCACGGATATAATAAGTATGATTGACTGTGCTTAAGACTGTTGCCAACGTCTCATTGGAGTCTCCAAAGTCCCAGAGGTATCTTGGATTGCTCCGTCCATTCATCTGTGCAGAAAACTTGACAGCATGTCCAACAAATAATCTTTCTGAATGACAGACAAGCGTCACCTTCTTAACAGCCCACTGAACGGTGGCAGTATCATTTACCTTCTTTGAGCAGACTCCATTGGTAGCAAGCACGCTAACAGACAGTAAACCACTTTCTGCAGGAGTAAAGATCACTTCCTGTCCTGTGAACATGGTAGGCTCAGACTCCAATGAATTAAATACCCAGGTATAGTTTACAGGAAGTTCACTTTGAACTTCTGCCCTGAACCTGGTTCCTTTCAGAGCCTCGAAAGCATCAGAACAACAGTTCACAAGTCTCAGACCTTGAATATGCTCAGTGACCAGAATGCTTGAAGACTCCTCAGAACTGCTGACATGGTTCCAACCTTTCACCGTTACTAGATGTTTCCCTGCAGGAAGGCTCGATGTGGTGAACCGCCCCTCAAGAACGCTCTGACTACGAATCCAGTCCTTGTTTTGAAAGGTTATAGCAAAGCTGACATTGCTTCCTTTGGAGATTGTTGGAATAACAGTAACTTGTTCCTCCGTGCAGAAAGAAGACTCGGAAATGTTCAACGTTAGACCCTCGATTGCATCCTGGACTGTGACACTGTGTGAAACCATCTCCCAGTTGATCCCATTGGAGACATTCAAAGACACCTGATAGATGCCTTCATATGGAAACGTGTAGATGAAGGTCTGATCGAAAGCATTATAAAGATTAGCACCTTTTACTTCCCAGTTCCAGTGCAGATCACTTCCCTTCCGAATAATCCCATAGAGTTGAATAGCAGAACTTGTGGGGGCATAAAACGGATGCGTCTTTCCTTCAATCTTAAAATCCACTTCTTGGATTCCCTCCTGTATATTCAACTCTTTGGTGACATTGCATTGGCTGAGGACATTTTGAACCAACACTCTAACAAGACGATGACCAACAGTTGTAAAAGTGTGGAGAAGGAAGGATGCATGTGTTTGCAAAGGTGAGACACCAGACATCATATACCATAGGTACTCCAAATCTGAACCGGTAACCACAGATACAGAGATATTCACTACTTTCCCTAATGCCACGATATTTGATTGTGTTGTAATGTGCGCACCTGTAACACGCTGTACTGCCAACAAAGAAACAACACTGGTGGCCTCACCCAACTTGTTAGAAGCTCTTAACTGAACTGAAATCCCTCCAGGAGATTCAGCTAGCATCTGAAAAAGCTCTTCATCACCAGTCAATGTATGGTTTATTCCGCTTTGTGTAGCGAGCCATTGATAAGAGACATTGGATCCCTTGGTGATCGAGGCAATAAACACTAGTTCCTCTTGGGTTGGTACGTATTTAACATTTATCAGGTTCTGACATTCAATCTGAAGACCCTCTATTCTTTCAAAGACCTCAACTACAATAGCTGCTTCCTTTCTACTCACCAAGTTCTGTGCTATAACTCGGACTTGATACACTCCTGGTTTCAGGAAAGCAAATCTAAACTGATCGGTCCCCTGTATGTTTGAGGATATACCGTCTACAGTCCAGTAGTAAATGGTGCTACTGATTGCACTGCTAATTGCTGAGATGAGTGTTTCTTCTCCAACTGCGGCATAAGGCTGGTTGGTGTGAAGAGAAAGGTCCGAAATAGCATTTAAAACATTGACTTGAAGGGTCACAGAATCACGGCTAACGGCGTTAAATGCTGTGGCGGTGACTGTAAACTGACCTGTTGTGGTAAAGACATGTGACACGTTTTGGTTTTGCTCCACAGGAGATCCATCTCCAAAGTCCCACAGCACGGACACATTGCTACCAGTGCAAGAAGCAAGCCAAAATGATGCTAACGTGTTGACTGTCAGTGTGATACTTTCACTATCATGCCCCACAGACAGGTCACTTACAGGGTGTTGAACGGTGATACTAGCTCTGGCTGTTTTGTTGCTAACACTGTTACTTGCTGTCACTAAAACCACTTCCACACCTTCATCCCTAAAGATGAAACACTTTTGAGCATTTTCTGTCACAGCAATGAGGCTAGAGGAGCTGTTGAACCACTTCAATTGGTAACCTCTCATCTGTACAGGTAAAACTAACACCTTGAAGCATACCTCTTCCCCTACTGCCACTACTTCCTTTGATGGCTGCACTGATACGTTGGTTATTCGCGATTCGATACAGATACTCGTATTATAGGATACTGATGTAACAGAACTCAACACAGTCAGACTAATATGACAAATCCCATGGTTTAGGAAGGTGTGCATGGCTGTAGATTGCCCCGTTACTACAATCAGAGACGAACCATCTTGAAACAGCCAATGGAAAGTCAGATTTGATATGTTCCCATTCACCAAAGCAGTGAACTGTTTTTCGTTTCCACTCATGACACATGTTGTAGGGAGAACTCCACTAACAGCCAACGTATAGACCTCCACACTGATGGACTGATGAGCTTTGCTGACAGTATTCGAGACAGTTACATCTACCGTATAGTTTCCTGGTAATACATAGACATGGGAGATGGAGCTATCTGAAATGTTGCGCTGAAAGGATCCATCGCCAAAGTCAAAATCCCACGTTAGATTACTACCAGTCGTCACTGTAGCTCGGAAATCCGTAGCTACGTTTAGTTCACTGGGTCCATTGTAGCTGACTGTTAATCCAGAGATTTTCTCCAGAGCTTCCACCATTATCCAGGAGGTCAGGACTGTCAGGGTGTTGTTGGCACACACTGTGACGTTGTAAATCCCTGCAGGAATAAAACTGTGGTTGACTTTATGGTGGATGCTTTGGAGAGATTCAGAGCTATCGCCAAAGTCCCATGTGTAGACCACAGCGTAGGTGGAGGGCTCCACTGTAGCTTCAAGAATAAGAGTTTGATTGACGAGAGGTACAGGAACGTTGGAGGAAATAAGGAGGTGATTTAATTGAGGGCGAACCCTTATTTTCTTGGAGGCGTCAGTGTGGTCATATTGGTTGGAGACTTGGACGTGAAGTGTGTAGTCATCTGCACAAAGAGACATAATAAGTACAAAGCACAGTTTTCAGAACCAGTGTCAATCTTCGACCAAAATAAGGACATTATTATATCTAGAATTGATTTGAAGGAGACATGAAAATAACATTTAGGTTGTGATTCTATCTTCCCAAGGAATGTACGTAGGGCTAGGCCTGTCGCGATAATCGATAAATTGACTTATCGTACGATAAATAATAATGGACTCGATAACTTTTCTGAGCTCGATAAATTGCCGTTTACATAAAGATGTGACCAGCATTTTAGCCTGGAGCGCTGTGGCTGCAAGGCGCGCTGTGAGGGGCGGGCTCCGCGTGCACGTGCAGCAGTGTAGCAGCCAAATTAATAATATAGCATCAAGCGGGAGACAACGTGTGACTTACTCGCGGGGAATTTAAAATGAAATGGAATTGGTTACAAAACCTAACGACACATCTCGATTCTCCGGTGTGGCAGTATTTTGGATTCAAACCAAATCAACGAGGCGAACCTACGGACTTGAATCAGCCGGGCGGTGAGTCGCATTGGTTTAAAAAAGGTAGCGACAAAAGCAGGCAATACCACGCATTTTAAACCACCTAAAACACAACCACCCCATTCCGTTTTTCCAGCTGGGAGCAAACACGGCAGCTGGAGATGGAGAGCCCCGCCCGACAATGCAAACATGTTGGTGTTCCTTGCTCGAAAACTTAGAAAAACAGATTTGGATATGGCCTGTTGAGGCATCTGGGTCTTTGACAGTGGACTGTACACTTGACTGTTGTTTTAAGGAGTTTTTTTTTGCTTGTGAGACAATGTGTGCTCATATTTATTTATTTATTTATTTATATATATATATATATGAGAGAGAGAGCTCTGTTTTCCAGCCTGACTCTATTTAATTTATTGTTTTGGTTGTGTGTGATTTCATTTATTTATTATAATTTAATTAATTAGTTTTATTTATTAATTTATATATTTTAATATTATTTCACATTTCATTTGCAATGTTGAATGTTCAATAAAAAGTTATGTTTGAAAGGATGTACTTGAATTATTATCATATATTATCATTATTTCTAAAATGGTCTTAAAACAGTGCCGACAATATTATCGTTTATCGCAATAATTTCCAGAAAAATGTATCGTCCAACACAATAAATTATCGTGATAGGCCTACGTAGGGTCATTATCTATTATCCAATTTCCTTTTGCTCTGCTTTGATCTCCATCAACTTTTTATGGGAGTTTTCAGGCTCTATGGCTGCTAAAGGCTCCTCTATCTCCTTGAGGTAGACACAAAGTTCTTTAGACGCTTCCTTTTACTCAGCAGGGAGAAAACAGTGGGTTTATCAAACATCTTGATGTATACCAGATGCCTACTTGTCGGGGCTGGGATAATAAGTGGTGAGAATGAAGCACATGGTTATGTTTCAGACTGTAAAACCTCTCAAACAAAAACCATCACTACAATCAACCCCCTCTTAAAATGACACATAATCATTTGACAGTTGTGTGTGTGTTTACCTGGGATGGGATAGGTATAGTTCACAGAGTCCTGGACGTACACTTGTTTATCTCCTCTCTCCATGAGCCCCTCCATGGACTGGCATGGAGCAGATTGTGTGTGGATCATCTCGCTACTGCCATCCCCAAAATCCCATCTACAGGACAAACACCAAATGAAACGATTTAAGGCTATCTGTTCAAAAAATCTCACCGGTCACCAAGTTTCAATCTCAGGATCCACGTATTTCTGATCCTCTCCAGAATGGAAGTAGTCATCACATACAGAGCATCAACTAGTTCCTGAACAGTGTCCTTCACATGCTGATATCCAAGAGAGGGAGTTCCACAGTCACAAGATGGAGGAATAGAAAGCAGTATTCAATGTTTACTTCAGATTAGCTCCACGTCAGAAATGATCATGCTTGTCATATGTCTCTCTCCATAGAGGCTGAATCATCATGTTAATCACATAGCTATCATATGCCTCAAACAGTCCTGATGCTCTTCTAGGTAATCACACATCCTGTCATGTTCACAGCTACAGTTGGGATACCTTTGTTATCATGTTACTCTCATGTTGGAAGAGGACATTCAGTATTTTCCCAACACTATCCAATGTTTTTCTCATAGGATATCTGAGGGTACGAAATGCAATGCTTTACCTGAAGGTAACCGGCAGGGAGATGTCCACTTTGACCCTGAGAGTGTAGAGGTGTGTAGCATCCACACCTATGATCTCCCTGACCAATAGGAACTGTGGATCAGACAGTGGGCTCATTTCATCAGCAGTCAGGAGGGTTTGTTGGCTCTGGGAGCTCACAGGGTTGGAAGCTGTCACCTAGAAACAGATCTCGTAAGATAATGTATAGAATGATCACAAATATACAATCAAAGAGACAACTGAATGATCTTACCCTGAGCTTATACTCGGCAGGTTTCTTGAACACAACGCTGTACAATTCTCCTTCATGGGCAAAGTTCTCCAGGTAGTCAATCACCCATGTGAATTTCACTGAGGAACCACTCTCCACTTTGGCTGTAAATGACTACAATGTAAAAAACATATGGAAGATACAAATGTCAAATACATTTTTCCAAGGATTGATCCTCTGGGGAAAAGGAACTTCAGTTGTAATGCGTGTAATTTCAGTCTACACCAAAGTATTGGACCGACCATCAATCGTTTCTGTCTTTAGAGCAACACAATAACATATGGAAGATACAAATGTCAAATACATTTTTCCAAGGATTAATCCTGGGGAAAATAATCGTCTATACAAAGTTTCAGTTGTAATGCGTCTATGGTCTTCAGATACTTCAGTCCACACCAAAGTATTGGACCGACCATCAATCGTTACTATCTTTAGAGCAACTTAATAACTGTTCACTTAATAAAACAATATTTGGTCAAATGAGCAGAATGTGTTTGTTGAAAGTATACGTTTTGTCCTCTCACCTGTGGTGTGTCTACGATCATCCTCCGGCATCCATGCGGCTCAACACTTAGCCCTGTGACTTCCTCATAGCTGCAAACCCTCACACTCACACTCTGAGAGCTTTCTGCGTCCATCACACTGATGTTCAGCGTTTCAAACCCAACTGTGGGCGATATCATGGTCACAGAGGAGAACCAGGCATCATGGGACTGTCTCTTACATCCATCCCAGGATTGAGCCACCTCTTTGGGGCAAGATGATAGGAAGGGAACCCCCGTCTGGAGAACTGGGGCTGACCATGTGCTACTTGCTTTCTCGCCAAACAGGACCTTGACCACAATGAGTGTCGGGACGTTTATTTGGACGTGAATCTGGTTATTTGCATCTGGCACAGGGTGGATGACGTCAAGCCTAAATTTAGATCCAAGACTCGGAGTAGGACCAGTTGTGAAGGCCTGGTTGTTTAAGGCTGTGGTTGTCTCTCTTTCAGTGAAGCCAGGGTTATCTTCGTGCTCGGTTCCTCTGTGAAGATTGTCCACGTACATCATCCTTAGATCACACACCACCCCGTCCACCCACTGGCCTCCATGGGGAAGGGAAGTGAGGCCTCCCTCCCTCCAGCCCCCCCACTCCTCCCTCCTCCTCAGGGACATGTAGCTTTGGCGCCAGGGGGACTTTAGAGAGGCGTCACTGTTCACGCAGTGTAAGAAAGTCGCAGAGTCACGAGTGTGTTGAACAGCCACGATATCATCGGGGTACACCATGATCGCTCGATCTGGAAGAATCAGCTGTTGTGGGGAAAGAAAAACAGGGAAATCTGTGAGAAATTAGTTTTTTTTTAAATCTATATTGTGTTGAAACGACAACATAAAGACATATTTTTGTAGGTAATTCATGAAGTTAACATCACCCGGTTAACCTTGACATGAAAAAAAAAACGTTGGGTCTTAGGACCCCTGCAGCACTCATTGGCAGCAGTTCAACGTACACTTATAGTTGTCAGTTCAGAGCTCGGGTTAACCCTCAGAGGCAGGTCGGCCACCAGGTGGTAGAAAGGCGGTATTGCAGTGTATCTGGGAGGTAAAACGAAGCCTCGGGCTTCTGTTTCAGAGTCGTATGGGCTGCAGGGACTAGTGGTGGGCATGCAGACCTCCAGCAGGTGGCACCAGTACTGACCTGTGCTGCAGCCCCCTGTCGTGTTGCACAGCGGGACGGCTGAGCAGCAGCTGAACGGATTAAAGAGAGTGCTGCAACCTGAGGAGAAGAGAGGAGATTAATACCTTCAGGCAGAGATGGCAAAAGTACACACACCCTTTACTCAAGTAGAAGTACAGATACTTGTGTTTAAAAATACTCTGGTAAAAGTAGAAGTACTGACTAAACTTCTTTACTCAAGTAAAAGTAAAGAGGGCTTGAAATGTACTTCAGTAAAAAGTACCCACAACTAGCAGCCGTTTTAAAGAGTACCTGACCTCCCTTTATATTAATAGAACAATAATGTCATTGTTAGCTAATGAATGTTTCCATGGTGACCAACGGCAACATGACAACGTTTTCATTGGTCCCTCTTCTTTAGAGAAGACCAGGAAATGATGGATACACGGATCGTGTTCAAATCAATAGGCACGCAATGACTCTAAATAATAATGATCACGCCACCAAACACACATTCAGACTAAAGGAACCAGCCTGTTTGGAAAATGAGAGAAGTAGAAAGTACAGGTATTTGGGTTCAACATGTAAGAAGTAGAAAGTACAGGTATTTGGGTTCAACATGTAAGAAGTAGAAAGTACAGGTATTTGAGTTCAACATGTAAGAAGTAGAAAGTACAGGTATTTGTGTTCAACATGTAAGAAGTAGAAAGTACAGGTATTTGTGTTCAACATGTAAGAAGTAGAAAGTACAGGTATTTGGGTTCAACATGTAAGAAGTAGAAAGTACAGGTATTTGTGTTCAACATGTGAGAAGTAGAAAGTTCAGGTATTTGTGTTCAAAATCTAAGAAGTCAAAGCAAAAAGTTGTCAGAAAAAGAAGTAGTGGAGTAAAGTACTGATACCAGAACAATTTAAGTACAGTTACAAAGTCTTTGTACTCCACTACTTCCCACCTCTGCTGAGGATCAGACAGGTGATAATCTCCTGTCTGCTCGACCCTGTAGGAGATTATCACCTGCAGGGTCGAGCAGACATGAGATTTCTGTTAATCTGTTGTACTCAAGCTCCCAGGAAGTGCTCCGGACTCTGAGGAAAATATTCATAGTGGCCAAACGGCGGTACTACAACTTCTGTATCAGTCCGTGACGTCACTGGGCCCAGAAAGGCCCATTGACTAACATTGGGAAAGAGACGTCTGTAAATCAGCGGATATATTTTTTTTTTACTGAATAAACTACCCAGCACGAACACTTTCATCCACATTTATTTTCTCTCTCGATTCATTCTACTGAGCTGAGAGCAAGAGATCGGGGGCAGGGCTTAATGAAAGGAGGCGGGGCTTAAGCGGAAACTCAACTGCGCTCTATGAGTTACATGCGGGTACTTCTACTCTGATAGCAAAGCATGATGGGTAATCTTTGACGTTTTGCTCTCGAAAATGTCAGGCCATTTTGTCCTCATGCGCCAATGAGCAGCTCTCATAGGAAAGAACGAGACACCGCCTCCGACGCTGTATCCAGTTCCTATTAAACATCCATGGTCGTACTGTACCTGGAGGAACCAGATGGTGGTTGGGGTTGCAGTACGGTCGGAGGATCTGGACACGAGACAGAGAGGAGTCAGGACTGGGTTGGACCACCAGCTCTACTGAGACCAGCTGACCTGCATGACTGAACCACAGACCTGGGAACAGCTGCATCTGTGGGGTCAGAGGAGCAACAGATTATCAACCAGGAACACAAACTGTGGATAAAAACCTTTAATTTATACGTTTTTAAACACAATTGGAGCTGAAGTGCAGAGCTTTTGTTCTGCCTAGATCATAGTGATGGCATGGTGGCTGTGGATGCTCAAGATAAAGAAGAAAATCGTACATAGAAACAGTATATATTTAAAACATTTGCAAGGGATGACTTTAAGAGAGCGCTCCTGACACCACAACTCAGGATAACTGTGATATACAAAGAGATGTTCCTGCATTTTGTGAAATTGCTTGACTAGAACTTGAATTGAACAAACGCTCTTTGATACGTTAAAGTCCTGAAGTCCTGTTTAAAAAAAAGATATATTCAATTGGATGGTGCTTGCTAGCTATTTTTTAAATTGCACTCGAGCGCAACATGAAGGCTATAGGTTCAAGTGGTATAACTCACGCAATTCGTGGATTTCCATAATGTAATAAAGTGTTTTAGTTACTGTAGCTACTCCACATTCTCCATGTACCCATTGCCATCTACAGAAATACTTTAGGGTACAGTTGACCCCTGTTTGGAATCACTTCATGGAACTCTGATAACCAAACTTTATATGTTTCTGACCCTTAATAACCAATCAATGCCAACCTGTAACCCTTTATAGGAGTATTCAGTCGGAGAGCGTTGAGACCAAGCACTCTTGATCACTTGTCAGATAGAGTAGATTTAAATACTTTTCTAAAATACCATATCAGATTTATCTTGTGAAGCTTAAGATAGTTCCCAATGTTTTTGACATCTAACTGACCTCCACTGTGATCTGTCCGATGTCCGGTGCATTGGGTAAGGGTTGAATCTGGATCTGAGTGTAGTCACCGCTCATGAGAACCGACCCGGTCAGATAACTGTCCACAGACGGGAAAGACGCTGCACAAAGAGGGATTAGCAAACAAATCTATAAATTAACAAAACATGAGGATAATCTCAACAACCTGAATATTGTCCGGTAGTTTCTGTGTAGCTCTGGTGCTTTTGAGTGAATTCAAAGTCCTACCTGTTACTTCCTTTTCACACAGGAAGAGGTATCGTCCGGCACATTGAGTCTTCCTCCACTCTCCTTTTGTCCCCAAAGCCATCTGAGTACACTCCCCCGGACTCTCTACAGGAATCACTGACTCGATAACATCCGTCTGGTCCGACCCATCTCCCCCCGATCCTTTCACCCAAACCCACACTGTGGTTTTCCTAAAGCAACACAAAAACAAAAGACAAAGGGTAAATAAACTCCAGAATGGGCACGCACCCCAACCCTAACCCCAACCCTAACCCTAACCCCAACCCTAACCCCAACCCTAACCCTAACCCCAACCCTAACCCTAACCCCAACCCTAACCCCAACCCTAACCCCAACCCTAACCCTGCAGCCCTGGAACAAAATACTGTATAATAGAGGAGACATTTCTTTGCACTCACACTGGAAAGGAGTGTCGGATGAAGTCATGCAGCTCCAGGCTCTCAGCAGAGGCAACATCTCCTCCTCGAGTCTCTCTGCAGGAAGTCTGAGCGTCGGGCCATGAGGACGGGCTCTCAGAGAGAAAGAAGCATCGTCTGCTGGAGACATGGATCTGCCCTCCCTGTGGACAAGGACTGTCCTCTGGAAGACAACACAGTGAAGTAAAACACAGGTTATTATTACACACTGACTGCATGAGCTGTTAGAAATCTGCTCAAAGACTGTTGCTCACCCTGTCAGAGACTTTCTGACTCACAGACCATAATAACCTAAAATCATCTGGGACCCAAAGCATGCTCTGAACAGAGGATATGAACTGCTACCATCTGATGGAGACTCACTAAAGTCAGACTGAAGCATCCTTTGTGTTCCAGTCAGTCCTCTCAGTAAACAGAGCTACAGATCAGATGCACGCTGAAGGCTCTTTGAGCAGCTCTCACTGATCCTGCTGTTATGTTCAATGTGTGTTGGTTGTTGTTCATGTGTTGTGTCTTGATATGTTTATGTTGATGTTACACATGGAGCTGCTGTGATGCAAGGAGCATTTCAGACTTGATCCAACCATTAAAGTATTATCATATCGTATGAAAGAGGAGGCATTTCAAAAAGAATCATGACAGCTTTTAATTCATTTGTTATGAGAATGAGTCCAATTAAAGATCTCCAAGTGTTTGTTTCCACAGTCAGGTTGCTAATTAGTGGAATTAATGAACCCCGCTGAGATCTTAAATCAAATGATG
Organism: Notothenia rossii; assembly: GCF_949606895.1. Classification (NCBI taxonomy): domain Eukaryota; kingdom Metazoa; phylum Chordata; class Actinopteri; order Perciformes; family Nototheniidae; genus Notothenia; species Notothenia rossii. The sequence continues at coordinate 3,343,949 of NC_136910.1, forward strand.
AGACCGCCCTGTGGACAACGACTGTCCTCTAAGCTAAATAAAATACAGGTTATCATCACACACTGAGAGAGGAGACATTTCCCTCCAACCTGACATCCAGAATTCTGACTCTCTCCCCAGTTTCAAATCACGTCTCAAACCACGTCTCAAATCACGTCTCAAAACACGTCTCAAAACATATCTCTTCACACGGGCACATCCACCCTGATCACATCACACATCCTCTGCTTTTCTGCTTTTATTGATTGATTATTGTCTTGTTTTTTGGACTGTTGTTTTGTGTACAGTACCTTGAGAGCCTTGAAAGGCCTAAGATCATGTCAGCTTAAAATGTGTGTGATACGAGAATGAGTTCATTAAAGATCTCCAAGTGTTTGTTTCCACAGTCAGGTGGTTAATCAGTGGGAGTAATTAACCCCGTTGAGATCTTAAATCAGATGACGAGGAGCAGGCTTAGCTCATTAGCTCAACAGATGCTACAGGACAGCTGATTTGTATTCTGCACATTTCGTAGATTACACAAACTCACCTGTAAAGTTTCAATTCTGAGAACATGTTATTGATAGCTATAGTAGTGTTACACGGAATTTAGACCCCATTTACACGGGAACGCAAACGAACCGAATTCGATATCAAAAAAGCGCTATCCTGTGTGATACGATATTTTCGAAGTGTTAGGGTTAGGGTTAGGGGTTAGCAACATTTATTTACTGTATGTAAAGTCAAGGCACTCATTATGCAATGGTTGTTGTCTTAATGGAAAATAAAACATGACAATATTTATAAAAATATAGGAAATAAATAAATATATAAATTAAATAATAATGAAGGAAAAAAGTCTTGTTTTCTGTTCCGTATAAAATAAATGCTTTCTACAAATACACATTCACGCTATAAATAATGTTAAAACTAAACAATTTGAGAAGTAAATATGACTTGTGTTAATAGATAGAATTGAAGCTATCTGTACCAACCTGCTACTATGACACTCTGAACCCTCCTCTCTCTTAAGATGTGCAAAACCACAAGTTATCCCAACAAAAACATCAGTTTTTCTCATTTTAAATCCTAAATTAATACAAAAGAAGCGTCTCACCTTTGGCTGCAGTGCTCAGAAACACACAGAGAATCCACAACGTCTGCTTTACTGGCACAAATATCATCGTGTAGCGCACATCACATCGTCCTGAAGAAGAAATAGTCCCTGCCTGATCACCACATGGAGCTTAATGCACTCCTGTTATTGCATCAAATCATTTTTTCTTCATCCTTGTTGCTGTTGCACAAGTATCCTAAACTCTGAGTCTGGTCCACACGCTCTGATCTCCCCCTCCTCTCGTTCTGCAAACACTCTGAGTTATGGGGGTGTCGTGAAGGCCTCTTCTTCTCTGTTTTCTCTTTCTGAGCGCCTGGGTGACTTCTACTTTGTCTCTCAGCAACAGAGAGTGGACAGAGGAGGCTCATTACCATGTTGTAAAACCCCTGCAGCTCAATAGAGACCCTCAGTGCAGAGACAAGCCTCAGAGACTGGAGACTCTGTCGTTTGGGTACGAATTGTTGCTACTTTATAGTTTAAACCATATCTGCTCATTTTGAGGTGTATATCAGTATGTAGTGTCTCTACTTTAAAGAGTCCTCTCCTGCTGGTGTTCAGGTGTATATCAGTATGTAGTGTCTCTACTTTAAAGAGTCCTCTCCTGCTGATGTTCAGGTGTATATCAGTATGCAGTGTCTCTACTTTAAAGAGTCCTCTCCTGCTGATGTTCAGGTGTATATCAGTATGTAGTGTCTCTACTTTAAAGAGTCCTCTCCTGCTGATGTTCAGGTGTATATCAGTATGTAGTGTCTCTGCTTTAAAGAGTCCTCTCCTGCTGATGTTCAGGTGTATATCAGTATGTAGTGTCTCTACTTTAAAGAGTCCTCTCCTGCTGATGTTCAGGTGTATATCAGTATGCAGTGTCTCTACTTTAAAGAGTCCTCTCCTGCTGATGTTCAGGTGTATATCAGTATGTAGTGTCTCTACTTTAAAGAGTCCTCTCCTGCTGATGTTCAGGTGTATATCAGTATGTAGTGTCTCTACTTTAAAGAGTCCTCTCCTGCTGATGTTCAGGTGTATATCAGTATGTAGTGTCTCTACTTTAAAGAGTCCTCTCCTGCTGATGTTCAGGTGTATATCAGTATGTAGTGTCTCTACTTTAAAGAGTCCTCTCCTGCTGATGTTCAGGTGTATATCCGTGTGTAGTGTCTCTATTTTAAAGAGTCCTCTCCTGCTGATGTTCAGGTGTATATCAGTATGTAGTGTCTCTACTTTAAAGAGTCCTCTCCTGCTGATGTTCAGGTGTATATCAGTATGTAGTGTCTCTACTTTAAAGAGTCCTCTCCTGCTGATGTTCAGGTGTATATGAGTATGTAGTGTCTCTACTTTAAAGAGTCCTCTCCTGCTGATGTTCAGGTGTATATCAGTATGTAGTGTCTCTACTTTAAAGAGTCCTCTCCTGCTGATGTTCAGGTGTATATCAGTATCTAGTGTCTCTACTTTAAAGAGTCCTCTCCTGCTGATGTTCAGGTGTAAATCAGTATGTAGTGTCTCTACTTTAAAGAGTCCTCTCCTGCTGATGTTCAGGTGTATATCAGTATGTAGTGTCTCTACATGTTTCCATGCTTTAATGTTCAGAAAGCTCTTTATTGTTCTCATACTGCCTGTGCTGCAGCACCTCTTTTCACCCTCGGTCTGAAACCAGAGCCCAGTCTGCTCTGATTGGTTAGCTGGCCGGCTCTGTTGTGATTGGTCAACCGCTTAGAGATGTCCCACCTCTTAGCCTATCACGTACAATGTGTTGGAGCGCTAGCCAATAGGAGCGCGAGTGTTACATATACAGTAGATGTCACTGTGTAAGTAGAGAAGGTACAATATTTTCCTCTGATATTCAGATATTTTACCCCTAACATAATATATTATTTAGTAGTTTCTTTATACTTGTATTAGCTTAAAGTGTAAAGTAACTAAAGCTGTCAGCTAAACGTAGTTGAGTAATCATTAATATTGGCTTCAGAAATGTAATGGAGTAGAAGTATAAAGTAGCAGAAAATGCAAATACTCAAGTTAAATACAAGAACTTCAAACGTGCGCTAAATTCCACCACTGATTGTTTAAGTTGTGTTTCTCTGTAGTTTTACCGGCAGCTAAAGGAAGACATTTTAAACGTTTCTCTCCTGAATTGTGTGCGAGCGCTGACTCTCATCACCACCAAGACAAAGGCTGAGTGACGCACAAAGAAAAGGACCTCGTTTAAAGAGAAAGGATGCCTTCAAGGTTGCCTGGAGAGAGAGCAGATAAAGTGAGGCGGTGATAAGAAGACCATAGTTCAGTATTGTTGGTCCGATGCCATGGAGACCATCTTTCTTTGGGAAGAGCCTTTATGCTAACTTGGAGCTAATTCAAAAAGTGTAAATGTTTAATGAATTTACTTTAATACTTTAATCATGTCATGGTGGGGTTAGGAAGGCAGGACCCACCAGCGCCATATAGAGAGATCTATTATATATATATATACATCTATTATATGGCTCTGGGACCCAAATGCAGGATAAAACACGGGAGGCAGATGGGAGAATATGAACAAAAAGCGAGATATGCACTATTTTTTTTAATATTGAACACTTTGAGGCTTCATTAATTAAATACACTTTCATTGTGTGGTTTATTTTTTAGAATATTATAAGACCTTATTTGAATGCAAACACATCAATTTATGATAGTGAAGAGAGAAAATGTAATTACACACTGTTAAAAAAAAGTTTTTTCTGTGGATTATTGCAGTTTCATAAATAGTAGGAAAAATTATAAAAATTATAAGAAAAGACTATATTTGATAAGTGTAATTCAAAATGAAAATGAGTAAAATAAAAACTAAAGGTAGCTATAAAATAGGTATTTAAATATTTCACATAATGTATTCATATGGGAAATCTTCATGTTATACATCATATTGAACTATTTGTAGTTTTTAAACAATGAACACTTTAATGCATCATTAATTAAATACACTTACACTGTCTAGTTGATTTTATTTGAATTTTCTAATACCTTATTTGACCACAAACATGGTGAATACATTTTTAAAGAAAATATAATTGTTTTTTTATTTATGTAAAACCCGTTATGAACACTAGGGGGCAGCGATGCGAAAGTAATCAGAATGTGACACCACCACCGAAGAAGAGGAAGAAGAAGCAGGAAGATGAAGGAGGCAGCTGATGACAGATCTTAGGTGAGACGCTACTATCGAATAAAACACAACGAAACAGCTCCACAACTCATTTAAAACACGGTAACGCGAAATGTGAAGCTCTAAATGTGCATTTTAATCTCTAACGGGTTATATTAGTGATTGTTTTAGCTTAGTATATTAGCTAAATCCGTCCCTGTTTTAAAGCCTATAAGCATAACGTTATGCGTGACGTCACAGTTTGTTTACTGAGTCCATAAGCTGTTTCTGTAAACAACATTTAACTTGAATTATGTTGCATTAAATCGCAGTTATTGTCATTTTAACCCCTTATTTTTTTGATTTCACAATGACACCGTGTTTACATCTTAATTCGTCCTGTAGTTAAACAGTTAATATTGCATAATACACATCCCCACACACAGTAATACACTGTTTATTGAGTCAAAGCTGTTCAAATGTTAAGATGTAATTGAATTTCAGACTTCCTTAGTGATGCTTAAAGCAAAAAAGACAGAATACTACGAGAACATATTGAAAAATAATGTGTTTTTTAACCTTCAGAGGAGGAACAACAGAGGAGGAAATATAACTTTAAGCATCAGATTTCACTTTAAAGCAGATTTGTTTCTCTGTAGGAGTTCTTTAAGATTTAAAGGGCTGTATGAACGTGTTTAGGGTTAATAAAATGTATAAAGAAAGCGTAATTAGATCGTATGAAGACTCTGTTTCTCTGATGGTAGATTGTTGACTTTTGGTTTCATTTTATTGAAAGTATTTGTGAGCAGCTGTGATCGACAGACCATCTGTTTTAATATTGTAACCCTTGTGTTGTGTTCAAAAGCTGTTACCGTTCATGGTGTCAGTTTTGACCCATGACTTATCTCAGTCCAAAAACACTCACAAATAATGACTATCATCCAATATTGTTTTAACTACATCATAACAAACTTATTATGCATCCATAACCGAACAATTCTGTTGTAATGTAATGTTATGGCCCCAAAACACATTACACCACATATTGCACACGTGCATGTGTGAGTTCAGGTTCAAGTGTTAGTGCACATATTATTTGAGAAAGGTGGAGTTCCCGTGGGGGGAGGGGGGCAGAGGGAGGGGAGACCAGGGGTATTTCTCAATGTCAAGGAAGGGTGCTCCAGAGCCACTATTTCAAGGATGCTACGTCATCGAATATTTTTTATATTATTTCTACTTTGAATTTTCGAGCAAACCTTTATTTTCACAAGTTATTGGAAGTTGCTGTAATTGAATAAATATTTTACTTTCTGCTTTATCCATCGTAAAACAGTTTTTTTTTGTTTAATTCAGAATTGAAATTAATGGCAATGATTAGATTAACAGATTCTTAATCACCAATTATTTTGATGAGCAATTAATCCTCTGGGTCCTTTCAGGGGTAATTATTAAATTATCCTTTAGTGCTGAGAATAACTGCTTTTATCTGTTTCTTATCAATAAGAAATAAATATCTGTGGGTTTTGGACTGACAGAGCACATTTGAATAGAAAGGAACTGGGATCTTTCACAATTTTATGACATTTTCCACCAAACTATGAGTAAAAAATAGAGTAATTGTTAGTTTTAACCTAACTGTAGCTACAAGAAGTGACTCTATGCATCTTAAAGTAAGCCTTTGAAGTTAATGTCTGTGAGTTTTGGACACAGAGCACATTTTAACTCAGATTTTTCAAACATTTTCCATCAAACTATGAATAAAAAATAGAGTAAATCAAATCAGGTTTTATTTATATAGCACATTTTAAAACGATTTTTGCTTGAGCCAAAGTGCTGTACATGCAAATAAAAAATAAAACATTACTACAGAAGACAATAAATTACAACAGCAAATATAAAAATCAAACACAGGGAAATGTCATGAGTCGAGAGTAATTCTTAGTTTGAACCTTCCTGTAGCTACAAGAACTTCTGCTCCGTGTCTTTCAGGTCTACATGTCAGCGTCTAACCCTCCGTCTGTATCCCCTCTGTCTTCCAGCAGCTTCTATGCTCCAGCTCAGGACTGCAGAAGAAGAAAGCAGCTGCTCCGAGATCTCTCTTCTCCGACAGGCCGTGTTACAAAACGATGCCCGGCTCCTCGATGAAATGCTCTGCCAAGAAGTCTACAAAAAAGTCATCAACTGCCGCGGCGGATGGGGCGTTTCGGGCACGCCGCTGCACGCCGCCGTCTCCAAAGGTCACCTGAGTTGCCTTCAGGTGCTTCTGGGTCGCGGGGCACTCGTGGATTGCGTCGACGTCAAAGCTCAAACGCCGCTATTCTCAGCCGTCCGTGGGAAATACCTGGAATGTGTGTTAGCGCTCCTAAAAGCCGGAGCTAACCCAAACGGTAATTCGTCCAATAACTGCTCTCCCGTGCTAACCGCGGCGCGGGAAGGAGACGTGAAGATCTTGAAAGAGTTGCTGGATGGAGGCGCTGAGGTGAATTCTCGCTCTAAAGTTCTCCTCTGGACGTCCAGCGCCAGAGTTTCTAGCGGGCCGCTGTACCTGGCGGCGGTTTACGGACACATGGAGTGTTTCAGACTGCTTCTGCTCTACGGGGCGGATCCGGATTATAACTGCACGGACGCCAAGCTGCTGGGCTCCATCAAGCAGCCCAAGACGGTGCTGGAGATGTGTCTGAGGCACGGCTGCGGGGTGGAGTTCGTGCAGCTGCTCATCGACTTCGGAGCCAACGTCTACCTCCCAACGCTCATCATCGAGAAGTCCACCAAGCAGAATGAGGCCGTGGAGCTGCTGCTGGAGGAGAGAGGTACACAACCATCACTTCTTTAAACTTACAACAACGGGTCATTTGAAACAGATTGAATCACTTTTTAATTTGACCCATTTCCGCTTTAAACCGCTTGTTAGTTAAGTAAGTACAATCGCTTTTCACAGACATAATCACAAAGTGCTTGACAACACATTATAAAATAATAAATGACCACACAAGCCACGAGTTAAGAAGTGATAAAAACACAATCACTGGCTCAGTCAGTAGGGGCTTGGACTGTGAGCCGTAGGGTCGCCGGTTCAAGTCCCCGACCAGACCTAAATCTGGAGTGTGGACTGCTACTTGGAGAGGTCCCAGTTCACCTCCTGCCCTGCCGTGGTGCCCTTGAGCAAGGCACCGGACATCCCCCCACCTCCCATTGCTCCCCGGGCGCTGTACAATAGCTGCCAACTGCTCCTAGTGCTAGACTCCTGGTGCTAGGATGGGTTCAAAGCAGAGAGCACATGTCACTGTGTGCTCTGCATGTGAGACCATTACAGAGGGTTCCATCCCTCCGATTCTATCCATCACACAGGTCAGGGAGCGGAGGGTCATTTTAAACAGATTTAATCAAAACAAAGTAGGACTGGACGTCTTTTTGAACGAGTCCTATAGAAATAACAATGTCCTTATTGGTTACTACTTGAAGGAAAATCGCTTTTAAACTGTAGACGTTAGAGTTGGAGGAAGTTTCCTATCACTATCGTGTGTACTATTTCAACAAGTAAAATATAAAGTATCTTGGTATTGCCTCCTGAAAACGTCTTCACCTTGGATACCGTGCTGATATTAGTCCCGTAGTTACAGCTGAACCATGTCATAAAAAAAAATCAGACATGAAGTCACACATTAACACGGACAAACTAAAAACAACCGCTGACTGTGGAGTATTTTAGCAATAATGGAGAGTTCATTAAATGATGATTAGATCAAATAAAGCCCAATAATGAAACACTTTAAAATGAGATACTCCAGCATGGACATGTGTTGTGTCTCCAGGCAGATCTCTCCAGATAAAGGAGTGACTGAAACACAATGAGAGTTTGTTTTACCGCATTTCTTCGTGTAACCCGAGGGTTTACTTCCTTGTTAAAAGGAAAGGAGAAGAGCACAAGTTTCACTTTACTTTCTCAGTCTCTTCTCCTAAGTCCTTTTGCATTCTCCTATCTACTATTCCTTAACCCTGTGACGTTTCACACAGAGGTCAAGGAATAGTGGGTAGGAAAAGACGATAGGAGCTGATTTGTGGGTCTTTGTTTGACCGTATTAATAATAATAATAATATTGCATTACATTTTTTTATTAAAATTACACATTAGACATGTAAGAGTGGACATTACCCACAGGAGCAAATGCGGGTAAAGTGCCCAGGGAAACAATGGCGGCCGAGGCGGGATTCAAACCGGAGTTCACCAACGCCCCTTGATCTGATGACCAACGCTCTAACCACTGCGCCATAACCGCCCCAGGAGTGTTACTTTGTGTTACCCGAGTGTTTACTTCCTGTTCTCCGCTCCTCTCTGCAGGGAACCCAAAGGCCTTGTCCTCTCAGTGCCGCCTCGCTGTCCGCGCTCACCTGAAGACGATCGACAGGATGCATCTGATCGATCAGCTGGACATGCCCACGCGTCTCCTGAACTTCCTGAAACACAAGCCCGTCTCCGTCCCCGTGCTTTAGAGACAACATGTCCCTCATTTTTATTTAAATCTGTGAACCATCTGTGTTTCAAATGTCTGCTGTGCTTTTCTGTCTGAACATTAAATGTGTGGATAAGTGCAGAGGGACTTCTGTTTCATTATTACTTATAAAAAAGTCTGCTCTTTCGGGGTTCTCCCTTTCCTGTAGTGTGTTCTGTAGGTTTGTGTGCATGTTAATGGTCTGCAAAGGTTCAAATCTCACAGTTTGACATGAAATAAACACAATAAGGCACATTTAATACTCACCCTGCAGCTACTGGTAGATCTACTGCTTCCTCAGATCTCACTCACACGTTCATCACAAGTTAGTGACCTCACAAAGGAGCTGTTTCTTCTTACAGAAGACAGTTCTGAAACAAATCAGGGTCGGTTTGCGTTAAGACACTCATTTGTTTATGCGTACAAATAAAGTAGAGTAAGAGCCATGCAAAACCTTCCTGAAATATAGATACTTGTAAATATATAATATTATACTTCAGGTCTCATAGTTAGTTCAATCAGAGATGGTGTTGATGTAAGAACACATATTTATTGCCGGGAATACACAAATGAATGTAATGGAGTTTTGGCGATTAGGCCCCGTTGTGCACTGGTGGTGGTGAATGGATAGTTGGAGTCGGTCTGAAGGGGAGTGGCTTAGCTTGACCCTGGTGGTGGTGAATGAATAGCTGGGGTCGGTCTGAAGGGGAGTGGCTTAGCTTGACCCTGGTGGTGGTGAATGGATAGTTGGGTCGGTCTGAAGGGGAGGGGCTTAGCTTGACCCTGGTGGTGGTGAATGGATAGTTGGGGTCGGTCTGAAGGGGAGTGGCTTAGCTTGACCCTGGTGGTGGTAAATGGATAGTTTGGGTCGGTCTGAAGGGGAGGGGCTTCAGAATCAGAATACCTTTATTTGTCCCACAGAGGGGAAATTGCATCGTTACAGCAGGAAAGAGCCACAGACAGCTTAATGTTACCCATGTTAAAAAAAACTTTTACTCAAGTACAAGATCATGAGACCAAAAATGAATTGAATCCATTTAGAAATAAGGCTGTAACAAAATGTGAAAAAAGTTAAAGGGTATGAATAGTTTCCGGATGCACTGTATCTTCACTGTAGCTACGTACAAATCACAATGAAATACTTGAATCTTGAACATCTTGAATCTTTTGATCCCTCTTGTTCCTCCTTACCTGACTTGAGCCTCAGGTATGATGTCGTCCACCACCACGTACACCATCGCTCCGGCAGCAAACGCCAACGCGTACGGCAGCAGAGGTTCAGCCAGGACGACAGCGAGGGCGCCCAGGACCCCAGCGATGGGCTCTACCATGCCGCTGAGCTGGCCATACCTGACGGGAAACAGTGATAATCAGTTGGAGAGTCGGCATTTAAAGTATCTGTATCAGGGTATTAAAGTCAATACTTTCTTGATTCTTTGTACAGTATGAAAAAAATTGTATTTGTACCTGAGCTGAAGTTCACTGCTGTGAGGAGTCCAGTTCTGTCTCTCACTCTCTGGTCCAGCTTGTCTGAATCACCTGGACACCTTAAACAAACAGATATATATGTAAAGTACCATGTGTACAAACAATATAACTGATTCTCTTCTGTTGAACATGTTGGATTGTGTATTGTCCGAGTTAGGGTCTTTTTTATTTTACTGTAACTTTGGAAGTTGTGTTACCAATGCTTACTGTTTATTTGATATCCATTTGGTAATGCAATTCATAAAAACAACAAGGTTTGGGTTTGTTCTTCAGATGACTGCGATGTTAACGTGGAAGCTCAATAATGAACTCCAGCTCAACCAACCATATTGTAATATCTAAGTAATCATCTTGAAATATAACATTAATAATTGTAATATACACACATCTTATTGTGAGGTTGATTTCACATACACTACTTCGACATTAGCTTGTCTACATACTTGAGCATAGCCAATTTAAATTAACCTTAGCATGCATACAGTTCCTACCTACATAATAATCATCTCTCTAAGTTACAAGGATGACCTTATTTTATCAACCTCAAACAGAAGCCGTTTGTTCAACAGTATTATCCCACTTAACACTTGTCTATTTCGTTTTAACCTTTATAAATAAATACAGTTTATGATTTTAACTTGGAGGCTACTATTAGCATCGTTAGCACCGAGGTAGCTACCACTCACTTACACACTAACCCAAGCCGTAACATTAATTACGTAGCTGATTAAAATCCTTAACACATAAATAAGTACTCGAATTTTACTTACCGCAAAACCGCATTCATGCACCGTCTGTTTCAACCGCAGAGCGAGTCACAATAGTCCGATATATAAGCATGAAGAACAAACAAACACGGCCGGGGGCAAGTTGTGTTCACTGGATGAGCTGAACAGGCAGAGTGCCTGTAGCTTCACGGAGCAGCTAGCAGAGAGACAAGAAGCTAGCAGCAGCAGTCACTTCACAGAGCCGTCACTCAATGTGACCACGCCCTAATTTATGCAAAAACGTTAAGACCTAATATAAATAAAAGGGTCGTGTTAGAAAACAATTCACTCACAGATCCATAATCATGAAGATGGAATCTAACTATATTCATAATAATGTTTATTGCATCCATGGGTAGAAACATGTTTTTTCCGGCTGTAAAGTTGGGCACTTTAACATGGGGGTCTATGGAAATTGCTCCTTTCTGCAGTCAGTCCCTATCGGCCAATATATGACCTGCAGTGTGTGCCACTTCCGTATTGGCGTCCCGGCTCTTCCACAGAGTTTGCCGCTTGGTCACTCCACGGAGTTCACTCCGTCACGGAGGGGGAGTGTGTAGGGGTAGGGTGTAAGGCGTGGTTTGGGATTGGGCCATACACACGCACTTTTTTTGGCCCCCCACTTCTAAAATGAATCCGGCGCGCCTGGCTTCGCCTACGTAAGATGCGAGCGAGAGACACGAGGAGGTGACGCGAGGACAGAGGAGTCCTCAGGTATTAATTGGGATGCCCTCGTTCACTCAAACGTCACTCTTAAACGACGTCTGTTAATGATGACATGTGCACAGCTGTATCCCCTCTCGTCGGGCTTAACTGAATAACCCTTTAGAACCGGCCCATTTTTTGTTAAATATTTATTTAAATGAATGAATCTTTCTCTTGTTAGTCAAGGAATTCAATGTTTGATGGTTGGTCCTGCTTTTGTGTTCCGTTTTGGCCTACATTTAAATAAAAATATAACTATAGTAATGTGAAAGCCTTTTAGAAATGAATTGCACATGATAATTCCCACGGAGCTGTGAGCACTTATACATGTATGTGACGCTTTTTCCACTCATCTTCCAGTTGTCAGTTTTCCTCTGTTGAAATGGACCAGCTGTGAAGGTGGGGGCGGGGCTTTTATACACGAGTAGTGAAAACACTTCCGATAGTCTGCTCGCGAGTATCCTCCCTTTCGTCTCCTCCCGCACCCCTCCTCCCTCACCCCTCCTCGACTCCTCCGTGTGCATTTCAGCTATTGGGACGTCCTTCAAAATGGCGTGTCTTGATCAATCGGAGGAGGGGAAGAGAGGAGTTGAGGTATTGGGATGAGGCTAATAAGCTACTTTCCTTACTATGGAGTTGGCTGTCAACAGTAGCCTCATCCCAATACCCCTCCTCGACTCCTCTCCTCCCCTCCTCCGATCAATCAAAACACGCCATTTTGAAGGACGTCCCAATAGCTGAAATGCACACGGAGGAGTCGAGGAGGGGTGAGGTAGGAGGGGTGAGGGAGGAGGGGTGCGGGAGGAGACGAAAGGGAGGATACACACGAGCAGACTACGCGGAAGTGTTTTCACTACTCGCGTATAAAAGCCCCACCCCCACCTTCACAGCTGGTCCATTTCAACAGAGGAAAACTGACAACTGGAAGATGAGTGGAAAAGCGTCACATAAATGTATAAGTGCTCACAGCTCTGTGGGAATTATTATGTGCAATTCATTTCTAAAAGGCTTTCACATTACTATGATTATATTTTTATTTAAATGTAGGCTACAATTTACACCAAAACGGAACACAAAAGCAGGACCAACCATCATACATTGAATTCCTTGACTAACAAGAGAAAGATTCATTCATTTAAATAAATATTTAACAACAAATGGGCCGGTTCAAAGGGTTATTCAGCGGAGCCCGATGAGAGGGGATACAGCTGTGCACATGTCATCATTAACAGACGTAGTTTAAAAGTGACGTTTGAGTGAACGAGGACATCCCAATTAATACCTGAGGACTCCTCTGTCCTCACGTCACCTCCTCGTGTCTCTCGCTCGCATCTTACGGAGGCGGAGCTAAGATGCAAGGAAGGGAAGCGAGTGAGGGAAAGGAGGAGTCGAGGAGGGGTATTGGGATGAGGCTACTTTCTCGCACATCCACACTGCAGACAGGGCAGGGCGGCAGATCGGGTAGTGACACCGCCAAAGAGCAGCAAAGAATTTGGTTGTTCATCATTTCTCCTGTTTTGCAGGTCAGTTGTGTGTACATATTTTCACAAGTGTTATAAATATCCACGGTAGTGTTGTGTCACGGTGTCCTAGTGTATGAAGTGGTGTTTGGACGTTGTTTATTATTGTCTTCAATGCATGGGCGTCGAAGCCATTATATGAGGGTGGGACAAGTCCCCCCCACTTTTACCATGTGGAAAGTCCGTGCATCGGTCTATCCACTCGCCACTCTGATCGCTGTGTCATTGCTTCATTATCAAATCCATTCCGCTTGCTTATTGTGAGAATGCCCAAATCTATGAAATTCCGTACCATGTTTTTACTGCTACTTTGTACCAAGGCAGATTCTCAGAGCCGTACACATGAGCTGTAAACATGCTGCGTTTTTTGTGTCTTTAGTTGTAAGCCCAGTGGTGATCTGTTCATCTGTCGTATCATACAATAAAGCCATCGAAAAGAAGAGGATAGAGCTGTGCGATTATGGCAAAAATCATAATCACGATTATTTTGGTCAATAATTGATATCACGATTATTAAATACGATTATTCATGACTTTGAAAACATCCATTTATTGAACTTTTAAATACAAATAATAATTTGAACATAATCTTTTTAACTGCTGATTTCCCTGAACGTATAATTCAACTGAAAAACCAATACAAAAATAAATAAAATAAATGATACATTTATATCTACATTTAAATAAATAATATCAAAAATAATAAATACCAATAAACAATATCAACAAATATTTTGGAGCGCACTTCAACAAGCTACTAAACATACATAAATATGGTAAATACAAATACATTTGATCAAATAATGTTGCAGTGCACTGTCACAACCTAGCAAAGCAAAATAATCGTTTTTTTTCGATTATGTTGTTTTCGTAATTGTGGCAGGCCAAAATCATAATTGCGATTAAAATATGATTAATTGCACAGCCTTAGGATACAGCATTAAAAGTTATTATGGGTCTTTGTGTGTCATAGCTTGGCTGTGTGTGTGGCATGAGCGCATTTTGTGTGAGCGAGAGAGAGTGAACGAGAGAGCGCTAACGTACATAAGGAGTTGTTTCTACAACAAGGAGGAGGAGAGCTCTCTCCTGTCAGACAAATCTTATAACGTCAGCTCAGGGAGGTAAAGGACTCTCTGAGTGTTAAGATCGTTGACTTTAGTCTAAGTTATCTCATGTAAACAAGTATTTCCAAGTCACACCTTTTATATGATCATTATAAAAAACAAGAGAATAACTAACAGGTATGAAATAATTCCAACTCATACTCAAGGACAGTAAAACAAAAATACAATTTAAAAGGGGAGTGATTTGTAAAATATGCATAAAGAAAAAGTAAGTCTGTTTTACACAGTACTGTTTCACATGGGTGTTGTTGAGAGATGTATACACAGATTCAGTCCCTCTCAAAGTGCACCAGATAGATGCATTTAACTTCAACTTTTAAAAAAAAATCTTCCTGGGGGAGCTTGCCCCGAGAGCCCCCAAGAGGAGGTGAGGTCAACCACCTGCCCACACCCCCTGTCAAATTGTCCCACCCACATTAAGGATGCTTCCTATGCCCATGCCACGTAGGAGACTGCCTCGTGGTTGCTGTGTGTGTGTGTGTGTGTGTGTGTGTGTGTGTGTGTGTGTGTGTGTGTGTGTGTGTGTGTGTGTGTGTGTGTGTGTGTGTGTGTGTGTGTGTGTGTGTGTGTGTGTGTGTGTGTGTGTGTGTGTGTGTGTGTGTGTGTGTGTGTGTGTGTGTGTGTGTGTGTGTGTGTGTGTGTCGCTATTTTTAATGTAGCATAACTGAGCTCTTTGATCAAAGTGAATGCAAATAAATGTAGTTGTTTACAGCTCCTGTACATTTTGTACTTACATATTTTCCGGGTTTATATCCTTAGTATTTTGTGTGTGTGTTTTGTATTATCTGTATGTGTTCTATGGTCAGAGTTAATACATACATGCTTGTTGGATGCTAATGCCAGCACAGATTAGATAGATTCTGATGCTTTGCCTGGGAAGGTATTTAAAACGGTTTGATTACAAAATCAATATCTGAATAGAGAAATTCTTATTTTAAGTCATGGTGTTTATTTCAAATATCTTGAAGACATGAATATATATACACATGTGTTTATATTGAAGACATAAAAGGGCATTAACAATTGTGTGTGTGCCAAATGAATAATACATTCTGGCAAGACCCGTTAAATGAACAGCAAAGGATTTAGTTGTTCATCATATCTCCTGTTTTGCAGGAATATGATCTGTTATCGCGCCCTGCATAGCGGGTCCTGTTACAGTGGCATGATCATTATAACTTAGAGTCATTGCGTGCCTATTGATTTGAACACGATCCGTGTATCCATCATTTCCTGGTCTTCTCTAAAGAAGAGGGACCAATGGAAACGTTGTCATGTTGCCGTTGTTCACCATGGAAACATTCATTAGCTAACAATGACATTATTGTTCTATTCATATAAAGGGAGGTCAGGTACTCTTTAAAACAGCTGCTAGTTATGGGTACTTTTTACTGAAGTACATTTCAAAGCCTCTTTACTTTGACTTGATTAAAGAAGTTTAGTCAGTACTTCTACTTTCACCAGAGTATTTTTAAACATGAGTATCTGTACTTCTACTTGAGGAAAGGATGTGTATACTTTTGCCATATTTGCCCTAACCCTACCTGACGGGAAACAGTAATGGTCAGTTAGAGCCTCAACATTTAAAGTATCTGTACCAAGGGGCACTAACCCTAACCCTAGTTGCAGAAAGTCAGATTGAATAGTTGTCTACAAGAAAATGACCCTACTTCTCACTCTATGAATTACCTCAGTTAATGGTCTCATTCCCATTTCTATATGGGGATATTTAGAGGGTCAGTAAGGTGTCTGTTATTGGGGAAGTGGTCCATGGGGGCCTAATCTTTTCCAAAGTGAGGTGATATTATTGTATTTCCTTACAGTGTTTAGAAACAGACTCATGTTTTTCCTTACCAGAAGGATTTCCATGTTGACATCCCTGAACCCCGGAGCGGCAGGCTCACCGCTAAGCCTTCTGGGAAATTCTGGATGCCAATACCGATGGCCAAATTTCTGAGGACACAAAAAACAAACAAAAAACAGTCAGAAAACAAGACATTCAGAGGAAAGACTCACATGAAGCTACAAGTTACAATACAATGTTGTTGAAATATGTTGTAAAACCTATTTTCTATTACATTACAGTATATCAATAATAATAATAATAATAATAATAATAATAATAATACATTACATTTTTATTGCGCTTTTCCTGGTGCTCAAAGACACTTACAAAAATAAAGAAATGAAGACCATCTTCTGCTGGTGGGGCTACACATAAATATGTCAGGCCCCAGATCTTAATGCTGATTCTATAAGGACATATGAGCAATCATGCTAATCAATTAACTTATTTTTGGAAATGTTGAATCTGTAGGAATTTTGCATCATGATAATGTTTTTTGTTTAAATTCTGGAAGACGGACACAAGAAGGACTTTGTGCTCGCAGTTTGTTTAAACATCAATTATGTCTTCAATATCTCAACAAGACTCAATGGTGCAAAGTGAACTTTTAACCACTGTGGTAAACATTTAAAGAGCAACTTGCAGGTTAGAGACCACAGTGAATAAATGTTTTGGAAAAAGGATTTATACACTAGATTTTCAAAAAAATATACAGAAATATACACTACATTGACATCTGGCGTCGTTTTTGTAAGACATTTTTACTTCCGCATAAAAAAGCCTCCCCACGTGACCTTCCACGTGTGACGTAACATGGGGCAGAGCGGCCGGTCTAACGTAGTAATAAACATGGATCACAATGCTAGTTTTGACGCAGAAGAGGTTGAAAATATATATTCAAATGCATATGATTATAATTATGAGCCTGCTAGGCGTCCAAGAGACCAGGAGCAGCCAAGGATTAGAACAAATAACGGCCATCGGCGAGAAATGAAGCTGTGGTGTGAGGAGAACCAGTGGAGAACAGAGCAGCTGTCTTGGTGAGTGACCGGCGTTAGCTACAGAATGTTAGCTAACGTCACATCACAACATTGTGAAGTTAGCTATCATATATCAGGCTATAACTAAAGTAGTATTGATAATATAGTAACGTTACTGGCAGGACTGTTGATACTGATCCATAACAGAAACTAATGCGCAACTATCAGCCGTATCTCGCGTTTGCAACTCCACACTATGTGCTGTGTACCGTAGGGGAGAGAGAGAGAGAGGAGCGAAGGGGGGGAGAGAAAGATGTAATACGGTTTCCTGATAAACGTTTTGTTTGATAGGCCTCTGTGGAGAGTATGTGCTGCAGGGAGGTGGATGCACCTCGCACAACGCACCCAGGAATGAAAGCTAGCTCCGCTCCTTTCCCTCTGAATTCCTGCCCTTATGTCTTGTAAAAAATATAAACTCCCGCATTAACTTTTTTAATTGTAATTTTCAGGCAAGGTTAAGCATAAATCTATTAAAAAAAAAACCTGCAAGTTGCTCTTTAACAGTTTCTTCTTTTAAATCTGACAGAGATACCTGAACCCTCTCAGACAGAGGAACCCATTACCACTGGATCGTTGTTGATTGATTGTTTTTACAGTTCTCTTCTAAGGTAAGTTAATGCTTCCTCCAGATAGACTGTGTTTCAAAACAACAATGTACATATACTGTACTTTCCTATTTAGTTTATTGGATTAGGTTTTTGTATTCACTGAGTTTTTATATAACTTTGTATACCTTGATCTGGGTCAATATTCGATTCTGATTGCCTGCAAGTTGCAAGGAGTTCTTATCAAAACAGCTTTTCCTTATGTATGGACAGAAGATAGGCTCTTTACTACACAATCAGTTAACTAACACAGACATCACAAAACTTTCTTCTGCTCTTTGTGCTCCCAGCCAAACAGAAAATGGGCAATGAAGAGTCAAGACAGAGAAGGCGACTTGCTCAGCTTGAAGTGTTGTCAGAAAGACTGTTTGCTTCACAACAATGGCAGGGTATTGAAATTGACAGGTAAGCATTGTTCAAAGAAAATACATGTCAGTGTTTCAACTTTTGAAGATACTATATATTTTATACAAACCATTTAATGATTTTGATCTAGTGCCGTCATTGGGATTTTATTTGTCAAAGGGCATTTGAGAAGTACCCGATAACAGCAACTGGGACAAGTTAGGGATTCATGAGAACTAGGAACCTTCAACAGGCTGACCCGGTAAACCCTAGACACTAAAATAGTTGTTTAAAAAGATTTGTTTGTTGACTTTTAACCATCACGAGATGCTCCCACAGAGCTGCAACAACATACTTATCTCTGCAGATCCTCCCTCTCAAGCCTTCGGTATACTATCGAAATTATTACTCGCTAACAAACATCAATAGATCTCCATAAACGACTGCCAATCCTACACTGTCCTAGTCACTCATGGTGTTCCCCAGGGTTCAGTCCTCGGTCCCCTTCTTTTTGTACTGTAAATCCTTCCACTCTGACAAATCCTGCTTCCCTGCCATACCGTTAACATTCAACTTTAACCTCCAAAGTCTTCTTACTGATATTAAATCTTGGATGCAACAGAACTTCCTTCAACTCCACTGCAACCCATCAGAAACACTCAATCAGCCCAACTCTGACATACAGCTACAATGAATACATGCTTAGTCATGAGATAACTGACCATATCAGAGTACATTAGACCCATGATCAGACCAATGATCACCCACTGTGTGGTCACATGACACTTTGTGACTGCACACCTTCCTGAGTCCTGAGATCTACTGTCTATGGACATGTGAGGCTTAGAGAATATTATTATTTATATGTTAAATATAACATTATAGCAATCAATTCTCTGATAATCATAATTTCCATTACAGAAGACTAATGAATATTCTCTGCACTCAGCTCCCTGCTAAGTTACTCTGGACTCAACTCAAACGATGTGCTGGTCAGTTACCGTGACCAAGTCTTTAACGACGAAGGATCCTTTGATGTTCCAAGTGCTATAGAGAAGCTGGGTGCTGCACTCGCTGTTTTCAAAGTGGTGCCCAACGCTGTGGGACTTGGTGCTCTCATCATTTCCATGATGTTAGAGTCAGTCGGGAAAAGCATGGGCAAAGAAACCATGGGCACGGCTGAAATGTTGCAGAGGGTGTTTGCAGACGAGAAGGGCAAAGAGGTGAGACCCTGATGGTTCCTCAGTTTAATAACAGGTTGCTAAGGTTAGCTGCTGCGACTTCCTTCCTTTGTTTCCATTAAACCTCTCAAAACAAGCATTTTTACGCCTTGTCTTTTAATTTATTCATTTTACTCACAGCTGTGACGACTTGTTTGCGTGTGTTGATGTTGTGCAACTTGGGCCACTTAAATAGGCCTTTATAATATTCGATCAAATCAAAACAAAAAAGGCTAAACTCAAATCAGAATGATAAACAAACTTATATTGTTTTCTCCGCATATCTGTGTCTCCTAAAGGCTTGGGAATTGTAGTCTTTCATAGTCTCTTGACTACAGAGGTCGCCACTAGGTGACAATATTTGACCTTTTCACAAAACCTAAAATCTGTCTCTAACATTAAGGCCCCGGCCCCACGAGGACGCATACGGCTAAACGCATAGGATTAACGCAAACGCAATCGCAAAAAAGCTTCCGTCCACAAGCAATATTCACCGGATAGTGTCTGTCCACACGAGACAGCTCCGTTTAGCTCCAACCGCTGGAGAAGCTGCAGTACATATACAGGAGCCTGTAGGTGGCGCTGTAACTCCCTCCACAAAAGCAGCGAAGAAGCATGGTTGTCATGGTTGCCTTTCTGTTTATTCTCCGCGGTGGGGGCCGAGGGAACCGGGCAGAGTTTTTCGCCGGTCAACGTGTATTAAAGTTTAAATCTTCCGGACAAAATGATAAAATTGCCGGTCATAGGTCTTCTTTGTTATTTATTGAGCTTTAAAACTAATGAATAACGAATCTATATAATATAATAATATAATACACGGAGCCTCTCTTTTTCCTCCCTCTCTTCGGACAGCGTCAGTGTCTGTCTCAAGCAGCAGCTGATCCAGTAATGAGTGACCCGGCCGACAGTAAAAAATAAACATATTTATAACTAGTTTAGGTAGTTTGAGAGGTAATTAAAATAGCTAAGGGCGATGATCTGACTTGAAGTGTGTGTTTTGCTCCGTTCACCGCTGCATCACAGCGGGAGGAGCTGCAGGTGAGCAGAGCTGCGTGTCTCCGTCCTGTCAGATTAGACTTCACTCGCGTTTATGTCCATATCGAGAGAAAGATAAATAATCTGAATTCAGTGTGCAGTTTACTTTGACGCGGGGGTGAGCAGCAGAGGTGGGGAGAGGCGGGGCTATTGCCTCATCATTATCAGAAAATGATCGTATAGGGCCATAGCCGTGGGAACATGTTTCAAATGGGGGGTGCTGTGGGGCACCAGGGCCGGTTTTTGACCAATTTGCTGCACTTGGCAAGATTTTAGCTGGCAATGAAAAACCTCTACAAAAGACTAATACACTACAAAAAGAGAAACGAATTGATATGGTGGACAGCTTATATAAAAAGGCTTCAAATGTATTTAGTATTGCATGAACATGTTGAATTGGGGGGTGGACTTCAGATCCTCTAAGGGGGTCCGGGGGCGTCCCCCCGGGAAGATTTTTTTAACATTTTAAAGTAAAATACTTCAATCTGGTGCACTTTGAGCGCCCAATTACTAGAGACTGATCTAGGGGATACAACTCTAAACACCCATGTGAAAAAGATCGGTTTGTATGTGAACATAACCAATAACCTACCATAGCCAATAACAAATAAATGTAGGCTAACTTGTTTTATTTTTTGTGGTTCATTCATATCTTATTTTACCAGTTAACATTTATTTATGCATATTTTTAAATCTCTCCAGTTTTAAACAATATTTTGGTTTACTGTCCTATAGTATACATTGGAATGATTTCAAACCTGTTTTTATTTTATCCTAATAATTATAAAGGTGTCCCTTTGAAGTATTTGCTTACATAAATTGTGATCAAAACGTTTGAGACCCACTGAGATAACTTAGACTAAAGTGAACTATCTAAACCCTCAGAGTCCTTTACCTCACTGAGCCTCTCAGTCTGACAGTACAGAGCTCTCCCTCCATATTATTGTAGAAACAGCTTCTTATATCCGTTAGCGCAGCAGAAGCTAACAACAATCCCCGCCGGTACATCTTGTGGAAGTGCAGATCCTCTGTCCTCCACCAGGGGGTGCTGCAGCACCCTCAGCACCCCTACTTCCCACGGCCCTGTATAGGGCGTACACACGGAGCCGTTGGACCCCCCAGAGCGTTGCGTATGCCGTTCTATCCACCTTGGGACCCGTTATCGTTTCCGCAGTTGTTTACTGTCATATTCGGTCGTCCTCGTGTGGCCGAACGGTCTATATGACACTAAACAGTAACGCAAACTACCGTTTTCGTCCTTGTGGGGCCGGGGCCTAAGTCATATTTATAAAATGTATGATTTTATTTCAGAACAAATGTAACCCTTCAAAATCGATATATACAACGTTTATCTGACCAATATTTGAAATAGGCTTTCATAAATGTTGACATTCTTTTACTGTGAAGGTCCGAGACCTGATGGAAGAGTATTTGAAGCGTCTGCAGATCAACTTGGGGAAGCCACAGCTCCAACTAGCTGAGACCCGGCAAATAGAGCTCGATCTCAGTGTGCAGCTAACGCGGCTAAAGGTACAACCTTTTAAAGTCTTCCAGCCAGTGCTTGAATTGGGCCGGTACTCACCGGTACGCAGTACCGGCACTTCTGATTTTTACCGATGTAGTACCGGCACTTCTTACTGAGTACCGGCAAGGTGCCGGTACTCAGTAAAATGCCGGTACTCAGCCGCCGGCAATATACGTATATATTGTAAACGCAACGCAGCGCAAATGTGGGTCTGACTCTGCCTCACAGAGGGTGACTGGCTGTCTACATGACGTGGCCTGCCGACATGGCCACTTTCATACAGATCATACTAATGCCCTCCATTGGTCTCTGTGTGTCATTCAAGCTCGGGAGGGTGTGTGTTGGTGTATGTGTGGCGCGAGCGAGCGAGAAAGCGCGCGCACCGGTTACGTGTATTGTTGTTAGCATCTGGTGCTAGCTAGCTGCGCTAACGGATATACGGAACTGTTTCAACAATAAGGTGGAGGGAGAGTCCTTTGCTGTCAGACTGAGAGGCTGAAAACTACAGCTTTGGTGAGGTAAATTACTCTCTGAGTCTTTAGATAGTTAACTTAGTTTAAGTTATCTCAGTGGGTCTCAAACGGTTCGGTCACCATCTATGTAAACACATATTTCCATTTGAGGGGGTAGTGATTAGTAAAATATGCATGAATAATACAAACAAAATGTTAACTAGGTGAAAAAAGGTAAGATAAACTTGTTGAGAGCTAAAACTAGTCTTTGCTGTTGCCTCAAAGAGGAGCAGGGGGGAGAGGAGGGAGACAGGAGAGGCCGATTCAGGAGCCCAGACACACTCACAACTATAAATGAACCAAAAACAAATAAATAAACAAGTTTCAATGTTTTTTCATATTGGATATTGTATGTTATTGGTTATGGCCATGTACTTATGATTGTATGATTATTTAAATGTATACATTTTTGTTTCATATGGGTGTAGTCTCTTTATTTCCCCCTGCAAAATGCACCAGATTGATGCATTTAAGTCCAACATTTAAAAAAAAATCTTACCGGGGGAGCATGCCCCCGGACCCCCCTATAGGATTTGAGGCCCGGCCCCACTGTTCCCAAATAGATTTGCAATTTTTTTTAAATAGTAACCCATCTCCATATGTTTCTTTTTGGGTAGTAGATTTAAACTAGAGGGCTATCACTTTGTGCAGCAACGCTATTGACAAATAAATCCAACAAAATGGCACAAAAACCTGTAGTGGCCTCAGGGACGAGGAGTCATTTAACCAGCCAGTAGGAATCAAGCTTTACTTTCTTTTATATCCATAAAGAAAAAGTCAATCTGTTTACAGTTGTTTCATTATGGATGTTGAGAGGTATCCATATATCTCTTCATTTTGCTCTCAAATTGCACCAGATTGATGCATCTAACTTCAATATTTAAAAAAATGTTCCCGGGGGAGCATGCCCCCGGACCCCCCTAGACTAGAGGGTGTCAGGTCCACTCCCCACTTATAAAAATGGCACTTTACCACTGCACCCCCTCTAATCTCAGATGCACCCTGAGTCATTTTGTTTAAGTACAGTGAGCCTTTCTAAAATATACAGTAAAGAGACAAACCCACCAGTATTATAGGATATACTATGACTTTGTGCCAAATACTTGTTGCTGATTTAGAGTACTGGCACCTTTTTTATTCCAATTCAAGCACTGCTTCCAGCTGTATTTGAAGGATCATGCTACATTGTAATATCTCCTGTAATGTCCTTCTCCATCACTAATTCACTCATTTGAATAAATGGTCTGGTGAAGACGCTCCATTTCCGGGTACAGCTCCGAAGCGTTGCGGTCTGGTATCTCCATGGAGAAAGCTCTCCTCCTCAGCTCCTGCGCTGCATCTTGCGCACTGTTGTATGTGCGTGTTCCCGAGTCCCAGTGAATGCGCATCCTGTCGAGAGGTGTCTGGAAACGTATATTGTTCTCCTTAAGGACCCTCTTTATTCCCACGTACGCCTTGCGCTTCAGGGCGGCTCCATGGCATAGTCGTGATCGAACAATAGACGTCGCCCTTCCATCAGTTTCTTTTTTCCCAGGCCTTTTTCAGTACCCCTTCTTTGGTGGTAAACTCCAGAGAGTTCACCACTATGGACCTTGGCGGTGCATTCCTTTCCGGTTTGCGAGCCACAGCACTATGGGCGCGTTGTATCTGTAGGTTGGTGTCCGGTAAAGCGAGTTCAGTTTTCTAAAGTTGATCCACAAAGTCAGACATGGAGTTACCTTCCTTCTCTTCGGGTACTCCATAAATGCGCATATTATTTCTCCTGGATCGACCTTCCAAATCCCGTGGGCCTGGGTTAGCGCGGAGTTAGCAGAACGTTTTTGGTAAATTTCTTGCTTTATATCTTCGAGTTCAGATTTCATGTCTCCCTTGATTTCTTCTTTAAGTTTGTATAAGTCCACTTTATGTTCAGCCCTGAAATCGCGTATTTCCTGGAGCACTGAGCGCATGGTGTCTGCCGAGTCCTGTTGTGAGCTAACGGAGCTAACGGAGCTTTGAGCATCTTCCATCTCCGGTGAATTCTGTCTGTCTATCTAACTTCTTCTAGTGTGACTCACAAAAAAGAAATAGTTAAGAGTTTACTCTAAAG
>NC_136910.1:3368667-3412154 GCF_949606895.1 Notothenia rossii
CCTTCTTGTGTCCGTCTTCCAGAATTAAAACAAAAAACATTATCATGATGCAAAACTCCTACAGATTCAACATTATCAAAAATAAGTGAATTGATTAGCATGATTGCTCATATGTCCTTATAGAATCAGCTTTAAGATCTGGGGCCTGACATATTTATGTGTAGCCCCACCAGCAGAAGATGGTCTTGATTTCTTTCTTTTTGTAAGCGTCTTTGAGCACCAGGAAAAGTGCAATAAAAATGTAATGTATTATTATTATTATTATTATTATTATTGATATGAAGTAATGTAATAGAAAATAGGTTTTACAACATATTTCAATAACATTGTTTTGTAACTTGTAGCTTCATGTGAGTCTTTCCTCTGAATGTCTTGTTTTCTGACTGTTTTTTGTGTCCTCAGAAATTTGGCCATCGGTATTGGCATCCAGAATTTCCCAGAAGGCTTAGCGGTGAGCCTGCCGCTCCGAGGTTCAGGGATGTCAACATGGAAATCCTTCTGGTAAGGAAAAACATGAGTCTGTTTCTAAACACTGTAAGGAAATACAATAATATCACCTCACTTTGGAAAAGATTAGGCCCCCATGGACCACTTCCCCAATAACAGACACCTTACTGACCCTCTAAATATCCCCATATAGGACTGGGAATGAGACCATTAACTGAGGTAATTCATAGAGTGAGAAGTAGGGTCATTTTCTTGTAGACGTCTATTCAATCTGACTTCCTTCTGAACTAGGGTTAGGGTTAGTGCCTGTAACGAAGGTAACTTTGTTACTACGGACTGACGGCTTCGGGCCTTGTAATATTGCACATGTGGGTTTGCACTTTATGAAACAACTTCCCTTTGCACAGAAATGTCACTCAGCACTTTAGTGAACAGTTTGCACTTTATTAGCGTGATTGCACAGTACAGCTTGGCATTGCATATTTGCACATTTTTACATAATTTATACTAAATGATTAAACCGTATTAATTGGAGTGTCGTCTGACAGATGCTGGTCGGGTCCTCGGCTCCACCTGAAAATATAGGGGGGTTAGCGCCTAAAGTGTTTATGCTGGTTTAAGAATGACAGCGGTTGAGATTAATCAGGGTGCAAATAATATGTTGAGCGTGTTTATATTATGACGTTAAGTTGCATTAATTGTACAAGTGACCACTGTGTTCTTAGTTTGTCTGTTTCCTGTTTTATTTTGAAAAGTGTTCCCCCTCCCGTCTTGTCTGTTACTGGTGATTGTGTTCACCTGGCTCCCTGTGTTGTCTCCTCCCCCCTCACCTGTGTCCTGTTGGCTTGATTAGTCTGTGGGTATTTAGGCTCTGTTCTTCCTGTTAGTCGGGGGTGAGATCCTTGTGGCTGGTGGATGTGTTCACGGGTAACAGTCATGTTGAGGCTGTGCCGATGATTTAATAAATGCCCACACCGGGTTATATTTCAACTCTCTGCCTCCTTGCTTGGTCGGGCCGCTCAACGGTCAGCTTCACAGTGCTCTAACAGCTGACCATTACTGTTTCCCGTCAAGTAGGGTTAGGGCAGAGATGGCAAAAGTACACACATCCTTTCCTCAAGTAGAAGTACAGATACTCGTGTTTAAAAATACTCTGGTGAAAGTAGAAGTACTGACTAAACTTCTTTACTCAAGTCAAAGTAAAGAGGCTTTGAAATGTACTTCAGTAAAAAGTACCCATAACTAGCAGCTGTTTTAAAGAGTACCTGACCTCCCTTTATATTAATAGAACAATAATGTCATTGTTAGCTAATGAATGTTTCCATGGTGACCAACGGAAACATGACAACGTTTCCATTGGTCCCTCTTCTTTAGAGAAGACCAGGAAATGATGGATACACGGATCGTGTTCAAATCAATAGGCACGCAATGACTCTAAATAATAATGATCACGCCACCAAACACACATTCAGACTAAAGGAACCAGCCTGTTTGGAAAATGAGAGAAGTAGAAAGTACAGGTATTTGGGTTCAACATGTGAGAAGTAGAAAGTACAGGTATTTGAGTTCAACATGTAAGAAGTAGAAAGTACAGGTATTTGAGTTCAACATGTAAGAAGTAGAAAGTACAGGTATTTGAGTTCAACATGTAAGAAGTAGAAAGTACAGGTATTTGAGTTCAACATGTAAGAAGTAGAAAGTACAGGTATTTGAGTTCAACATGTAAGAAGTAGAAAGTACAGGTATTTGTGTTCAACATGTAAGAAGTAGAAAGTACAGGTATTTGAGTTCAACATGTGAGAAGTAGAAAGTACAGGTATTTGAGTTCAACATGTGAGAAGTAGAAAGTACAGGTATTTGTGTTCAACATGTAAGAAGTAGAAAGTACAGGTATTTGAGTTCAACATGTGAGAAGTAGAAAGTACAGGTATTTGTGTTCAACATGTAAGAAGTAGAAAGTACAGGTATTTGTGTTCAACATGTGAGAAGTAGAAAGTACAGGTATTTGTGTTCAACATGTAAGAAGTAGAAAGTACAGGTATTTGTGTTCAACATGTAAGAAGTAGAAAGTACAGGTATTTGGGTTCAAAGTGTAAGAAGTAGAAAGTACAGGTATTTGAGTTCAACATGTGAGAAGTAGAAAGTACAGGTATTTGTGTTCAACATGTAAGAAGTAGAAAGTACAGGTATTTGGGTTCAACATGTAAGAAGTAGAAAGTACAGGTATTTGGGTTCAAAGTGTAAGAAGTAGAAAGTACAGGTATTTGAGTTCAACATGTAAGAAGTAGAAAGTACAGGTATTTGTGTTCAACATGTAAGAAGTAGAAAGTACAGGTATTTGTATTCAAAATGTAAGAAGTAGAAAGTAAAAATTAAGTAGTGGAGTAAAGTAATGATACCAGAAAAATGAGCTTAAGTACAGTAATGAAGTATTTGTACTCCATTACTTCCCTCCTCTGGGTTAGGGTTGGGGTTATGGCCCTTAGGTACAGATACTTTAAATGCTGACTCCTCAACTGATTATCACTGTTTCCCGTCAGGTATGGCCAGCTCAGCGGCATGGTAGAGCCCATCGCTGGGGTCCTGGGCGCCCTCGCTGTCGTCCTGGCTGAACCTCTGCTGCCGTACGCACTGGCGTTTGCTGCCGGAGCGATGGTGTACGTGGTAGTGGACGACATCATACCTGAGGCTCAAGTCAGGTAAGGAGGAACAAGAGGGATCAAAAGATTCAAGGTTTTCAAGATTCAAGTATTTCATTGTGATTTGTACGTAGCTACAGTGAAGATACAGTGCATCCGGAAACTATTCATACCCTTTAACTTTTTTCACATTTTGTTACAGCCTTATTTCTAAATGGATTCAATTCACTTCTGTTCTCAATATCCCACACACAATACCCCATAATGACCAAAGTGAAAACGTTTTAAAATATTATTTTTTCTAAACGTGTTAAAAATAATTAAATGAAATATCACATATATATAAGTATTCACACCATTTCCTTTGACACTGAAAAATGAGCTCAGGTGCATCCCGTTTCCACTGATCATCCTTGAAATGTTTCTATAACTAGATTGTAGTCCACCTGTGGTAAACCAAATTGATTGGACATGACTTGGAAAGGAACACACCTGCCTATATGGGGTCTCACAGTTCACAGTGCACATCAGAGCACAAACCAAGTCACGAGGTCCAACGAATTGACTGTAGACCTCAGAGACTTTTATTATGAAAGCCGATTTTCTAACGCTGTGCATAGGCGTTGGACTGGAAGTACCGGAGTGATCATCTGCTCAATAAAACATACATACTTGTACTTGAGTAAAAGTAGAAGTACTCAGATCTTGTACTTGAGTAAAAGTAGAAGTACTCAGATCTTGTATTACACATTGCTCCTTCCTCTCACTAAATCTCTCCTTTTTGTCTAAAGTGGAAATGGGAAACTTGCGTCCTGGACCTCCATCGTGGGCTTCGTGGTGATGATGTCACTGGACGTGGGGCTGGGTTGAGATCACCTTGTCGTCATGGCAACAGAACACTCGATGGCTGTGAGGTCATCACTGTGCTGCTGGCTGTAATTTTTTGTTTTTTAAATGGGACTAAATGAAGTGTTTTATTCCTGAAACGCTGTTAATCCGTTTTGGTTTGAATTGTTGCTTATTTAATTTAGCAGTGTAAAAAAAATATTTTGTAAGGATGAGTGTGGTTCTCAAATTTAGGAATGAATTTATAATAAATATTTAACGCTTATTCTCATGATTCCAGCATTTGTGGTTGTTTTGTTCTCTTTTGAGTTTTAAAACAATATATCTTAGTTGTAAAAGTTAAAATAATGTTATTTTTTTATAATTTGATCCTCCTTCCCGTTTTTGTATTTCCTCATGATGGCAATACTTGAAGTTCTGATGTTTGATTTGGTAATTTATGCTTATTCTTTTCTGTTCTGACACACAATGTGGTGTGTTTGTTTACACTCTTAACACATTTAAAACAAACAAATGTCAGTCTCCTGTAAACAGATGTAGTGCCTTCTTCCTGTCAGGACTCTGCTGCCCCCTGCTGGCCGGTCTGACGAATCACATGTTGTTGAATTGTTTAAATGCTGATGTTTAATCTGAATAACAAAGTATTTCTATAATTAAACAAGATCAACAATTGTCTTTAATGTATTTTTTTTTTAGGCTTTCAATATTCACTCACAGATACCATTGATCCTTTTTCAGATCCTCAAAAAATTAAGTGGTTTTTTTTGTGTTTATTTTGGACTTATGATGATCAATAATGTAAACATGTACAGTTTTACAGTCTGACCGAGCTCACGTTTATAAAACAGTCTGACTTTACAGCTGTCTCTGCTTTGTGCTGCTGACATCTACTGGTTACACTATAGAGCTGCTGGAAGCTTTGTAAAGAAGTATGTTAGTGAGACCATGCTGGGTGTTGTTACCCCAGAGGAACATTGTGTCCAATTTAAAGTAAAATGCATCAATCTGGTGCACTTTGAGAGCGGAATTAGGAAGTTTGCTGTATGAAGAACTTTGTATTCTTGTAAACAATTGTATAGTATGTTAAAACAAATCAAATAACACATTGGTTGTAAAAATATGCAAAACGAATCCACTTCATCTAACCCTTACCAACCTCACATGCAAATGCAGATACACGAAACACAAACAGACTTTGACCAACTCTCTGCATATCATTTAGCATTTCTCTCTCCTTTTCATTGTGCATTCATAAGGCATACAGTAAGTGTTTTTTATTGCAGGGCCTGAGTATTGTGCCCTCAGCTAAATGCTAAATTCAACATGCTAACATTCTAACAATGACTATGCTAACATATGCTAACAGGTTTAACGGTCACTGTGTGTACCGTTTTTCTAAATTGCGTCAGATTGCTTTCATTTCCAGAAACACAAAGCACAGCTAAGGCTTATGGGAATGTTTAGTTTTGCAGTTTTTTTTAACATTAACCAAATTATTGGGAAAATGATAAATGTGAACTTGATAATGTCACTTACAGTAATATGAAAAACATTAAGGCTCATCAGGATTCATCCTATGGTCACCGTGGATGGATAAACCACATTTCGTAGTAATAGTTGTTCTCTCTTAGTCTGGACATCTGTTGTGTGTCCAGTTTAAAATATTTGAGTTTAAGAGTAAAGTTTGGTTTGATGTTGGTCTCATGGCTTTACAAACAAAGAGCTTCAATGTCAGTTTTGGATTTGAAAGGTGGCATGTTGTCTCACCAGAGTCGGAATATCTGCTGCTAAATCTGAGAAATAACTTTTTGTCCAAGAAATCTGCTGTTTCGAAAACAAATGCTCAACCATGTCAGTGTCGTTAACACAGTCGTGATATCGCTTAGAGCACCATGAAGCATGATAGCCAGACAACGGCCCCTCGTTGAAATACAGATGACACTTTGCTCGTAGGGGATGTAATTCGTTTTCTATACGTGTAATACCATTCAGGTACTTCTTGTATTTGTCCATAATAACGTTGAGCTGTTGCTGATAAACGCTCGCTGCTCGCACCGCTCTTGACCCGTCGGCCCCCTCCAGACGAGCATGATGGATCAACATCTGGGTGTGAAACGCAGCGCCGTTCACCCACTGCTTCAGAAGCCTAGAGTCCAGATGTCCATCGACCAGCATGGAGTTCTGGGAAAGAAAAAGGAGCACAATAGGTGTTAGAGCCATTTTCCTTTCATCATTATGGTTTGAATGCTTGTCTTATTAATATAAGGCTTTAGTAAGCTCTTAACTATTTCTTTTTTGTGAGTCACACTAGAAGAATTTAGATAGATAGACGAAAGTGGTTATTAAATGTAGAAACAGATTAAAACGCCACGACAATAGGATTACTTACTGATTAAGATAAGATATACTCTAATGATCCCAATATGGGAAACTGTTTCGTCGCCAAGATTAACTAAATATTCAAAACAGTGAATATAAACATATCAATAATGAGTATATATATATCTATAGAGTATATACATTGAATACACAATATAAATATACAGAATACAAGGCACTGTACATTATGCTTGTCTAGCCTATCCCACTTTAAAATGTACATTTGAGTTAACGGTTGAATTAACGTTTTAAGTTCAATTGAATTCCTCAAAGGACGTCCTGAGAAATAATTTATTCAAATGAGTGAATTAGTGATGGAGAAGGACATTACAGGAGATATCACAATGTAGCATGATCCTTCAAATACAGCTGGAAGACTTTAAAAGGTTGTACCTTTAGCCGCGTTAGCTGCGCACTGAGATCAAGCTCTATTTGCCGGGTCTCAGCTAGTTGGAGCTGTGGCTTCCCCAAGTTGATCTGCAGACGCTTCAAATACTCGTCCATCAGGTCTCGGACCTTCACAGTAAAAAGAATGTCAACATTTATGAAAGCCTATTTCAAATATTGGTCGGAAAAACATTTTATATATCGATTGTGAAGGGTTACATTTAAAAGGTTAAAGATTTGTTGTGAAATAAAATCATACATTTTTATAAATATGACTTAATGTTAAAGACAGATTTTAG
Organism: Notothenia rossii; assembly: GCF_949606895.1. NCBI lineage: Eukaryota > Metazoa > Chordata > Actinopteri > Perciformes > Nototheniidae > Notothenia > Notothenia rossii. The sequence goes on from NC_136910.1 coordinate 3,375,665, forward strand.
GTTTTGTGTAAAGGTCAAATATTGTTACCTAGTGGCGACCTCTGTAGTCAAGAGAGTATGAAAGACAATTCCCAAGCCCTGTTAGACCCCAAGCCTGTTTTTCATGTCTCAGGCTCGAAAATGACATTTCCAGAACAAATGACCATAACTACACTTCTAAAAGGGGAAAATTAATAATCTTTTTTCTCAAAGTAATGATAAAGCTGTGAGTTGGATGTAGAAAAGTCAGAATCAATATAGATGTTTTTTATTTTTAAAAAAATTCAGATTGAACATCGTAAAAAACTGTAAATGATAGTGTCCGTCCAAATATTGTTTTTTACTTATAGTGAAAACTACCCTTGGATGATGGGATAGTAGACTAAAAGCTTTAGGAATCCAAATCAAAACATATAATAAGTACCCTATATCAAGATTGATGCAAAACAAGTGACATTTGACCTTTTTAGAGAGGTTTAGCAAAAAAGACGCCACCTCTGAGGTGATTTGGGTGGAAATGGGCGTTTTTACCGTTTCTCTGGAACGCATTGGTCGATTTTGGTGATTGACATATCTTTCTGACCGTTAGAGCCAATAGAATCGAAGGAGAGTCTATATATAGATCCCAACGCTAACACAAAACGGTTTGGGCTTCGCGCATAAAGTCTGCCCTAAACGGAACCTATCTCTCGCTCTGACATCTGAAAATGGAAATGCAGGTTTATTGCTTATGGATTATCAGAAATAATTTCAAAGGGACACAGACACATTGGATTAAGCCAGTGGTTCTCAGACTTTTTCTGTCAGGCCCCCCTTTGGAGGAAAAAAAAAGTCGGCCCCCCCCCAACACAAATAGTCAGGCCCAGTGGCGGCGCCAGAGATTTGTTTTGAGGGTGCTGTGGGGTAGCTTGTTTCATAGAGGGTGCTCAAACATTTAGGCTTTCCCATTAATGTACCGGTCGCTACAGTGGAATTTTCTACTGCAACAATCCCCACGCACATACACAACGTACCCACGACTGTTACAATGAAGGCTCGACAAACAGCTCACGGCATATAGGTGTAAGCAGAGGTCAAGTGCTATTTTTATAAGTGGGGAGTGGACCTCACATCCTCTAGGGGGGTGACCAAAACATTTGAGACCCATTGAGATAACACTGAGAGAGCCCTTTAGCTCACTGAGCCTCTCAGTCTGACAGCAGAGGACTCTCCTCCACTTGGTTGTTGAAAAAACTCCTTATATCTGTTAGCGTAGCTCGCTAGCACCAGAAGCTAACAACAACGATCTCCGGTACCAGTGCGCTCTCTCTCTCTCGCTCACGCACGCAAAATGGCTCTTTCCACACACACACAGAGCCGAGCTTTAATGAAACACAGAGACCCAGACGTAATAGTATTGCATGAAATTATTTTCAAATCAATAATTTTTCAATTTATGATTTCTTTTTTTTTAAATCTTTTTTTTTTTTTTTAATAAGCATTTTTCCTCCTTGTCTCTCGCGCCCCCCCTGGCATGCCTCTGCGCCCCCCAGGGGGGGCACGCCCCACTTGGAGAACCACCGGATTAAGCTATGGATTAACCTTCAGCAGCGTTTGTATCGTTTTAATGCCATTGAAGACCACTTTTGACCGGACAACGACCAAGGTAGGCCATGTTAGCGCTTTTAGCTACCTATCGCCACATGTTTTGATGTCTGTTCTTGTTCATATCGTCGTGAGTTCTTATCATAGAGTGATCATGTAGGTACCGATCGATTCAGTGTCATCTCAGGATGCGAATCGATAGGTTTTATGTGCAGAAAAGATAAATAATAAGGGTTTTATGAGTGATTTTCTGTGCAGTAAAGCGTTAGCATTTTTCGCTCGTTGCTAATTCAGAGGCTAAGCATTAGCATTGTGGGTTTATTTAAAAAAATAATAATACAAGATCAGTTAGCTGAGTTTCTTCCCGTTACATGGATATAAAACATTCATAGTTTATTACATATTAAGATGCCCTCAGACACTGTTTCTTGCAGATGTTGTGGTTTCGTCCCCGCCGGCGGGTCCGTGGGTTAAGAGACACAGATATGCGCAGAAAACAATGTAAGTTTGTTTATCATTTAATTAGAATATTTCCTTTATTGTTTTGATTTGATCGAATATTATAAAGGCCTATTTAAGTGGCCCAAGTTGCACAACATCAACACACGCAAACAAGTCGTCACAGCTGTGAGTAAAATAAATAAATTAAAAGACAAGGCGTTAAAATGCTTGTTTTGAGAGGCTTAATGGAAACAAAGGAAGGAAGTCGCGGCAGCTAACCTTAGCAACCTGTTATTAAACTGAGGAACCATCAGGGTCTCACCTCTTTGCCCTTCTCGTCTGCAAACACCCTCTGCAACATTTCAGCCGTGCCCATGGTTTCTTTCCCCAAGCTTATCCCGACTGACTCTAAGATCATGGAAATGACGAGAGCACCGAGTCCCACAGCGTTGGGCACCTTTGTGAACCCAGCGAGTGCACCACCGATCCTGTCTACAGCACCACCCAGCTTCTTTACAGCACTTGAAACATCGAAGACTTGGTCACGGTATCTGACCAGCACATCGGTTGAGTTGAGTCCAGAGTAATTTAGCAGGGAGCTGAGTGCAGAGAAATACTCATTAGTCTTCTGTAATGGAAATTATGATTATCAGAGAATTGATTGCTATAATGTTATATTTAAAATATAAATAATAATATTCTCTAAGCCTCACATGTCAACAGACAGTAGATCTCAGGACTCAGGAAGGTGTGCAGTCACAAAGTGTCATGTGACCACACAGTGGGTGATCATTGGTCTGATCATGGGTCCAATGTACTCTGATATGGTCAGTTATCTCATGACTAAGCATGTATTCATTGTAACTGTATGCCAGAGTTGGGCTGATTGAGTGTTTCTGATGGGTTGCAGTTGAGTTGAAGGAAGTTCTGTTGCATCCAAGATTTAATATCAGTAAGAAGACTTTGGAGGTTAGAGTTGAATGTTATCGGTATGGCAGGGAAGCAGGATTTGGCGGATCTGCAGAGATAAGTATGTTGCAGCTCTGTGGGAGCATCTCGTGATGGTTCAAAGTAAACAAACAAACCTTTTTAAACAACTATTTTAGTGTCTAGGGTTCACCGGGTCAGCCTGTTGAAGGTTCCTAGTTCTCATGAATCCCTGACTTGTCCCACTTGCTGTTATCGGGTACTTCTCAAATGGCCTTTGACAAATAAAATCCTGACCCAATGACGGCACAAGATCAAAATCATTAAATGGTTTGTATAAAATATATAGTATCTTCAAAAGTTGAAACACTGACATGTATTTTCTTTGAACAATGCTTACCTGTCAATTTCAATACCCTGCCATTGTTCTGAAGCAAACAATCTTTCTGACAACCAATCAAGCTGAGCAAGTCGCTCTTCCGGAGGCATTGACTCATATTGGCCCATTTTCTGTTTGGCTGGGAGCACAAAGAGCAGAAGAACGTTTTGTGATGTCTGTGTTAGTTAACTGATTGTGTAGTAAAGAGCCTATCTTCTGTCCATACATAAGGAAACGCTGTTTTGATAAGAACTCCTTGCAACTTGCAGGCAGAATCGAATATTGACCCAGATCAAGGTATACAAAGTTATATAAAAACTCAGCGAATACAAAAACATATACCCAGAAACTAAATAGGAAAGTATGTGTAAATTGTTGTTTTGAAGCACAGTCTATCTGGAAGAAGCATTAACTGACCTTATGAGAAGAGAACTGTAAAAAGAATCAATCAACAACGATCCAGTGGTAATGGGTTCCTCGGTCTGAGAGGGTTCAGGTATCTCTGTCAGATTTAAAAGAAGAAACTGTTAATGTTTACCAGAGTGGTTAAAAGTTAACTTTGCACCATTGAGTCTTGTTGAGATATTGAAGAGATAAGAGATGTATAGGAGACAAACTGCGAGCACAAAGTCCTCTTTGTGTCTGTTCTTTCAGAATTAAAACTAAAAACATTATCATGATGGAAAACTCCTACAGATTCAACATGATCAAAAAGAAGTCCTGTCAATAGATTTTCACCATTGCTCATATGTCCTTATTAAGATCATGGGCCTGAAATATTTGAACAACTATTGAATGGATCATCATTGGTTGGCAGCGCCACTAGCAGAAGATGGTCTTGATATACCGTAGTCTAACAGAAAATGGGTTTTATTTTGCCAGAGTTTCCGTTAGAATACATTTTTTACCGGTCAACATGTCCGTTAAAGTTTACATTTTCCGGAAAAAAAATGAGAAAAGTGCCGGTCAAAGGTCTTCTTTGTTAATTATTCATTGAGCTTTAAAACTAATTGGTAACTACTCAATATTAAACAAACTAATTATAGTAGATTAACTACATTATTCAAAAGTGTACAGTAACTTTGGATAATAACAAGGGAATAATAAACGGAGCCTCTCTCTCTCTCTCTCTTGACAGCCTGTCAGTATCTCATGCAGCTCACTGATCCCGTAATTGACACGATGGGCTCATAGGAACTCAGATGCACGATTCCGTTGTCTTTGTAATGTTCTTTATTATAAAAGACTCCAAAGTTTTCAATAATGATCACTAGGATCAACTAGGACTCTCAACAGAATCTCTAGGTTCGACTAGGTTTAACATACAGGTCTCTGGTACACAGGCATGGACACGATGAAGAGACAAGACGAACCAACACAAGACAAAGGGAGAGAAGGGCTATATATACACACACACATTAGGTAATGGGGCACAGGTGGACACAATCAGGGGCGGGGACAACAATCAATCTGACAGGTGACACACAAGGACAGGAAGTGCAGACACCTGAAACGAGAGGGTAGAGTTATTACCAAAATAAGACAAACACTAGGAACACAACACAACAACTATCAGGACACTTAACACTGAAACCTTACAGGACCCCCCCTTTTACGGACGGCTCCAGACGTCCCTGAAGCCTGAGATCGTGATATGATCAGGGACTTGTCGACAATGACGCTGCCTGGGATCCAGCATCTTTCCTCCAGTCCATACCCTACCCAGTCGACCAGGAACTGTCTCCCTCTACCCCGCTTTCTTTCAGACAGTATTTTGTCCACTGTATACACAATACCTCCGTCGACGACCCGGGGAGGTGGAGGTGGTTTGGAGGCGGGGACCAGTCTGCTCTCTATGGCCGGTTTCAGCTTGCTGACATGAAACGTGGGGTGAACCTTGAGGGACTTTGGGAGACATAGGCGAACAGCAACAGGATTGATAACTTTTGAAATGGTAAATGGACAACCACACTCGTTGTCCGGCCTTGTACCTTGGAGATGGACGTCGTTTTGGTCGGCCATAATCTTCATGGGGGTCGCATTTTTCTGCAGCATATGGCGAACTCCCACCCAGACCCGACGGCCATAGCATGTGCTGATGGTACGGTGACTTCCTGCTCGAGCTCCGGGAACAATGGAGGCTGGTAACCATGGACGCATTGAAAAGGAGAGATTCCGGTGGCTGATGTGGGTAAGGTATTGTTTGCATGCTCAACCCAAATCAGATGTTTACTCCAGGTGGTAGGTTTCTGGGACACCAGGCATCTCAGACAGGTCTCCATTTCCTGATTCATTCTCTCCGCTTGACCGTTTGACTGGGGATGGTATCCGGATGACAGGCTCACGGTGGCTTGAATCAGGCAACAAAACTCCCTCCAGAATTGTGGGCCTTGGTCTGAAACAACATCGCTTGGGAAACCATGGATAAGAAACACATGGGACAACATGGCCTGTGCTGTTTCTCTGGCAGTAGGTAATTTGGACATGGGGATGAGGTGTACCATTCTGGAAAAACGATCAATGACTGTAAGTACTGTGGTATTACCTGCAGAAGGTGGCAATCCTGTCACAAAGTCCAATGCAATATACGACCATGGTCTGTTGGGAATGGGCAGAGGTTGGAGAAGACCTGCCGCAGCTTGGCGAGAAGTCTTGTTCCTGGCACACACAGGACATGCTGCCACATATTCTGCAACATCCTTGTACGTAACTGTGAAACCAAAATGTTCCCAAACCGGAGACTTCAATGATGCTGGAGGATTTTCCAGCTCAACCTTATCTGCATTCGCCATTTCGACAGTTCCTCAAATTACTGACTAAATTTGAACGCATCCCAGCTCTCATTGTATGCCTCTCGTCCAATGAAATGACTTGGTCGCTCTATGACGCGTTGAAATTGCACTGAACGCTGCGTTCATGCAGCCCTGCCCGGAGCATGGGCTGCAGGAACATGCTACTCCAACGCTGTGACGCAGCACCCGGGATTACTTCCAAGAAGTTGTTCACGTTCTCAATTTTTTACGTTTAATGTTATATTCGTTCGGTACACTTCGGTACACACGTGTACCGAACCGAAGGGCCCGTACCGAATAATTTCGGTACGGGTACGTATACCGTTACACCCCTAAAAGGGACATTATGCAGATTTCATCAACTGAAGATGAAAATATAGATTCAGCGATATGTACCATTTTAAGGAAATAGACTGTTAGCGGTATTGACCGAAGCTCCGCAGCTGTAGCTAGGCGCTGCTAAAGAAAATTCAAGTTCTCAATTTGTTACTTTTGCTTTTTTATTAAGAATTGACCAAGCATATCTTCCTCTTCGAAATCCCAGTTGTACTTCGCTAACACGCAGTGCCTGGGAGGGTGCGTTTGATTGTTCCCACCCTTACAAGCAATCCAGTGGTTAGTTTTAGGGTAAGCTCCATTGTTTTTTTTTTATGTATGTAAGAGAAAGGGATTTCAGAAACAAGTTTGGCTCGAGGTAACATTAACAAAAGCTAACTGTTGTTAGACTATGTTCCCCCCTTCTAAACTTATGAAATGAATGAGAAAAATATGAACAACTCTTCATAGAGCCACATCCACACAGCTTTAAAGTTGTAGGAAGCTGAAGCATTGCATTCGTGCCAGCGCCTAGTTGTAGTTTCTACGGTATTAGAAAGTTGGTGTTCTGGAAGGGGTTTGGCATTCGATCAATTCCCTTGGGATGCTATCAAGAACTGTTTTACAATCAATAGTGTGTGTGTGTTTAAGTTTCCAACCCTGCTTCAAAGGTCCATCATACAATATGGGGGATCTATTGGCAGCTGCTGATAATAACATTCATCATTATGGTTTACTAATTGTTGTCTTTTTGTCCTCTAGGTTGCACTGCCACGTCTACAGTAGCGCAGAATGGACAGAGGAAACATGATTGGGCCTCAAGTTTTTTGCAGCCAATATTCATTCTCCTACAAACTTGGGATAGGAGGGTGAGTGAACAAGTTATCCATTGGTTGAAACCTACCATTGTTAGACGTACTAAATCCTGCACACTGCTCCTTCAAATTGACAATGTGAACATATGTCGCCATTTTGTAATTTCTGTTATTTTCAGTTGAGAATGTTTCAAAGTAATCTTGAAAAAATTCAACTTACTTTTTGTTTATACTGTTTATAAGTAGATTTTTAAATATGAAATGCTGTATTAATTAGTTGTACTATAATTCTACAAATATTTTTATATTTTAAGTTTTACAAATTTTATAGTAATTGTTCCCTACAGAACATTTTTCTGCTGTCTTTTTATTGAACGTCTTTGATTGGAAAATGTTAGAAAAAAGCTGTAAAATAACAGTATTCTACCTGTAGAACTTTATGTTCTGTATTTATTTTTGTGTTTGATCATAAAAATCTAATTAAAAAAAAAAGTAAAAAACAGTTTTTCTCATCAGAACTTTATTTAAGTTATTTGAATGTAACATTTTAAGACAATGAATTTTGGAAAGAGAGGAAACAGCTGTAACACTACAGTGTTTTCCTGTAAAATCTTTAAGGACAATTCCTGTTTATTAATTGCTTTTGCACTTTATTTCAGTGAACGTATTTTTACTTTAATTTAATGTTTTTTGTTTGGCAGCCGCTGCTGCCAGTACTTTGACCGTTCTTTTACGAGTTTTCTCTTTTACAGTGTAGCCTATTTGATTTGACCCAACTGGACTCACGGGTGTGATACTTTTTGTGAGTATTTTTACAGTGTATCGTTTGTAACCCCACCCCACTACTGCAACTGTAATATCATAAGCATATTTCATAAATGTTAGTAATCTCACAGTATTGTTTTACTAAGGCTAACCAAAGGATTATTTCACTTTATCGATCTGTTTTTTAAGCAATATATTTAGTTTATATTTTCTGTGACAACAACATGATGTGAATAACTCTGTTCATTTCATTTCATTTCAAACCTTTATTTAGACAGATTAGTCCCTTGAGATCATCGATCTCATTTACAAGGGAGACCTGCATCATTTAGTTCCACATGAAACATAAAAACAACATACAAACAACAGAGGATATCATATTTACATATTCAACATTTACAAATACCCAGAGTGTCAGAAAGCATTTCATTTAGACATGCCTTAAATACATTCAAAGAAATAAAAATGCTCAATTTCAATTTTGCCTGTAGACTGTTCCAAGCAAGTGGAGCTGCGCACATAAAAGCTGTCTTCCCTAAGACAGTCCTTACTCTTGGCACATCTAACAAGACTATATCCTGTGATCGCAGACAATAGCTGCTTGCAACTTTCTGCTTTATCAATGAACAGATATAATACGGGAGTTTGCCCAACATAGCTTTATAGATAAAAGTGTACCAGTGACTGAGCCTCCGTACAGTGAGTGATGGTAATCCTGCCTTGGTATACAATGTACAGTGATGAGTAAGTGCTTTACAGTTAGTGACAAATCTCAGAGCACTATGATACGCAGCATCTAGTTTGCTTAGGTAGTTGGCAGGTGCATTCATATACAGCAGATCACCATAGTCCAGCACAGGTAAAAAGGTCACAGTGACTAGCCTTTTCCTGGCCTCAAGCGAGAAACAGGACTTATTCCTGAAAAAGAAACCTAGCCTAACCCTCAGTTTTTTAAGCAGGTTATTGACATGAAGTTTAAAAGAGAGATAGTCATCAAGCAAGATACCAAGGTATTTGTAACAGGTAACCACTTCAAGTTTTGTTCCTTGCGTTGATACAATATCTAAAACAGGCTCTGGTGACTTTTTAGCTTTTGAAAAGAGCATTATCTTGGTTTTATCCACATTTAAAAGAAGCTTTAGTTCAGAGAGCTGAGTCTGAATAATGTTAAAAACAGCCTGTAATTTAACAACCGCCTCCTGAATGGAGGGACCTGCACAATACATCACGGTATCGTCCGCATAAAAATGTAAAGTAGCTTCATCCACATTTTCACCTAAACTGTTGATATATATGGAGAATAAAAGTGGACCTAAAACAGAACCTTGAGGAACACCATTAGCAATGTTTAACCACTCAGAAGACAGCCCATCAAAGTGAACACATTGGGACCTTTCAGAGAGGTAGTTCACAAACCGCCCCACTGCATGGCTGGATATGCCAGTACTGAGTAGCCTCTGTTTTAAGACGCGATGATCAACGGTGTCAAACGCTTTGGAAAGGTCAATAAACAGAGCTGCACAACTCTGTTTATTATCTAGCATACTAGTAATATCATTTACCACTTTCATTGTTGCAGTGATGGTGCTATGTTTCTTCCTGAAGCCTGACTGATGTTTAGACAGGATATCATTTATACATAAAAACTCCTTTACTTGTTCACTCACAAGTCGTTCGAGCACCTTAGCCAAAACTGACAATTTAGAGATTGGCCTATAGTTATTTAAAATAGTTGCCTCCCCTCCTTTCAGTAGAGGCAGGACATAAGCAGACTTCCATACTTTAGGAATTGTATTTGTGCTGAGGGAGAGGTTAAAAAGAGAAGTAAGAGGTGGAGCAATAAAATCTGCAGCTATCTTTAAAAAGAAAGGTTCTACGTTGTCCGGGCCAGCCGGTTTCTTAGGATCTAACTTGGATAAAGCTTCATGGACAATACCAACAGTTAAAGGAGTAAAACTGAAAGGGTTTTCCAGACCACATTGTTCAGAGTCAAGGACTGGAGCGTTCACAGAAGCAGAAGCACAGTCAGTGACAGAATCAAACAGAGAGCCACAAGAGACAAAATGCTTATTAAAGCAATTTAGCATGGTGGCCCTGTCTGATATAATGCCAGATGCTGTGGTGAGGTACGGAGGTAGCTCATTTGGGATATCACCAGTGGAAATCGATTTTATGGCTTTCCAAAATTTACTAGGATTATTCAGGTTTTCTGTGGTAACTGACAAATAGTACTTTGACTTAGCACTTTTGACATTTGAAGTAAAGCTATTCCTTAGCTGCCTAAAGCGTAGCCATTCTACCTCTGAGCCTGATTTCCTAGCCTTTGCCCAGGCATTGTTTCTCTCATGAAGGAGATTGGACAGCTCAGCAGAAAACCAGGGATTGTTTCGTCCCTTCACTCTAAATTTACGCAGAGGTGCATGTTTATCTATAATTTTTATAAAACCAAGATAAAAATAAGACCATGCAGTTTCTACATCAGCACACAGATCGATTTTTCCCCAATCAAAATCAAACAGATCATGTAAAAAACCCTGCTCCACTAAGTGTTTTTTATCTCTCTTTGTGATGATGCGTGGTTTAACTTTTTGGACCTTAGTGTCCCTAATTGTGGCTACAACACAGTGGTCACTCACATCATTAGCAAATACTCCCACAGATGAGTATTTATATGGAACATTTGTTAAAATTAGATCAATTAAGGAGGATTTATTTGGGGACTTAATATTTGTGCGAGTAGGACTGTCTATAATCTGAGTAATGTTCAAAGAGGTACACAGGTTTTTAAAATCCTCTGACACAGAAGTTAACCAATCCCAATTAAAATCACCAAGCAGCACTATTTCCTTGTAGGAAAGTTGAGATAACAGTTTTGCCAATGAAGATAAGGAGTCCTTGACAGCCGAGGGGGCCCTGTAGCAACCCACCACCATGACCTGTTGACCCTTTGTTACTTCGACATTCACAGCTAAAAATTCTAGTTGTTTACTAACAGATTTGGAAACCATTTTTGTTACACAAAACTTATTTTTCACATAAATGGCAACGCCACCACCTTTTTTAGGACGGTCAGTGCGATATACATTGTAACCATTTATGTAAATGTCAGAGGCCAAGATCGATTTGTCTAGCCACGTTTCTGATAAGACAATGACATCAGCATCAGTTGAACTCGCCCAAATACGGACAAAATCTAATTTAGGTAACAGACTGCGCACATTTAAATGAATTAAACCTAACCCCGATCTAGAACTAAAATCAGCAGGAGTAGCTATTTGACTAAAACTACCAGGTGGACCCGGATTTGGCTGTACATTTCCTGATAGTAACAACAATAAAAATACCAAGCACCTTTTCCTCTTAATCAACACACATACATTTTCAGCTGTTCTAGAGTCACCAGCAAACTTCGCAAAAGTGAGATTAGAGTTCAAAAAACAATTCTGAAGGACCATTGTGGCAGGCATGTGAGAAAGACAGACATTTGACGAAATGAATGTCCGCGACAGTGCAACTAGCAATTGTTTGTGCAACCCATCCGAACCTGTACAGGGGATGTCCACTGCGGGCGGCAGAACGGACCCGCATCCAGCAGAATTGTCAGGATGACTAGCGAACTTCTCCTTGTCCAGCACAGTCAAAAAAAGGCACAGCAGAAACACGACATTTGCCATTTTCCCAGTCCAGCTCAACAGCATCCACGATGTTCCCGAAGCAAAACCACGTCAGGACAGCAGCAAGGAAATAGGCAATCAGCAGTGTGGCAACACTCCGGTTTCTCCGCGGTATCTCCAGACCAGGCCTCCCCCGCACAGTAGCACCCAACAGGTGGGAGTAGGCCTCTAACAGCAGGTGGATAGCGGCCTTCAGCCGTGGGAACCACCACCAGCAGAAGCAGAAATGGGTGGACGGCAGGCCCTCAAACCGCGGCAGATCCTCCACAGATCAATGGCGTTAAAGATGGAACATAGATGGACATAGATGGAGCCTAAGCCGGAGAGCTAGATCTATGCTAACAGATGCCAGATGCTAACAGGTAGTGGGAGCCTGTAAAAATTGCGACTGCCTCACGCGAGGCTGGAAGGAAGGAATGGTGGTGAGTAGCTCACCACCATGTTCCTTTGTACATTTGCTACATTACAGAAAACAAAGAAGGACCTTGGAGAGGACTCTTTAAAGTAGAGACACTACATACTGATATACACCTGAACATCAGCAGGAGAGGACTCTTTAAACTAGAGACACTAAATGCTGATATACACCTGAACATCAGCAGGAGAGGACTCTTTAAAGTAGAGACACTACATGCTGATGTACACCTGAACATCAGCAGGAGAGGACTCTTTAAAGTAGAGACACTACATACTGATACACACCTGAACATCAGCAGGAGAGGACTCTTTAAAGTAGAGACACTACATCCTGATGTACACCTGAACATCAGCAGGAGAGGACTCTTTAAAGTAGAGACACTACATACTGATATACACCTGAACATCAGCAGGAGAGGACTCTTTAAAGTAGAGACACTACATACTGATATACACCCGAACATCAGCAGGAGAGGACTCTTTAAAGTAGAGACACTACAAACTGATATACACCTGAACATCAGCAGGAGAGGACTCTTTAAAGTAGAGACACTACATACTGATATACACCTGAACATCAGCAGGAGAGGACTATTTAAAGTAGAGACACTACATACTGATATACACCTGAACATCAGCAGGAGAGGACTCTTTAAAGTAGAGACACTACATACTGATATACACCTGAACATCAGCAGGAGAGAACTCTTTAAAGTAGAGACACTACATACTGATATACACCTGAACATCAGCAGGAGAGGACTCTTTAAAGTAGAGACACTACATACTGATATACACCTGAACATCATCAGGAGAGGACTCTTTAAAGTAGAGACACTACATACTGATATACACCTGAACATCAGCAGGAGAGGACTCTTTAAAGTAGAGACACTCCATACTGATATACACCTGAACATCAGCAGGAGAGGACTCTTTAAAGTAGAGACACTACATACTGATATACACCTGAACATCAGCAGGAGAGGACTCTTTAAAGTAGAGACACTACATACTGATATACACCTGAACATCAGCAGGAGAGGACTCTTTAAAGTAGAGACACTCCATACTGATATACACCTGAACATCAGCAGGAGAGGACTCTTTAAAGTAGAGACACTACATACTGATATACACCTGAACATCAGCAGGAGAGGACTCTTTAAAGTAGAGACACTACATACTGATATACACCTGAACATCAGCAGGAGAGGACTCTTTAAAGTAGAGACACTACATACTGATATACACCTGAACATCAGCAGGAGAGGACTCTTTAAAGTAGAAACACTACATACTGATGTACACCTGAACATCAGCAGGAGAGGACTCTTTAAAGTAGAGACACTACATGCTGATGTACACCTGAACATCAGCAGGAGAGGACTCTTTAAAGTAGAGACACTACATACTGATATACACCTGAACATCAGCAGGAGAGGACTCTTTAAAATAGAGACACTACATACTGATGTACACCTGAACATCAGCAGGAGAGGACTCTTTAAAGTAGAGACACTACATACTGATGTACACCTGAACATCAGTAGGTGAGGACTCTTTAAAATAGAGACACTACATACTGATATACACCTGAACATCAGCAGGAGAGGACTCTTTAAAGTAGAGACACTACATACTGATATACACATGAACATCAGCAGGAGAGGACTCTTTAAAGTAGAGACACTACATACTGATATACACCTGTATATCAGATATAAACAATATAAAAGATGTCTGGATAATTTAAATGTTCTAAAAAAGTCCCTAATACTTCAGTTAGTAGCAGGACTTCTCCCACCTCGGACAAAGCTTGACATTTGAACCAAAAAAGGTAATATATATAGAATATAGTGGATGTGACACTGCCTTCCAGAATACAATAAATAACAACAACTGGCCCTCAGTGTAAAGTCAGGTCTCTTTATTTAAGCACAGAGTGAACATATCCAGATGTTGAAGTGTTACAGGAATCTGATGTTGCTTCATTTTTATAACCATCAGCAATATCTCCAACTAAATGGTGTAAACAGTGATTCTCTCAAACAAAACAAGTTCTGCATTTATTTGTCATGAGCTATGAGTTCTGCACAAAGAAGGAAATAAACAGATGCTGAAATAAGCGATAGGATATTCCCAACATAATCAAAATGATAAATTTAACAAAACAGATATTCTTTGTCTTTCACTTAAACTATGATTTCATATTTCATCATTCTAATGTTGATAAAGCATGTCTAATCTTGTCCTAAACAGAAAAACCCACCCACACCGGTTTCATGAGAGAAAAGACTCCTCTTGTATTCTCTAAATATAACTCGCTTTAAAATACTGTTTAAAAAAAGCCAAAGCAAAAGCAATTGGCTCTTGAAGAATCTTATGTCCTAAAATAATGAACATCAATTCAACAAAATAAGCAGCTATTCTTTTCCCCATTATGTTTATATGTGTTGTATTTCAACATCAGTTTTGACAGAGCGATTGCCGGATATATAATGCTTGAGTATATGTTACTACGATAGAAAGTTCCTATGAAGAAATATTGTTCAACTGTTCTAACCAGAATACAGTGAAGACCACTCCCCAGAATACTGAATAAAAAAGCTACATTTTTTAAAGCAATAATAAAACATGTTTCCCGCCCCTCTGGGTTTGAACGCATTTTTGAGTAGCAGGTTAAAGTTCAAATGTGATGTTAGGTTTTCATTTTAAACTTTAGGCAGACCAAGAATGGCCGACTGTGTGTAGATGTTGTTGGAGCAGCAGTTGTTTTTTGGAGTGGTTGAAGGTTTGAGCCTGCTCCGCGCCGTCCGTTGATGAGTGGTCTGCTATAAGAAGAAGGACTCAGACACCGAGATTAACTGGGGAGAAATGACCCCTTAAATTTGGACTTCTGGTGATGTAATGGCCCCATACAATCGTGGTTCTAGGGCCAGGAACAACCAGGCTGAGTCGGGCTGAGTATGCTAAACTAACTGCGGTCAAGCCAGCCTCCACTCGGGAAAACCTAGTCAAGCCAGCCCTCACGTGATATTGCGGTGCGCGAATATCCTATGCATTACGGTAGAGTAAAACAAAATCATCCCTCTGTGTTTAGAGTGGAGGCTGGCTTGACCGCAGTCTAAACTAGAGAGAATCGCTGTCAAGGGGGCTACAACTACAACAAGATGAACATATTTGACCGTGATTTAATTGTAATACACGTTTCAAAATGATGCCGAAGTAACAACATACTGATACCGGATAGTAAAAACCATGAATTAAGGCTTTGACAAGTCTGCAGACAGACGGCAGGCGAAAAACCTTTTAAAATGCTTGTTTTCTAATGGAGATTTGGCTAAGCTAACGTTGTAAATGCTCCGACCGTCCACACTCACAACAACGGCATAAATAAACCAGCGACTGTATTTGCCATGACACAGACAGTATGTGGTTTGTACTTGTTTAACTTTTGGCTAGTTTCTGAACAGATATGAAGAGCTGTGAGCTCTAAATGCTCTAAATGTTTTTCTGGGGAGCTCATTGAAGATGACGTCAAGGCTCCGCCTACACTGCGTTACTCGATACTACCCCAGTTCCTCACGAGTCTAAAAAACAACTCACGTCAACGCACGTAAGCAACGTGGGCGCCGAGTGAGCGCCCTCGTGACCAAAATATTTAACGGCGCTGATTGGCTGAAATTATGTTTCGGCGGCACAGTTTACTGAGACTTTTGCAACGTGCTGGTTGCTGCTGTTTGGCTCGGGGGCAGCGCCCCATAATGATAAACTAATGCCAAGGGCAAGGCCAGGCAGGAAACATGTGACTTATCAGTAACTTTAGACATCGTAACACAATTTTAAACAAGATTTTATTGTAGATTATACATTTTACTGATACCAATTGTATGATATTTACCTTGTTCATTAAAAATATAAAATATATATATTTTTGAAATATATTTATTTCTTTTAATTTAATTTTTTTTTTTGTATGTGGGAAGAGGTGGGGCGGCGCCCCTAGCGCCCCTATGGGCCGGCCGCCACTGAATATAACGAAGTACTTCGGGCTCTGGTTCTACTGCCGTCAAATATGTATCGGGGCGGTCAGACAGAAGAGAGCCCCGAGTGTAAGAATGATTACAGTAATTATACACATAAGCGGCGAGGAGTTGTGTCGGTTGCTCCTCCCTAGGTGTTATCTACTGGTGGATTCGCTCCGGGGCGAGCCCTTGGCAGCGAATCAGAGTGAGTCACCCGTTGCTGTCTTTAAGCAGAGTCTTCCACTTCCGAGACAGAGCGTGTCCTTGATGTAGAGTTACTTTTGGGTGAACATAACAATCTTTATCTTTGCACCTGTCCAAAGCCCTTACTCCCTTTATTTCCCACAGACTAAGCAGTTTCACAAGCATATATTTCACACAGACTATTGGCGCCTAAGATATGTGGGCCAAGGTTATGATTTTTAAAGCAGGTTATAGGTTCCTTTAATATCAAAGCAGGTTTATACAGGTTCCTTTAATGACAATGAGAAAACAGGTTATACTGGTTACTTTAATCTCAAAACAGGTTCCTTTAATGTGTGTGAACGTTAGGCTACTGAGCAGGTGTGTGACTGCCTCTGCCTCTATGAATGTGTGTGAATGGGTGCCAATGTAAAAGCGCTTTGATGGGTCGTAAAGACTGGAAAGGCACTGTATAAATCCAGTTCATTTAGAATGAAACTGGACACAGGTAGGCATAGTTGGAATCATAATAAGCCCAGAGGCCTGGGACAAGAGGCTCAGTGAATGTGGTGCGAAAGGTGTACAGGTGAGTCAGTATGTTGGTGTGTTGGACTCTGTAGAAGGACAAAGTGCCAGCAGGCCAGTCCAGATACACCCCAATTCTACTCAAGAGAGCAGGTTTTTTTTCCCACAC
This sequence comes from Notothenia rossii, assembly GCF_949606895.1. Taxonomy (NCBI): domain Eukaryota; kingdom Metazoa; phylum Chordata; class Actinopteri; order Perciformes; family Nototheniidae; genus Notothenia; species Notothenia rossii. Next base: position 3,392,658 of record NC_136910.1, read on the forward strand.
CCTCTCATAGGCACGGTATGCCTTAAGATGGTAGAAGAAGTACCACGAAACTTTGCCGAAACACCAGGATACTGAATTATACCCAAACGCGCTCACATCGCTGCCTTTTCTGTCAGCTCCCTTGTATGAAACAGCAGCATAAACAGACTGCTTGCCACTGTTGCTCCACTCTACCTCCCAGTAATGGCACCCAGATAACTCCTCTTTGCACAACACCTGTGGCTGTGTTTCAAACCTCTCTGGGTGAGGAGGATATTCCTGCCATGCTCCACATGTTGCCTTTTTGTTTCCCTCAGACAGAGTGAGATAGCCGTTGGCAGTGTTTGGGTCCAGGTTGAGATCCACAGCATCTGATGGAGAAAAGATAACAAAATATCTTATCAGTAACTTTGATGGTCAAACTGCTGAGAATTCATATTTTTAACTAAGAAAAGCCTGACTTACACCAGATCAGATCTCTCTTGTCTGTGATGGTCTCCACAGAAGGAGGCTTTTGACGTTGAAAGTCTTCAGTGACCAGTAGGTGTTTCTTGTAGTGGTAGATGGTTGCTCCTTTGTAGTTTTCATTGGTTTGGGCCGTTATGAGGAAACAGAATTTGCTGTTGTTCTTCAGCCCTTTGGACGAACGCTGGAACATTTTGGCTTTTTCTCTCATTGTGTTCAGAACTTCATGGGAGTAGTACCACTGGTCTTCATGGGTACTTCCTAACTTGGTTGATTTCAAGAAGTCAGCCATCTCATCAAGGTAGATATCACCCTCTTTCATGGAGGTGAGAACAAAGCACAGAACATCCTCTACACCTGAAGCAAGGACCTCTCTGTCCAGCTCGTTCTGGTTCAGGACGATCTTTACTCCCTCCATGGTGTCGACACAGTACTTGATGATGTTGATTTCTCTCTCTTTGTTTTCCAGCCACTTGTTTAGTTTTTTATGGTTGAAGGGTGACTCAGGTCCGTTTTCAAAGACTTCTTCCAGTGAGCTCTCATCTTCCTTTCCTTCACGGATGGAGGGAAGTTTCTCTGCCATGGTTTGCTGGATGTTCTTTTTATAATAACCACACAGTTTGAGGAAAGTGCTCAACTCTTTTTGAAGCACGGGGAAACTCTCTACCACTTTGTCTCCCAGAGAATCGTTGCATCTCATTTTTGTCTCCCTTAACTCTTCCAGAGATTCTTGCGCCTTCCTCATTAACTCGATGCTGATCTCTTTCAGCTCAGGAGCTTTGGGAACAAAATTCTTCAGCGGCGTCAGCCAGACCATCACTGGGACCGAATTCTCTCCCTTTGTTCCCAGTAGCTGTGGAAGTTCTACGTAGGTCTGCACTGCATCTACAAATGTTGCTGGGTTGCTTTTAAGAATGAAGTCTCCGTAGAATTCGCAGGACAATTTCTCAGTCAGGGCTTTCTCTTCAGCCGTCAGCTTGATGCCAACACTTCCCCCAATATTTAAATTAGGAATCTTGTTTATCACAGCGTGCATGCTGGCCTGTTTCTCCTTAACCTGGCCGTCTTCTAACTTCTCACTGTCAAACACAAAGAAAGCATTTGCCCCATACAGGATGCCTGTGACTACATGAGTCGCTGAGTGTTTCTCAATAACCTCCATCTGTTTGGTGTCCAGGGTCACATCATCAATTAACAACTCTTTGAACTTGGTGGTAGCTTTGAACTCAAAGGTCACTCTGCTCTGATTCTTGAATTTCTTCTCATCATTCAGATACTTGGCAGATCCTCCAACTTCTATCAGTCCACTCAGGAAACTGAGCTTCAGAGAAGCATCAATGTCCATCAGAGTGGACTTTGATTCAATGGAGTCAGATGCAGACATTTTAAAACAACTGCTGCGCCGAGGGGTTGTTTTTGAAGTGTCAGCATTCCATAATTTGAAACCTAAATAAACATAAACAAAGACATACATAAGCATGAAAGCATACGTTTTTCGGATCAGTTCAAAACCTTTTGTTTATATAAATGCACATAAAACATATAATTTCAATGTTTTTCAGTTTGCAGCTTCCTATCCTGTGAGAGATTTTAATAAGCAAATGATGTGTGTGTGAAATAAATTCAGACTTCTGAGAAATAATTCAGAGTTTTTATTTGAGTTCCAAGATTAAAGTTATTCTAAGAAAAAGGAAAACCATTTTTACATTTTTTATTAGAATTCTGAATGTAAGGTCAGGATTCTAAAACTAAAGACTTCTAGAGTACGGAGGATTTTATTTCCGTGCTGAGATTAAAGTTATTCAGAGAATAATTGGAAAATCTCAGTATCCTGACTTTTTTCTTAAATGTATTAGTTTAATCACAGAACCCAACAAAAACGCACTTTTGGTCAGATCTCCAAAAACATTTCACACTCTTCCGTACTCTAGCATTCTTTAAATTCTGAATTCTGAGGAAAAAAATCAGAATCCTGAAGAGTCCTCCTCAGAGTATGGAGGAGATCTAACCAGAAGTGATGTTTCTTTTTTGTTCTGAGTTTAAAGATCTTCTGAGAAAAAAAAACTATTAGAATTATGACTTTTTTCTTAGAATTCAGAATAAAATCTCAGAACTAAAAATAAATTCACTTTAGCCCTAATCCTCTCAAGCATTTTTAAAAATACAATCAACAGACAAAAAGCAGTCAAAAAAGATACATATATACACAGATGCAAGACAAAGAAACACAAGAAACAACTCTCATAACACACTCAATTTACAATGGCATGCAGTGCATGGCATTAAGGATTTTGGGAGATGGCCCTGTGGGCCATCTAAGCTAATTTACAGATGGCCCTGAGCCCAATAGAGATTGCCCTGAGAAATGCGCGCGGACGAAATGACGCACGAAGGGTTCTGGGGGCCTCCTCCTAGAACATTTAGATTTTTGCAGGTCTTAGATGCTGTCTGGTGTATTCTCTAGACTGAATTATAAGATGAACCACCACAATATTACAATTTCAATTGTATTCTTCATTTCACTTGTTTGTGTTTGCTCGCTTGCATGCCCTTTATAGCTATAATAAATACTTAAGTTGTTGGTCAAGACACTTTCCATCTGATGAAGGCAAATGCCTTCCCAGATGTAAAAAAGTAGAAAACATTAAATTCAGTTGTAACTGCCAAAACAAACATTATTTACGCTATTATGGCCCCTGTTAAAAATGTTTGTAATGTTATCTGCTGTAAGTTGGTCGAAGGAATGCCTCCTCATCCAGAAGCTGACCGAGCAGACCCGAGCAGCCGAGTGCATCCGCGAAGCACACACAATGGCGACGTCAGAGTTCCCGTTAGCAAGCAAATCTAAATCTCTTCGGTCAAAATGTCCGGTCAAAATAATTTCCCCTTAGCGCAATAACGCTTCAGTTGCACCACTTATGTGACAGACAAGAAGAGTATGTGACAGACAAGAGTAGTCAATTCTAATGTCTAACACTTAATGTGGAGAAAGAGATGTGCTGTATGGGTTGATTGTGCGTTGATCTGTTGGTAATGCCTCGGGGTTCCGGTGGGCATGTAAACAAATGCATAATGCTGCGCTATACTTTGTGGCCTCACCCAGTTGCATAGCGACACTTATTGTTTAGGTCACGGTGTCTTTTAATAAGCAGGTAGTCATATCATTAGTTGGATCTGATCGATATGGACATAAACGCGAGTGAAGTCTAATCTGACGGGAGAGAGAGATCAGCTGCTGCTGACGAGTCGACACGCAGCTCTGCATGATCACATGCAGCAGTGAGCGGAAAAAAACACACACGTCAGGTTGGATTATCACATTTAGCTATTTTAATTACCTCTCAAACTACCGTAACTAGTTATAGATATGTTTAGTTTTACTGTCGGGTCACTCATTACTGGATCCGCGAGCTGCATTATACTGGTATAATAGATTGCCCGATCGGGCAACCAGCAGGTGAGGCTTCATTGCCCGAGCTAAATACTAGATGGCCCCGGGCCATCGGGCAGTCCTTAATGTCGAGCCCTGGCATGACAACAAAATAATGTAAATAATTGTTGTTGTACGGTGACTATGATGGAAGTGTTGTGACTTTGTGAAGTCTTACCTGGAATCAGTTTGTCACTCCAGGCATCATAGAGCATCCCTATGGTGAAAGGTCGTCCCAGAGCAGGCATTTTCATGGGTTCTGAGGCCATTTCTCCAACCTGTTGAGAAGAAACAGCAAAGACTTCAGAGTAGTGTTGTCACGATACCAACATTTTGGTTTCGATACTGATACCAAGTCAAGAATTGCGATTCGGATTATTTTTCGATACTTTTCTTAAAAAAAGGGAAACAGTCTTAAATGTAATTATTGTGCTTTATTTCAGCAGACTTCTGTAGTTGAAATAAATGGGTTAGAAAAATGATGGTTAATTAGTTTGTGAGATACCATCATCAGTAGTGTTCAGGGCAGGCTAATCCTGGGTTTGAGCTTCATCATTCTGAAGTACCAGACACACAGTTAATGTCATTTATGTTTATTATTTTTATGATCAATTAGGGCTGGACGATATATCGAGTTTACACGATACATCGTGCATTGCACTACACGCGATGTCGTAAATGACCACATCGTGAACATCAGGTATTATGTTGTCAAATCAGTTTCCCGCCGCGGTCAAAATGAGCTTTCCTTTCTCCCTCATAGACACAGTCACACACGCAGGCACACACGCAGGCCCCGCCCAATTTGCCCACAAGCATTACACACACGCACAGTGACAGAGAGGCATTTGTTTTGAGGAGAGCGAAAGAAAAGTTAGCTAGTTTAAACCTTAGCACAACATGTTCTTTTTATTTTTGTATGTCTTGTGAACGCAACGCTGGCATAATATGATGTGGCCTGCTGACATGGCCCGTGTTTAATTCAGCCCAGATGCGGCGACTGCAGGCCAAAGCCATGAATGCGGCAGGCAGGTGTCCGAAATAAAGTCGCACCAGTATGAGGCGCACGCACCTGTCAGACTAGCGATTGGGCACATTTACATTTCAGGAGAATAATGAAGATGGTTGTTCCACCCCGTTTCTCACGAGACCAGCGCGCTGCTGTTTGCATTAGTGTGGACTTGACCGACTGAACTGACACCGGCAGCCTTAATAATTGTGGAAGGATGGACCCCCATCCTGCGAAAAATAGGAGGAAAGGTGGTGCAGAGAGGGAAAGGGAGAAAAAAGCACGCGAGGAGGATGCAGCGAAATGTGCTAAAACCACAGATGTATTCAGAACCCCCCGTATGGTACAGAATGACGAAGCAGAAAGTAAGTTAGCCAACATTATGAGCCACATTTCTTTCTATATTATAGCCTGATGTGCACATCGACTGACTGTCAATAAAACAGTTTCTCAGTCCAATGTTAAGTTAGTGGCAGACCCTGTGTGACTGAGACTGTGAGGCTACAAAAAACCCAAACCTCTTTACTGTTACTCAAGGCAAATATATGTAGGCTAATATAACCGTTAGACTGCAGCTAACTGTGGGGCTACACAAGTATATATTTTTTGTGTGTTGGTTAAAATCGTTTTAATAGAAACCACGGATGAAGACAGTATAAATAACAATGGTTTAATGCAGACATACTCTATGTTACAGGGACTACTAGAATCATCATACTGGCGCAGGGCCGTGGGAAGTAGGGGTGCTGAGGGTGCTGCAGCACCCCCTGGTGGAGGACATAATTAAGTAAAGAGGCACACCTTTATAATTATTAGGATAAATAAAAACAGGTTTGAAATCATTCCAATGTATACTATAGGACAGTAAATCAAAAATATTGTTTAAAACTGGAGAGATTTAAAAATATGCATAAATAAATAAATGTTGACTGTTAAAATAAGATATAAATGAACCTCAAAAATAAAATAAGTTAGCCTACATTTATTTTGTATTGGTTATGCTAGGTTATTGGTTATGTTCATATGATTCGATTAATAAAATGTAAACCGATCTTTTTCATATGGGTGTTTAGAATTGTAACTAGATCAGTCTCTAGTAATTGGACGCTCAAAGTGAACCAGATTGAAGCATTTTACTTTTAAATGTTCAACAAAATCTTCCCGGGGGGGCACCCCGGACCCCCCTAGAGCAGGGGTGGGGAACCTTTTTCCTCTCAAGGGCCATTTCAATTTCTTCAACATCCTCCGAGGGCCGTTCAAATTATTGACCTCTGCTTAAAAATGCTCAAATTCATTCATTTGGCCTTTCTTTCATGCTTTGCAAAGAAAAAGCAACCTCTTAATCCAGATATCTTACCATGACTCGCGCATAGACACACAAGATGTGTGCAAATGTATTTAGTTTCGGGGGGGTCTGGGGGCAAGATTTCTTTTTTTTAAATGTTGAAGTTAAAAGCATCAATCTGGTGCACTTTGAGAGCAACATGAGGAGATCTATGGATACATCTCTCAACATCCATATGAAACAGAACTGTAAGCAGATTTATTTTTCTTTATGGATATTTTACAAATCACTCCCCTTTCAAACTGTATTCTTGTTTATTAATAACAACTTTTTGTTTCTATCATATTAGTATTTTATACCTGTTTACTTTATTCTCTTATATTTTTATAATTATAATGATCATATAAAGATGTGCCTTTACCTCACTGGTTGTAGAAAAAGCTTCTTATATTCGTTAGCATAGCTAGCTAACCAGATGCTAATAACAACAACGTTATTGACTGTATGATCAGTATGACAGATGAACATATCGACACTGGGCTTTCAACTAAAGACACAGCCACGCAAAAACTGCGGCATGTGTACAGCTCCTTATGGGTACTGCAATTTCTGAAGAGCCGGGGCGACGTTCTGCTGCTCTCCGGCATACCGGCACCCCTGTCAGACGAGACATATACCACGTGATGACAGGTTAGGCTCGTGTTGTGTTCATGGACCCTGACCTTGGCAAGGAAAAACAGGCACTCGCTTGTTTAATTTGTTTGCGGTCTAGATTTCTTACACATTTTTCTTTTTTGCGTGTGTTTATAAATTACCTCGAGGGCCGTACCAAATGGTCTCACGGGCCGTATACGGCCCGGGGGCCGGATGTTCCCCACCCCTGCCCTAGAGGATGTGAAGTCCACCCCCCAATTAAAACATGTTATAATACTAAATACATTCGAAGCCTCTTTATATAAGCTGTCCACCATGTCAATACGTTTCTCTTTTTGTAGTGTATTGGTCTTTTGTAGAGGTTTTTCATTACCAGCTAAAATCTTGCCTAGGGCAGCAAATTGGTCAGAACCGGCCCTGGTGTCATCCCCACAGCACCCCCCATTTGAAACATGTTCCCACGGCTATGTACTGGCGTGACTGTAAACATCAAGGGGTTAAATATTTTTTTTTGTATGTGTTTTAGAGGAAATTTCAGAATATCGCGATATATATCGTGTATCGCGATATAGTCAGTAAATATCGCGATGTAATTTAGAGACCATATCGCCCAGCCCTATGATCAATACAATTGTAGTTTATCTGTTAAGTGTTTTCTTACAACATGGTCTCTTCTTTATACTTGAGTTTATGTGATTTCTTTGATAGTTAACTTTATATTTTATTAACATGTAATAGTACAGTAATATAAATAATTATTGACAAAATGTACATTGCAGATGTTAGCCACATTGGTAAGTTAGCTAAGTACAAGCACTAGCCAATCAAACCGCGTGTATGCTGGGAGAGACTACGCAGGTCCTCATATTCCCAAAAATTAATTATAGCGGTAGTGAATCACCCGGTGCTGTATGATCAGTCTCTGTTCATCTACCGGGATACAAACCGGGGGAGCCAGGCATGGAGGGAGGTGGCAGAGACAGTGGGTGAAACTGGTAGGTTTTCTCCTGTTTGGAGAGTTTATATCCAGTTTACTTCGTTTTAACATTGCTATTGCTTTGTATGTCGGGGGCGGGAGATTCATGTGATTGGTTGTCGGTCGCGTTGCTCGCAAAAAATCCCCAAGCTTCAGATACGCCTACCGCCAAGCGTCAACGCACGCCGCTGTGTGGACGGGCCGTTACAGACAGGCCTCGTGGTATCCGTAGGCTTGCCCTCACTGTCAGAGATATAGCTAAAATACTTCCAAATTTCGCTTCTGGCGTCTTTTTTGTCAACAAGCCGAGGCGCAGCGGCAGTTGCACTCCCACTTGCAGCCATGCTTCTCGTTTTCTCACATGCTCTGGCAGCTAGCGCGTGCACGAGAGAGGGGAGGGACTTAGAGCGTGCTTGAGAGGGGCGGGACTGCAGGCATGGCTGCAGTGCAGGGAGTGGAAGCAGAGCGCTGAACACACACGACTCTTATGTTAAACCCCGAGCCTGTTTTTCAGGTTTCAGGCTCGAAAATGACATTCCCAGAACAAATGACCATATCTTCCCTTCTAAAAGGGTTAAATAAATAATCTTTTTTCTCAAAGTAATGATAAACCTGTCAGTTGGATGTAGAAAAGTCAGAATCAATATAGATGTTTTTTATTTTAAAGAAAATTCAGATTGAACATGGTAAAAAACTCAATTATAGTGTCCGTCCAAAAGATATTTTGTACTTATAGTGAAAACTAACCTTGGATGATGGTAAGGTAGACTAAAAGCTTTAGGAATCAAAAGTACAAATATAATAAGTACCCTGTATCAAGATTGATGCAAAAAAAGTGATATTCGACCTTTTAAAAAAAAACCTCTTCTGGGGCCATTTGGGTGGATTTTCCATATCTCTGGCCCCCCTTGCTGGATTTTGACATGTCATATCTCTTTTTAACCGTCAGAGCCAATGGAATCGAGGGGAACTCCCACATAGTCCTTATTTGGTAATGTGTGTGTGTTAGACTGCCGCATAGCCAAGACCGGAAGCTGCGATAACTCTGGTGGATATCTTGTATGTGCAGCTACGATAAGTAATAAGGATACTTTTATCTTGAGTTCTGTGCCAAAGTGCGTTAGCATTTTTCGCTCAGGGGTCATTTAGATGCTTCTTATGAGACTTGTGTTTTGTTTTGGTAAAAATGGTTATCGTCAGTTAGCTGAGATTATTTCCGTTAATCTGGTATAACACATTAATAGGTTGAAAATTAATTATTATAAACCCGGTAAATATGTAAGTACAAAATGTATAGGAGCTGTAAACAATTACATTTACTTGCATTCACTTTGATCAAAGAGCTCAGTTATGCTACATTACAATAGCGACCGTCATTACACACACACACCACAAGGCTCCTACATGGCAGTCTCCTACGTCCCTGCTGAAAAAACCAGCAAGGACCAGATTAAGATGGTTGCTGGTTTTAGCTGGTGTTAGGCTGGTTTAGTTGGTTTTCCAGGCTGGACAGGCTGGCCAGGCTGTTCTTGCTGGTTCAAGACCAGCCTGGCCAGCTAAACCAGCATAGCCCAGCATGGATATCATGCTGGTCTATGCTGGTTTTAGCCTGTAGTTAAGCTGGTCTATGCTGGTGAAGCTGGTATTTATGCTGGTCTACCAGCAGTCTTGCTGGCAAAACTGAAACAGACAGACAGACAGAGAGGGCGGGGTGGGACACAGGGGAACGGCGAGACGGCAGTGGTTAGTGATGGCAGTTTGACACTGAAGCTTCAAACGGAGATTCAACCCTCGACTTCCTGTTCCATAGAAGCAGTGCTTCGAAGCTTGCTTCAGATCACGTGACATGTGATGTCCGAACCAGCAACTGCTTCATTTCCTGAATGAATCAACTCACTGGATCGCCGTCCAATCAGGTGATTCAATGCACTGCCTCGTCTCTATTCTGACAGGCGACAGGTTGAAACAGTTTCAAATGTGAGCGCTTCAACACTTTATAACCAACTCGCCGCTCTAAACAATGCGCAATGTGTGGGTTGTTGTCATAGTTTGCATTGTTGCTGTTGAGTTGTTGTTGGCATTGCATTTTAATTGGATCATTATTATAGAGCAAGCCAGGAAGAAGGATAGGTCGTTCTGGCTCGGGAAACACTTCGAAATGTGGAGAAGTTGTGAACAAAAAGACAATGACTAATATAAAAACACTTCAATAGTGTAAGGAATAGATAGCCCAGTGGATAGAACCGGCGGCCAGGATGCGGCGATGTCCTCTGCGCAGCTGGTTCAAAGCCCAGAATAGATACACTTTTAATCATTGCTTTTCAACTTTAACACTTTAACTGATATTCAGTCTACACACGGCGGCGTGCGTTGCCGCTTCAACGCTTCTGCCCATTCACTTTGAATGGGGTGACATCACGATTCGCGGAACTGCATTGCGGGAGCAAAGCGTAGCTTCTCTCGCGGTGCTCGTTGCAAAAGTAGAGCAATGTTCTACTTTTGACGCCTCGACGGAGGCGTCAGCCAATCGAATCATATGCCAGTACAAGCTCAAGCCAATCAAACCGCTGCTTGTGTGTCAGGGACGGGAGATTCATGTGATTGGTTGTTGGTCGAGCTTCAGACACGCCCGCCGGCGAGCGCCAACGCACCGTGTGTAGGGGCCGTTAGTGTGTGCGTGTGCATCGAATATTTTTCAAGGCAAAGATATGTTAAACCCACTGCAGCCTTGCACTTCGCCAGGAGAGGTCGCTGTAACTGAAGCTTCGAGAAATGAACCTATTTCCGACACGATTGTCGAAGTGGTTCGATGCTTCATTCAAAGCTTAATTTTGCCATCACTAGCAGTGTTTGAAACAAAGCGGTATGTGTTGACTGGCACTAACTAACTTACGGTCGAGGAGTGAAGATCAGTTGAGCGTTTCTGTGACTCCGCCCAGCGGCTGCTATTCTAGGAGGCACCGCTCTGACAGCTCTGACAGCTGTGTCTGCTGGGAAATGCGATAAAAGTCCTTCTGGAGGTAAGCAACACTACACAATTTCACCAAGTCTGAGACTAAAAGCTTTCTCGAAGGTTCGTTTTGCTTTCTTACAATGTTACGTTAATGTTAACTTAACCTTACGTTTGCTAGGAGGCTAGCTGTCTTAGCTAACAACAGTTAGCAGCTAACGTTTTCTGCAGTTTGTGTTTCCCCTGAAAAACGTGATGTAGTTATTTAAGGGTACGTTAACTTAACGTTATCTTACAAGTTGAGAGAGTTACGTTTTGTTTAAAATCGTCAATATAATGCCATTAGAGGTTTTGTGTTGGACATGAAGTTAGCTAACGTTAGCTCACTCTACCAAAGGTTAGCATGTTAAGTTGTACTTTGTGTTACAAAGAGGGTTTTTGTGATTCATTGTAAACTTTTCTTACAAATGTGTGTTAATCTACCTGAAATTGTAGGGACAGTTTTTTTCTACTCAATGATACAGACCAGCGCCATATAGATAGAAGAGTTACGACAGCGGAAGTCCAAAACGGTTATCGTCACGTGGTTTAAGTAGACGAGGATCGTTCCCCGGAAGTTCATGGCGGGCAATGTGAATGCATTGATAACAGGAGATAGAACTACGATTTTTGGTAATTATTAGTGAATAAAGGTTTTGATTTGCAATATTTATATAACAAATCGATATGTGTATGTATTTACATCAATATGTTTTAAAAAATAAAATAGAATTTGATAATATTAAGTGATAATATTAGGATTAGTGTGAACAACTAGTTTACATGTTAGGCTAACAGTGCCTTGGTTAAAGAGCCTGTTGCTGTTTATTGCTTTGAATTCTTTAAAACCAATATTATCTTCTTAAACTTGTATAGTAGTCAGGAGCATCACTTCCTAATGTTTATTGATATATTTAGAGGGAGGGGATCTAAAGGAATGCTTCAAAATTCAGATTAGATTCATTTCTACCATTTTCTTAAATTCATGGTAGTTTCAGTAATCCCATGGTAATTGAGGACACAAATTATCTAAATGACTAATGTCATCTTTATGGCTTTCAGAAAGGACAGGAGACCGACAGGTGCCCAGTTTGGTACCCAGTTATTTATGGTATTGAGTTTGAATTTAGCATTTGGAATGTAATTTCCAACAGTGCATTGTAAAGACTGAAAAAACAGGCTCAGGTTAAAGCTTGACATGATTTGGTCTTTTACGTAAGAGGATGTTTGTCCTCCTGTCTTCTCTTATTTCCTTATCTTTCTTTCAGGTGTAACATCTACCAATGGTTGTACATAGACCTCCTCCACCTCTTTGCTGTCCTACTAGTCAGCCCTCCTGATCAGAGCCTTTCCTAAATAGTGGTAAGTGGTTTACAGTTCAGTGCACGTTAATTTAGCAACTTAATGTTTTACTGCTGTTGAATAAACCCTATATATATACATCCATCAGCAATCAATAAAACAAATTGTCCAACACAAAATAAAAGACATCTGGACCTATTCTATTTCTTTTTATACAACAGCATCTATTGGGACTGCTCATTGATGTCATCAAGAGCCATTGAGTCTAGCTTTTGTAGTCGGCCTCTCAGAATTTTTATAATTTCTTTTTCTCTTAACATTCCTATAATAATTTAGTTTAGTTTAGTTTATTTATTTATAGTGTCGTGGACAGTCCCCATCGATGAACTGTCACAAAAACAGTAAATGGAGCAGCTTTAGCCGACATGGCTAATTTCCAGCTGTTGTCCCCGGCCAGATGGTAATAGACACCCTTAAAATCACAATATATTATATATATATATATGTTTTTTTATTGTTGGTATTCTTTTGTTCTTTATTTGTGTTGGGAGAATCACTTTGCAATTGTGTAAGTGCTATATAAATAGTTATACTAATATTATTCTTGTTACCATCATTACTATTATTTAAAATGTTTTCTTTGTTTTCTTTATTCATCGCTGCAGAAAGGATCATGCCAGCCCACATCAAACACCTGATCAAGAACTTGTGAATCTTCAGGCAGAAAAGATGAAAGCACCTGTTCAAAGTTCCAGTTTCCTGTACATGGAACCATGCCTGTCCTCTGTTCCACATGTCTTCAGTCAGTCCTGGACCCCATGACTCGAACACTAGTTCTACCAATGCTCATTATAGGTAAGAGTGGTAGGAGAGGAGTGGAGTTATCTTTGTATTTAGGCTGCAAGTCGGCAAGAATAGATTACAAATCGCTTAAAAAATGGTTCAGACAAGAGGCACCATGTGTTACGCAGGTGTGGCGCTGATAAAGTCTATATCAGGGGTTTTCAAAGTGTGGGTAGGTGAGCCTCCCCTCAGAGAACATAAGAACAGCCGCGCCCCCCCTCTCAATTATTATTGCTGTTATTATTATTATTATTATTATTATTATTATTATTGTTGTTGTTGCTATAATGCAGGGGTATTCAATTGCATTTCAAAGAGGTCCAGTGAGAGAAAATGTAATTAAATGCTCTGTTTTCGCTGTCGACCTTCCGCCATTTGAAATTACTCCGACTGTTTCTCTCCTCTTGTCTCGTCTCTGTGTTTGAATCTATCGTGCTGACTGCACCGATTTGATTGGCTGAGTAGCGTCACCTCCTTAAAACATTAAACAATAACTTTTTTAAACCTTTTTATTTTTATGTTTTAAACATATTGTATAAAACTCCCCCACTACTTGGACTATTCCTTGCACCCCTCTAGAATAAGCCCGAATGGTCTCAAACATATTGCATCAGTAACGTACACTTGTTATTATAACAAGATCGCAAGGACACTGGTAGCGATCGGAAAATTGAGTGTTGTTCAGTTTGTGTGTTGTGGAACATGCGTCTCCGTGCATGAAAATATACCACACACCCAATTACAATTGCATGTTCAATTCACTACCCTGGAAGTGAATACAGTTGTTAAAGTTGGAACAGCCTGTGGACAGCCGTTCTTCCTTGCATGTCAGTCGCCGACACCTTCTTACAGAGGACAGGCACATCTAGCTGCACCCGTATATTTCCGCACGCCGTGTTCTCAAGACATTTTTTTTTTTAACATTTTCAACATGGTGGATAAATCCTTATATGCTCCCGGCAACACACTGAACGTCAACTTTGCCTCGTTATTACACTCACCCCTACTTTAGTGGGAACAATGAGTCTGCGTCTTTGATGCACACAGGAATAAACGCAGATCATACTCTGGCTGCAGCCTTTACCGGTACTTACTTTTGATCAAAGTCAATGCAGAAAACCTGCACTCACACAGGTAGGTGGAGGTGAAGGGAATGAGCACTCACACAGGTAGGTGGAGGTGAAGGGAACGAGCACTTTTACAGCCTTTTTGGCGAGGTGGGGGAACTCGGTCTCCACAGACAGCCACAAGTGGGCAAGTGTCACTTTACTCGTCTTTTTCTTGTTCTTTTGTGTCTCACGCTGCGCCTCCCCTGAAGCTCTCTGGCGCCCCCCAGGGGAGGCGCGCCTCACACTTTGAAAACCGCTGGTCTAATATGCGGTTGAACTTTAAAATTAAATAATTTCCGGTGCAGAGACAAACACTCGAGGTGGATGTATAAAGTACATACTGATGTTAATAAAATATAGCGTATATCCCTCAATTTATCGACAATAAGAATGACAATACATACTTCCGGGTGTAAAGTAATATATCTATCATACTGTAGCAGGGTATCCGCTGGGTCTTAAAAAGTATTAATAGTTCAATCAGGAGAGACGTGATGTATGGAATACATGTTTATTATCGGGTCACATTATATAAATGAAACATAATGATGACAGTTTATAACAAGTGAATGAAATGGTGTTTGGCGATTAGGCCCAGGTTTTGTAGGATGTCATTCGGGAAGGGAAGAACCGTTTCCGATGAACCCCCCTGGGTCTAGACACTGGTGGTGGTGATAAGTGGTTAGGTCCGGTTGGAAGGGAGAAGGTTGAGCTTGGCCCTGAGTTGGAAGCAGGAGGCGAAGGGGTGGAGGAGGGTTGCGCGTTGACACCTGGAAGACAGCTGATGGAAAAGGGGAGAGCATATATAGAGGGATTAACAGGTGCGATGATTAGGCTTGTGGATGGAGGGAAGTGATAGGTTAGCTGAGGAGTGGGGAGTGGCGCTCCCTATCATTTAGTGAAGGGAGCGAGTATTGCCATGACGCGCAATACAAGTGATAGGTCTTCCTGCCTGAACTTGCGCTGAGCTTCATTTCAATCAGGAGAGACGTGATGTATGGAATACATGTTTATTATCGGGTCACATTATATAAATGAAACATAATGATGACAGTTTATAACAAGTGAATGAAATGGTGTTTGGCGATTAGGCCCAGGTTTTGTAGGATGTCATTCGGGAAGGGAAGAACCGTTTCCGATGAACCCCCCTGGGTCTAGACACTGGTGGTTGTGATAAGTGGTTAGGTCCGGTTGGAAGGGAGAAGGTTGAGCTTGGCCCTGAGTTGGAAGCAGGAGGCGAAGGGGTGGAGGAGGGTTGCGCGTTGACACCTGGAAGACATCTGATGGAAAAGGGGAGAGCATATATAGAGGGATTAACAGGTGCGATGATTAGGCTTGTGAATGGAGGGAAGTGATAGGTTAGCTGAGGAGTGGGGAGTGGCGCTCCCTATCATTTAGTGAAGGGAGCGAGTATTGCCATGACGCGCAATACAAGTGATAGGTCTTCCTGCCTGAACTTGAGCTGAGCTTCATTTCAATCAGGAGAGACGTGATGTATGGAATACATGTTTATTATCGGGTCACATTATATAAATGAAACATAATGATGACAGTTTATAACAAGTGAATGAAATGGTGTTTGGCGATTAGGCCCAGGTTTTGTAGGATGTCATTCGGGAAGGGAAGAACCGTTTCCGATGAACCCCCAAAAGAAGTGAAAGTATGAAGTACTGAACGTGATGAAATCTTACCTTGTGGGATGCAGTGGAAATCTATGGATGAAAAGAGAGGTTAATACATGTGGGGATTTAGACGTACTGATGCCTCCTAGGCATCCTCCCTGGACGTACAGGGCTTCCTGGACGTACAGGGCATCCCGGACGTACGGGGCATCCCGGACGTACGGGGCATCCTGGACGTACAGGGCGTCCTGGACATACAGGGCTTCCCGGACGTACGGGGCATCCCGGACGAACGGGGCATCCTGGACGTACAGGGCATCCCGGACGTACGGGGCAGCCTGACTTCGCAGGGACACATTTTATACAGACCCGAAGGTTACAACCTGGACGTACAGGGTTAGACATGCAAGGATAAACATGAGCCGCGGGGCGAATATACGTGCTGACATGCTAAGAACCACCACCAGTTATATGCTTACGTACCAATTTGAAGGTTGGAGAGACCTTTGGATAGCCAGCACGGCACTGGCGTTCGGACGAATGTAGGATGAGAAGCGGTTGTTGTAGGGAAGAGGAACAATTACCTTGGTTGCGGCAGGTTTGCTGCACCTATCCTGAACGAGCCCTGAAATGCTCTTAAGACACCACCACCAGTTATATGCATGTTTACCAGAGGTAAGCTGGAGAGATCTTGGATAGCCGGCACGAGCCGATGCCCGGCGAAGAGGGAGATGTAGACAATGTAATGCGGCTGTTAGCTTGAGTACAATGATGCATGAATATCATACCCTGCTTAACATAAGCCATGTGAGCATGAAACCAAATATATGAGTGCAATATGAGCAGCATGAAATAATATTTGCTTAGGTAAATGCTGAGACATGACCCATGATATAGGCAGGGCTCAACGCTAACTTTTAAAAGTGGTTGCCAGGCTGGCAACCAGGCATCCACTTTTGGTTGCCAACTGAAAATACGGTTGCCCTTTTTTTTTTATACCTTATATTTTAAATAATTAAGATGCTATACAGTTATACATCAACTTAATAATGAACATGTGACACAAGAATGTTCAAATGCTTTACAATAAGTAATTAACGCACTTATTTGAACCTAAGTGGTAGTAAACTTGTCCACCCTCAATTGCTGGTATACAAAATACCAGTAGTGCTGCTGTTGTCCTGTTCTTCATAGATCCCTCACAAATGAATTGAGCAAGTCACCAGTTTCTTGATCATCCGTTGTCTCCCTTTCAAATGTGGGTTTTCTTGACCTTGTGCTGACCCCCACCATAGACCCATTGCCCTTCAGCATTGAAGTCTTGGATTGGCCAGACTAATACATTTCTAATGTTAAATAAATGAAAACCATTCATAGTTAAACATTTGATATTAATTATTGATGCTGTAAATTACCTTTAATATGTCTAACTATATTTAAAATGTGTTACCTTTTTATAGAAGTGATTATAATTTAATGCAACCATTTTCTATGGTAAAGTTTCGTTTTGCACTTTTATTTTGGTGGTAATAAGATCGGGACTCTTATTTTGAAGGAACTTTTACCGGAAGTGAATGGAAAACATTCCTCTTTGTTTTTTGTTCGGGTTTTACCTTACGCTCCATCAGTTGAATCACTTTGAACATTCATTGGAGAAGTTGAGGTGTTGGCTGAACTTTTTATCACGCAGTCAAGCAACTTATTTTTGCTTCGCCATTTTGTTGTAAAACAAACACACGGCGCACCGCGCACGCGATTAAACGTGCATCGCTTTCTGGCTCCGTAATCACGCCAATGCACGTGCATTTTAAGTATCAGGTTCCGACTGGTCACAACAATTAAATATCACTCTTAAAAACGAATATGAACATTTATCTATTTTGGGGTGCACGTTTTGCTGTCCTTATTTCTTATGTTAAAAACTGGTTGCCACTGATGGCAACCAAAGTCCAAGAAGTGGTTGACATTTTTCAAATGGTTGCCAATGGCAACCTGGCAACCGTTACTGTCGAGCCCTGGTATAGGACTAGCTTAATTAGCAGTTTAATTACGCCACGGTGAGACGTAGATGCTGATGTGCTGGTTGGGTGATTAGACTGTCTTCTATCATCTTACATGAGCTTCTCTTTCTCCCTGAAGGAAACCCCCCAAAACCACGGATGGGCAGCATCCGTGGCTGTGTTGAAGCTTGAGACAGCGGTACTTACTGAGCATTGTGACGGGGAGTAGTTACCCGAACTGCATAACTCCATGCTGTAACGCATTACACCCGTTACGTATTTAGCCGAGGCTTCGGAGCGTGTGTCGAGTAATCCCTGAATCTTTTTGTGAAGCATGTATCGAGGCTTGTATCGTTTCGGGCCAGTGACGTCATCGATGACGAACGAACCTCGCTGCCTGTCGATACCACGTGACTGCTTCAGGAAGCGATTCGGATCATTTGAACCGTTGAGCCACAACGCTCATAATACCCATGAATGTATAACAAGAACCATATTACCCCTCCTGTACCCGGGTCCGCTGGTGACACGATGGAATTAAAAGAGCTCAGACCCTCACTTATATAGAGGTCGGAAAATGTCATAAGTATAAATAGATACAAGCATAAATAAATGTAGGAATAAAACATGAATAAATAAATGAATAAATGCAGATAAGATATATCCAGTGTTTTTTGGGTAGATTCAGCGTGTGGGCTGTGGCTCGCTGGAAAGCAGCCGACCCACGACCGCAGGGTTTGCTTATAGAAGCTACAGCTAAATGAGATAATGCAGTTAATAAATGTATTCCTGATATGGTTTAGCCTTCTCAGGCTACAACGTGGTTAAGTTTATGAATAATATTAAGGAATATGAATCCCTCTTTGCAATGTTTACCAGCCTCCTATAGGCTTTTCAATCACAATCGTTCAACTGGAATGAAAACAATATTGTTAACATGAAAATAGGATTTTATGTCCGTTGTTTAGAGTTATTCTAAGGCTTTACTCATTGGGAACTCGGTATGAGATAGAGCGCAACTGTTGAGATTTCCAATTTGCCTGATTTACGCGCTTTGACCAACAGGGGTTTATGTTCAAATGAAGCCCATGATGAAGCCTCATGACATGAACCCTTTGCGAACCAATTGGCTGGAAAGCTTCAAAGCTTCATAAGGCTTCATCTCGCCATCACTACCTGCTTGCCACCTAAGACGCACTTAGAGACCAGTACTGCTACTGAGCCGGAAGGAGAAGTAGCTTCGATGAGATGTAGCTTGAGCCCTGCCTGCCTGCAAGAGGGGTTGTGGTTGAAGCCGGAAGTGGGTGAAGCTTCGCAAGCGATGAGGGCCCGTTCCGCGTGAAGGCCGGAAGCGCCGCATTTGAGCGGCCCTGATGCCAGTGATGCCCTCTCGAGAGACTGAAGGCGTGTGTCAATTGTTTGCCTGAAGTAGCCCATTTCCATTAAGCCGGAGGAACTTCCGTGGAGCCCAGTATCCTTGTCTTTTTCTTCCGCATCCGGGTTTGCGGGGTGGCCGGCTAGAACCACTAGCCAACTGGTGAACGCCCCCTGTAGCTTAATCCGCAAGACTGCGGAGCTGATGAATATATACCCGGAGCTGGGACGAAGCCCTGCTGCTGCTTGCGCGTTGACACCTGGAAGACAGCTGATGGAAAAGGGGAGAGCATATATAGAGGGATTAACAGGTGCGATGATTAGGCTTGTGAACGGAGGGAAGTGATAGGTTAGCTGAGGAGTGGCACTCCCTATCATTTAGTGAAGGGAGCGAGTATTGCCATGACGCGCAATACGAGTGATAGGTATTCCTGCCTGAACTTGCGCTGAGCTTCATTTG